>NC_089874.1:83725000-84032500 GCF_040182565.1 Anser cygnoides
CCTGTTCAAAGATGTTAGTAACAGGGTGCTTTTCATTACCCTGCTGCAAATGGAGTTTTCTACCCAGTTCTCCATTTTGTGCCCCCAGATCCCAGATATCCCTGCAGTTCTGTTCCCATCCTCTGCAGTCTCAAGAAATGACACCTGCCAACCCTGTTCTTTCCACATGACAGCCCATCAGCCATTCCACAAGGATTATATAGCAACTCACTCTGCATTCCTGCTAGCTCTTCTCCTACCAAGCCATAAAAATGTTGAGCAGTGGGTGCAGAATGTTTACAATGCATATTCCACATAGTTTGATTGAAAATACAGAATTCCTTCTCAAGGCCATATAATAAAACCAGGATGGCTTAGTGAGCGCTTTCCGTAATTTATATTTTTATTGTTTATTATTTTTTCAATTTCCCTCCTTCTGTATCTTCTCTGGGCCCCATGCATCAACATACCGATCTCAGCTGGAAAAGGGAGAGGAAAGCCACAGGCTCTTCCATGACGCTAGCGCCAGGGCTGTTCCTCAGGCCATCAAAGTCACTAGTGCAGCTGGTGAACTTTTGACAGGGCCAATAAGTTTTACTTGGGAACAAAAACTTAACAAATTCAATAAATATGCAGAAGTGCACAGATATATACAATATTATTTGAACAGCCAGTGGGTGGCTGGGGAGGTAATAACATTTTCTCCTCAATGAGTTTTTAGTCTGGTTTCAATTTTTGGCATCAACTTCCAGAAAAAAAAATGATAGAGGGAGAGAGAGACTATATAAATAGAACTTCTAGCCCAAATGTTCAATTTTGGGAATAAGTTTCTCTCCATATTTTTAACATCTCTTCACTGTGAGATGTCCCTTTATGATCACTCATTGTCCCATATGCCTTAACAGTAGTGAGGTAGGACAGGGCAAAAGGGAGGGAGCAGGAGCTCTTCCCCTTTTTCTGTATTTTTGCTTCTTATGTTTATAAGCTAATTCTTCCTAATAAGCATTGAAATTGATATGCTGTGGATGCACTTGTTCCATATAAATAAGAATTCTTGTGATATCAAGAACTTTTTTGCCTGTCCAGTGTTGTTTGCAAAAGGAAGAACGAGTATTTGTTGGTGGTAGTTTGTGGTGTGGTTTTTTTTTTTTTGATTACATAAAATTAGAAACCAAGATGTATAGGTCAGTGCCTAGCTGAATGCCTTTTTTTGCAGATGTTCTCGTCACTGCAGTTTCTTTTGACACCAATACATTTAACTGTTAGCTTAAAATTAAGCTCCCTGCTCTGGTATTTGCCAAAGAAATCTCAGTGTGTCCCAAGGCTTACAAATCAGCATGTATTTTTCAGAAAGTAAATTAAACTCTTGAGAAAACCAAAATAAAAGAACAACAATTA
This sequence comes from Anser cygnoides, assembly GCF_040182565.1. Taxonomy (NCBI): domain Eukaryota; kingdom Metazoa; phylum Chordata; class Aves; order Anseriformes; family Anatidae; genus Anser; species Anser cygnoides. Next base: position 83,726,378 of record NC_089874.1, read on the forward strand.
CTCAAATACAAGTGGAAGTACTTATGAATAGCTTTGGTTATAGATAGGATCCTAAATGCTTATTTTAGATTTAGTTGGTCCAAATACACAATTTTTTTTGTCTCTTTTTAAATTTTTTTTACTCGTATATGTTTTCATGTGGTGGACTGTGTATCATTCATGGTGGCGATTAGTGCATTCAGTGTTTGTACTGAATCAATCACTCAAGTTTCACTTTTGGGGAAACTTTACAGTATTACTCCCGCTGATGAGGTAGGGCAGGTATTCTCTGTGTGCAAAGGCATATTCACGTTTTTTTTAATTAAAAAAAGTAATTTTCAAAAATTGTGTAAGAATTCGCATGACATCTAGTGACATGGATTTTTAGGAGCCTGAGTCTCCAAACCGCTTTAGAAACAGGGCTTAGGCTGGTAATCATCACGGTTCTTTTGAAATTTTTCTTCACTGTGAATATGTTATTAACTTCTTAAGCCATTTATGGGTGTTGTGTAAATAGCTGTACGTATTTGTACAGCTGAGGTGACACTTTAGGCTGTTTATTTCCCCTGCTCCGTGGATGGGGGTAGTGTCACAACTGACCTACTACCATTCTATAGCCATCAGTCATCTTTCAAATTGCGTTAGATGTAGAACATTTTTAAGGATTTGGAAAGTTTTGTTAAGAACCTCCATAATTTTTGTAGATGTCAGCCTAGCCCATGCTTTACACACTCTCCTTACCCTCACTGTCGTCTTGGCTGGGCAGCTGGTAACCTTTCACATTCCTTGAAATCCCCAAGGGCTTTCTACTCCCACCTCCTCCCGTTTGGATATATCTTCTTCAGGGAGTAGCCTGGCAGCAAAATCCTCCCCTTTAGTGTTGTGGGACCCCACTGGGGAGTCCCATTGATCTGTTTCTTTACAATTTATGACGAGGCACCTAAGGACATTGCACCAGAGTTGCTAAATGAGTTCATGCAAGAATGGCTGCTTTCCTTCTATCTCCCATCCTGAAAGTTTGGATGTGTTGTTTTGGGGTTGTTACTTTTTTTTGCAGGCGTTAGGAACTTTTGTAATCCCAAAAATTTATCTGGGAAATTTCCAGCAGTTTTTTCCACTTTTGTAAGTGATGGCACAGCTTCCCAGTATGGCAATACAATACACCTTTCAAAATCAACAGAATGATGGAGAAAATGCCCAGAAAAGATGTAAGGGCAAGCAGCAATTGACAGAGCTCATAACACAACTGCAAACACTGGGAACGTGTGCAGGGACTTACCAACCCTACTTTGTGCTTTAGCAGGAAATGTTGCAAATATAACAGCATCTTAGCTGTCACATCTTGATATTGCAGTAGAAAATGGGAAGAAAAGCAATCCTGATTGCCCCACCGACCAAGTAAAAATATATTTTTTTAATTTTTTTTTTCTTTTTTCTTCCAAACAATTCACATTAACTTCTTCAGCTGAACTTCCAGGGCAGCCTAAAAAGTCTTTCCAAAAAGATAACATAATACTCTGTCAAAGCCAGTCATTAGCACATGTCAGGACTATATCTTCTTGCCAAAATGAAAGACAGAGAAACTTTACTACATTTTTGTAAGTAATGAAATGTACAGCTGCAATAAGACTGACTGATTCCCCTCTGAAATTGACTGTGAAGTGTACACAGAGGTTTCTGTACACTGTACGTTTTTCCCTCTAACACTTCTTTTTCGAGGGAGAAATTTGAAATTATATTTATATAATCCTCTGAATCATTCAAATCCAGCCCTTTGTACTAACAGGAAAGCCTCAGAGCTACAAATATCTTCCCCCTGTAAGGATTACACTTTTTTTTTTCTTTTACTTTCCCTGCTACTTATTACTAATTAAGTAGTACTTGGGGGAAACACTTCCCGCCTATAATTTGAACTACAGCAGGGTAAACGAAACAGGCAAACGCTTGTCTTGACTAATTTTCTGTCATTAATCTTATTAAATTAGAACAGGATTGCGAAGATAGCCCGAAACCACTACAGCACTCAGAGTTCTTTGCAGAGTGCTACAAAGACTGCTGTCTGCAATGTCAAAAAAAAAAAAAAAAAAAAAGTTCTAGCACTGAAAAGATTTATTGTGTTTTTTATTAAAATAAAAATACATGCACATTTGTTACAGAAATATTCATTGCTTCCAGGATCAGAATTAATTTGGGAAAAATGAATATTTTACTCCAGTCATTTGGCTGTACACTCAAATTTTATCTTAACTAGCATGCCAGTTGGTCTTCTAAAAAAAAGATCACCCCAAAAAGGAGAAGTTTGCAGATAAGCTGTAAGGTCTAATGGGGTGAAATATTAGCAGAACTAAAGCAGTAGCCTCTTCAGTGACAGTGAAGGTTGAACTGACAGAAAATAAGTTTTTGTTTCTTTTTTTCTTTCTACCTTAAAATGGAAGTCAGGGTCACAGAAACACGTGAGATTTGAAGGACTTTTGTAAGTAATCATCATCATCAAAAAGTCATCATCTAAACAGCTGCTGCACTCAGGTCTGGCTTTTGCCCACCAAACATTGCTGTCTGGCGGTGCTGTGCGTTGTATTTAACAGCTCAGGAAAATCAGAAGCATTCAAATGAGGAGGAAGGGAAGAGAATCTTATAAGTAAATTAGAGATATTTGGACGAGTGACTGGGGAAAGCAGCCCAGCCAGGCCAGTGAAGAATGCACAAGGCAAAGCCCTCACTTGAGACAGGACCCTTTTTTTCGCTCCTCTCATTGTTAACTCTCTGTTTTCAGGAGGCATTTAACCCAATTCAGCCAGAGAATTAACTCTTAGTATCTGAGAAGACACTTTTACTTTCTTATTGATTTAAGCTTTTATCTTTGTCAGATCTAATAACTGTTTCAGAACTCAAGTTTGAAGACTAACAATTTTATATCTGATTTTGTACATTGTGAGGTACGAGAATTTCTCCTGTATGAAGGCAGGGTGAAAATTAAGCGCGATGTTTCATATTCCATATTTTTTCCCCCAAATGGGATGAAATTAATTCTCACAAATGCAGTTTGGAAAAATATCTGATTTCAGGTCAGCTGTAATGTTTTGTTTCTGTTCAAAAGTCCTATTAAAGAAAGAATAATGTTAAAATATTTTTAATGCCATTCCGAAGGGAAAAACATTCTGAAAATTTCAAAGCTTCATTTCTCGATCTTATTAATATATTTTTCTTGCAAACTGACAGTAATGTAACTTACTTGAAACTAAATCTTTTCTTTCCAGAACCTTTTGATTTTCACAGAAGCATTAATTACTTGGAGAAAAAAAATCTTGTGAACAAAAACCTTGTTAAAATGAAGCGTTATCGCCAACTTTCACATTTTCCAGCAAAGGGGGAAGAACTTTAAAAGATTTCCAACACACTGAAAAAAAAAAAAAAAGAAACCAAAAAATAGGCCACGTAGCAAGTATTCTTTCCCAAAGATTCAGAACGTGGGGATTCACAATTTAGGTTTTTGAAACTTGAGCTTGGCAATGCTGGGAATTTAATACCAATGTTTTAACTGTGTTTCTTGAGTGAACAACCACTGAGGACCAGAATCATGAGAGCATTAGAGCAAATGTTTAAGTACGTCCCTGTATGGTAGCATACTTGTTCTTAGATCTAAGCACGAGATAGCAGTTAAGCAATCCCTGTGCCCTTCAATGCTTTGTCGCATCAGAACTTGAGTTGGTAGCAAAGGAACTTCCAGAGAGTCATATTGAAAATTTCTCTACAAGAGATTATTTGTAAGGGACATCAGCGGTCTGTTGTATGGTGTCAGTTTTGCTGTTTATAAAGCAACAGGACAGATGAACTGCTCTGTAATCATGTATATTGGCCATCAGGTCACAAATATGCAAAGCCCACACAAATAGTATCGACATTAGCTATGGAGAATGAGCAAAACTTTCCTAAGAAGTCATTTTTAAGCAATTTATTGTTTGGTTTCAAATATAAAAATATTTTATATTGGCATATATTTGATTTTTAAGGTGTGATAGTTGTGGTTTTTTGTTCTTTTTTTTTTTTTTTTTTCCCATATAGAGGCTGGGAGTCTTTAGCTGCTAATGATTCTGAATACTTTGTAAAATGCTCTTAGTTGTGCCTCTCTGTAAAGATCAAGTGAGAGGATGAGATGCACACGTGAGTTGCATATCTGTGCTTTTTGAAAGGTTTCATTTGCAGTTGATTTCGTGGCCACCTCAAAAATGCACACACTTTGCCTTGTTTGCTATTCAGTCGCAGCCATTTGGACCTTTTGGTCCTTTGCAGTGCTATTCCTGCCACCCGCTGATTAACCTGGCTCCCCCAGGTCACTCCCTGCCCTCCTCATATCCCACCGAGTGCCCCAGCTCTTCGTCCTCAGAAAGTCCTCTGTACCTGTTGATGTTTTCATAGCTTGAAGCTTGCTGTCTTACGGGATAGTTGTAGGAAATGGAAAATAATTGACATCTCCAGAGTCAAAGAGGAAAAGGAGCATTCATTACAGCTGGTAATAAGTATTAAAACAGTAGTGATTTGCAGATATGAAATTAGCTTTGAATTAAATGCATTTCATTCCTCTAGAGAGTTCTTGAGGTGAAGAACCTTTTACACAAGTGAACTTGTGCGTGTATTTGAAATATGAATTTCTTAGATCTATGGAAACTTCTGAGGCCGGTAATAGTAGTGGTATCTACTGGAGCTGGCACTGCTTTTTGTCCTAAGCAATCCGAGAGTACTCATCTCCAACAGTGAGGTGCTCACTGTGGCAGCGTGGATGCAGAAGGCATCAAGCTCCCTTGGCAGTAGCAGGGAGCATGGTCTCACGCATCCTCCTCTAGGTACAGAGCAGTCTGGCATGTGGCCGATGTAGATGCCCATTGCCTGCAGGCTCCAGGACGAGCCTTTGGTCAAAAGCCTACACTACGCCATCCTCCTTGAATTTAGCCCAGCCCCAATTAGCCAAACTTTCTTTAGCCAGGGTCCCATTGCATTTTCCCCAAGGTATACAAGGCTGTTTTCTTGCCCACTTGGGCCATAGGAAGCAGAAAACCCAGAAGTCCTTGTGGCTGGAGATATCTAAAACCACAACAACGTGAGGATTCCCCATGCCTCTTTGACCACGCTCATGCTTCAGGATAGTCTGGCCTTACATTCTCCAGTAAACAATTCTGACTGCAGTTTGACTACAAATTAAGGGGTTTGTTGGTGTTTTTGGTGGGATTTTTTCCCCTTCTTTGTTGTTAAAAGAAGAGGGGAGAGGGAGTTGGTTAGCTAATTGGATGCCTTGCTCCTGGTGTCGGGTTGGCCCCAGCACAATCCCTTTTATCGGCACTATGGTGTCCCCAGCTGAGAGCGCGGAGGTGCCAGGAATAATTAAAAGTGCTGCTATCAAGTTCTGCTTTGTTCACAATGAGAATTACTTTTTTCCTTGTGAACTTTTCACATTGCCGGGCTGAACAGAACGGGTGGAGCTTTCTTCTTAAGTTATTTCTATTGTTATATAACTTCGATAGTGACATTAAGTGAGTCTTTACTGGCTGGGTCGAGCCTTCTGGAGACTGTTGGGTGTTAAATGGGGTTCTCTGTTCAGTGACCTCCAACAACAACTGACGTCTCCTGATCTAAGCACTTCCTGTTGTTTTACTGGTGACGGTTAGTTTTCTATTAAGCTCATTTGAGTCCTGCACATTTTTACCCTCTGCCCTTTAAAGGGAGGGACTAATGTTAGTTTTGGCTTCTGAATGGAAACTTTACAGTGCAAGCTTCAAACAGAGCAACTGTGAAAGAGAAAGGAAGAAAATTTAAGTTATAAATCATCTTTAGCATCATGTCATGACTATCTACAGCTGACTTCACCATGGCTATTATCTGTTGGAAATTATTTCAATGTAAAGTGTTCCCAGTATCAAGCATCCTACAGGCTTTGCTAGTCATCCAAAAGTCATGAGTTTTGCTTAAAAAAAAAATGGGATTTAAAAACTAGTAATAATACATATTTGGTATTTCCTTCTGCTTTTTGGTGTTTTAACCTTCATGGGTACACAGAGGTCACATTTTCAAATTTTCCTCCATAGCCCTTGGGACTAGAAACCCAAAAATGAAGGCTGAAATTGTCAAAGAATTAAATTCTTCTACGAGCCTGGGGGGGAGGGCAGGGGAGCAAAGAAAAATCAAATCTGTGGCAAAATCCCAAGAACTGGCAGTACAATTAGTAAGTGGGAGGCAAGGGGCAGTTTTCTTTCATTGCTGATGACTGAGGCGAAATAGTCTAAATCACAGTGCTGATTTAAATTACATAGATTTTACTTGAACACAAAAAAGTAAAGGATTTCATCACCATGTTTTTGTGCCAAGCTGGTTCAGAGCCCCATGATATACTCAGAGGCAAAAAGCAAGGAGCAGATAGGGTTTCAATCATAACTCTGGATTTTGTACGTTCGGTGAATTAGTTTTGCGACATCAATGTATGTTCCCAAATGTTTCATCCGAAACATTTGTTCTGAGAGGGAGCATTGTCCTCAGGGTTCCTGTCTGCAGTCTGCCCTTTCCAAAGGCAGAGCCACTCACCCATCAAACTGTGCCTGTTCAGCTGCCATACTGAGCCCAAAATTTTCGACCAGGACAGTTGCTAAGCAAGTAGTCCAGGGCAGAACCAGATCACATAAATTACAGCAAATTGCAGGCTGTTCAACACATATGAAACTAATTTAGACAAAGGAGCTGACTGTAAGCTCGCAGGTAGTGAGTATTGTTTACAGTACATGTATGTGAAGCGCCATGTCAAGCTAGGACTGAAAATTCAAGAGCCGTTTTTGTTTTGTTTTTCCTAGTTAAGCACAAATTAGATTATGCAGCTTAATGCTATTCAAACAGAGCTTCACTTCCATAAAATTAACAGATTAAAGTGTTCCTGAAACTATTGGCTAAAATACAAGAATTAAAAATATTTTAAGAACCGTTTTAAGCAACTTTGAACCAATCCACAAATGAAAAGGCTCACTGTCATATTTATCTGAAGATACATGAAACATTCTGAAATCGGGATGTTTTATTTTCCCCTCACATTATGTGTTTAATTTGGAAGTCCTGTATTTTAGACCTTCCACTGAATCAAAAACCAAAACAAAGAGACTTCAAAAGCCATTGTTGCTCCATTCAAGTCTGAACTCTGCCTTTGTTCCTATAGCTAATGAGTTTATACTGTCCTGCAGGGAGAATTGACACCAGCCTCAAGTAAATGAAAGCAGGCCAAATGTTGGTAAGATCAGAGCACTAAAGTAATTATGGGTTGATTAAATGTTTATCTTCTTTACAGGTGGGAAGGGAAGAATGAAAATGAAGTAGGGCGATGCAAAGAGACTGGCAAGATTCATGTGACAGTCAATCACAAGTACTACAGGCCAACTGAAGTGGTAAGAAAATGCCCTCTCTTAGCTTTGCAAATGAATAATCCAATCACTCAGCCAATAAATTGCTGCATTTGGCTAGCAGTCTGTGAAAACGGCTTAATTGCAGTCCTGCTGCCAGCTTTTAGAACTCTAAATTAGCCTGCTTGCCGGCCCCCTCGCAGCCAGCTACCTGGGAACTAGCAAGCAGCACTGCCCAGGAGGAGGGGATCTGCCCGCCCTGCTGGGGAGATGCTGCTGCGCCTCTGTCACCCTCTCTGAATTGCAGAGGGGAGGCTAGGAGCAGTGAAATGTAACCCTGTGGATAACAAAATGAAGTATAAAACAACTTCTTGTGCCTTCTGGTCCTGAATTGGTTTGTGGTCATCTTTCCTCCAGATGCAAGAAGGGAAAGTAGAGGAAGGTGGGCACTAATAGGCTTGATTTTTAAAGTCCTCCTTCTGTGTCTTCGTGGCAGTGTTTCAGCTCCGTCCAGTGAGTATCCCCTGTTCAGCTTAGATTTTTGCAGCTGGGAGCATCACAAAATACCCATTTTAGAAGTGCAATTGTGCTTGTGGGTTTCTTTTCCTCAGACACTTTGTGAGATCCCATTTAGTAAACGCTCATTTGCGGAGCGCATCTTCGCTCCCAGGAGTGAAGTCTGACAGGCGCTCACGCTGCTGGTAGGCCAGACCTCTAACCCTGTGCTCAAATCACCTAGTGAGCGTGCTATTAGAGAAAAAAAACAATACTTCCAAGTCAGGCAGGATGGTGGCAGTGCACGGAGATGGCACAGGATGGAGCCTGGTTTCTGGACACAGGGAACAATAGGCCTTATTGTGCAGTGTCGGAGAGGGTGTGCCCAGGAGAGGATGTTCTCCTCTCCTGGGGAGGGTGACACCAGCCCTGCCTGATGCTGACGCAGCATCGGTTGTCAGTCAGCTCTTTCAGAAGTGCTGGCTTCAGCTTCCCGATACGAGCAAGGTGTGACAAGCAAGTTTGTCTTGACACAGGTTGCAGGGTGCAAGTGGGGAGTTGAGTATGTGTAAGCGAACATCGGTTCTAAAGTGGAAGTTCAGAGGGGAATAAGAGACTTTCATGGTATGCAAAAAAGGGCTGGGCCCATGTACCAGAATCAAATGCTAGGAAGTCATTAAGAGATGTCCGTCATTCTGTGCTTTGGTAAGGTGTCAGGATGATAAGGAGGACACAGAGACAAAAGGACTTGCCAAACAGGAAAAGGACACTTGACCCAACAAGTCTGCGCTTTGTGAGACCCGCTTTCCTGCTTTGTCATACTCCTTACTAACGAGTACATATTCTTCAGCATCCACTGGTTGCCCTCGCTATAGCTCCACCTTATTTGTGTGCCCAGACATTTTCTGCTGAAATAGTTTTGTCCACTGTCTTCTCTCCATCTTTGTTGGTCTGTTTTGGGAACACGATTTCTGGATTTTAAATTCAGCTCATTATATGCTTGTCCATTTTGGGACGGTGTGTAAACGGAGGTTCTTCAGGAATGCTCATGCAATTGCTGTTGAGTCCACACATGAAAACAGGGATGTATCAAATACAGAGTACAATGTGCCCTTCAAATAGCACTGCAGATAGAGATCGATAGAGATGTTTATCTGAAATTATCTGGTCTGCCCTAGGCAACCTATTTTTCCCTTGGGCTTTCTTCCGCTGCCCCCATCTTGCCTTGCATTTAACATGCTCCTTACTCAGTTCCCATGGAAGCCTGTAAGGCTGTGAAAGCCGCTCCAGCACAAGCAGGGGTCGAAGCACCAAATGGGAATCACATTTGTGCGATTCCAAAAGGCCAGACCAAAACCTAATCCATTGCCAGAAAGCGAGGAAAAGCAATGAGAGAACTGGACTGACAGCGTGTGTCCCCTCCTGCTACCCTCACTGAGATCGCTGAAGGCAAGGACGCCTCAGGTTGACATTTTTGCAAGAGGCTTAGCCAGATCGGTTAATGGGAATTCTGCTGTTGAATCCTGGCTGACACACAAAATCCAGTGCTCAGGTTCTCGTGTCTTACTTGGAAATGTTTCTGTCTGTCTCTCTAAAATTTAACATGGTATTCTGAAAAGTGAAAATAAATAACATTTAATCTTGTATACAGTCAGTTCTGACAGTGCCAATACATTCATTTGAAAACACATTTGTTTTCTTCAGTCAGTGATCCCTGGGGTCAAGGCCTCCCATTGAAAAGCTTAGCTGTACTGAAGAAGAAACCTTGAAATGTGAGACTGCTGGTCAAACTAAGTAGACTCTGAATGCCTTGACTCTAAATCTCTTCACTCTGCTTTTTGACTGCTTTGGGGCCCCCTGATATTTACTGGCCTTGGGAATTGTTTCTGCTAATGCTTCTAATGCCTGTCTCTCTCCTTCAATTCTGGTGCCTTGCTAACAACAAACCTATTGCTATCATTTCTTTTGGCTAGTATCCTATCAGTATCCTTTTTGACCCTTCTTTTAAATTGTGTTTGGAGACTGTAACCTGCTGCATGGATTGTAGAAAAATGATTACTTCTGCCTTTCTTAAAATCAGCAATTTTCACAAGAGCTTCATCACAAGCTTGCTTTTTATACTGAAATTGATACAGCAATAAAGATGTTTTCATGCATTTTGCAGTCTTTTTTAGCACGTGGCTGGTAAGGTTGTATGTTACATTCATTTGCTGCTCTAGGTATGAAAAGATAAGTTTCCACTGCAGTTTACTCAGCTATAAAATTTAGATCCTTCAGAAATGATCTCACTACTCTTTTCTATTATTGCTACAGTCAGAATGTTCAAACTGCAGGTAGGCACTTTAGTCTATACTTGGATTTGAATAATCCACTTGGTTTAAAAAAAAATAATTTTAAATTTATTTTAAGAATTCAAAACAAAATTATGCGAGCCATCTCATTCAGTTGGAAACAAGCAACCCTGCAGCAGAGGATATTGGAACCACCACATCTCTCAGACCCTGAAGTGGGGTAATTTTTATAGAATTTGGGCCTGTCTTTAATTTTCTTATCTTTCAGCAAGATATTAACTCGCTGTCATTTTTTGAATCTTATTTACATATATTAGAAAAAATGGAATAATCCTAAAATTAACAACAGAACAATGGTATCTGAAGAAATCAAGTGAGATAGTCAAGCAGGTGTTTCCCTCCAAGAGTTCCACAATCATTGCTTCTAATCAAGTTAAATATGTTTAGGTGTTTGAGTAAAATTGCTTCTAGTATTTTTGCATGGCAGATATTAAGCTAACAGTTCTTATTGGTGTTTGCATCATTTCATTGCACTTTCTTGCAACAATGAAAATCAACCTCAGGTCTCATTGGTCTGGCCTGTCACCAGAGAACTTAAGATGTGTATTTCTCAGTTAAGAATTTAATAAATTCTATCTTAATATTTTTTTTAAAGAAAAAAATGGAGGGGGGAAACATTTCAACCATATGGAAGTGTTGTGTATGTTACAGGGAATCCTTCTGTTTCATCCCACCTGTTTATGTAGGTGTCCTACAGCTTTCCTAGAGTAGGAGCTGCAGGTTGAATTCATGCATCGCATTTGTTATGGGCTGGCATGGCTGTAACTCTGAGGATGTACATACATCAATGCAAATTTCCTTCCCTTATGCAAGCCCTAGAACCTCTGTCACAATGCGATGCTAATGTTTAAGCACACATATGGCGTCTTACTATTCTTCTTCAAAGAAAAAAGGGTATGCTAACTTCTTCCTTTTGTTGTATGCCTTAAGCAATTAAGCATTTTTCTCCCAGTCCTTTCTAACACTGATATAAATGAAACTCCATGCCATAGTTAGCAGAAAAATTCACAGCAGCACAGTGTCCAAGGATACTTTGTCCTCCTGGAATTATTTCTCTCAAGTTGCTCTAACTTCTAAGAAGTTCCATATCCCTCTGCACCAGCTTGCTTACTTTTCAAAGGATTGCTTGTCATATCTAAATATCTACAGAAATATATGAAAAAAGAAATTTGCCAGGTTTTCTACATGTTGCTTACACTAAACTTTACATCTTTACTTAACTACGTGTGGCCTCAGTTGCCCTTTTTCTTCTTTGGAATTAAGCAGGATGGCTTTAAATTTCAGTCTCTTCAGATGTTTTTTAAAAATTCAGCTCTATGTTTCCCATGTTTCATAGGATTCCAGTAAAAAATTCCTTGGGGCATATCACATTCTCCCAAAGTCAGCTTTCTTAAAGTCAAAAACATTTGTGAATTCCTCTAAGTGTTCCTGCCGTAAAGACCATTTAGACTCTAATGAAACCATGATCACAAAAGCCTGACTGCCCTGTGCTTCCACTTTAGTTTCCATGCAAGCTTCGTTTCCGACTCTTAAGTTCAGAGCAGTCTGTGCTTGTAAACTGTTTAGATGTCTGTATGAGGAAACACGTGCTTCCCTTCCTCAAGGATCTTTATGCTCATCAATGTCAATATGTGACCTGTATTAATAGTCACGAAAATGAAATGAGAGCATTCAAGGAAGAGTAATCTTCAGATAGTTTTCCTGTCTATTTTCCTCACTGGCAGCCAGGTGAAGAAGTTGCAAGTTGTCTTAACTCTGGCAGTCTTCTCCTGTCTGTGTTGTTGTTTTTTTTTTTATTTTTTTATTGTTTTGAAAACATATGTCAACATCTGAAAAATACTGCTTTGGTAAATGATTGCCTCTGTTGTCCTTAATTCTCCTCCAAGCTGGCTTTGCTGCTGTGTCAGCCAAAATATTTATATCATTTCTTGCTTAAGACTCAACATTATCTCTGCATTCCTTTGCCACCCTCTTCCTTTTCTTTGTTTCTCCTGCTAGTAAAACCTGCAGTAGATTTTTTTCATTTTAGTTACAGGCCTTACGTATCAGGCGTTTCAGAAGTGTCTCTGAAAACATACGTGTCAAATTCAGCCAAGTAAAATAACGAATAATAATAACTTGTCACTGTGTGCCATCTACAAGGCACTGAGCACTTAACGCGTTTTAAACGTTTCTCTACGAGCATGTGGAAGAGGTAAAAAGCAGTGTCGGCGCGTTTCAGCTCGTGAAACACGTGTATGGCAGAGCAGAGGGACTGCGCTGCGTGAGGGAGGCCGTGAGGTGGTGGAGCGAGGAGGAGGAGGAGGAGGGCCGAGGGCACTGCGCTCTGCGCAGGAGCCACCGTTCCTCCACAGGTAGCACTCCGCTTTTTTGTCTCATGCTGGCTTTGCTTGTATTAGCGGTTCCTTGAAAGATAGGAAGACCATTTTTACTCACAGGTTTTCCCCTCTCAGGTTTGAGGTCATTAAACCTGGGAATCTTCAGCAGGTTCATGTCTAGCCTGTCTCACTGTCCTGTTTAATCCTCCTCACAGACTTGGCAGGAGCCCTAGCTTACCTCCTTTTTTATGGGAGCAGCTACCTAATATGTACCCCTCCAACACTCCCACACACATTTCTGACTTTTCGCTTCATAACTAGCTCATTACATCAGTATTAGACAGCCGCATCCAGTAAAGGAATCCCTCTGGACACTGCTGTTTGGAGTCCTCATATGCTGTGCTTTACTCAGTTGCTTCTCTTTGCGTCATCCTGCTCCTCCTCTGCTGTGCCTCCAACAAAATATGTCTCTGGCAACTTCTGCAACTGGCTCTGTTCCCCCTCTTCCTTCACCACCTCTTTCCCTGCTGTCATTCCTGAGGTTTTGAAGCCAGCCATGTGTCATCTGTGACCTTCACATCTTCACTGATCTTCCTGAGAACATCAGCCTGTCTCTCTGAGCCTGCTTTCTGATCCCCTAATACCACAACTATCCAACAAGAGTAGCCAGAGGAAGAGGATGTCCCAGCCTCCTGGGGTGTAAGTTGGAGTGGCTTTGCATCCTGACTGTTGCACCATATGTTCATTTACAAGATCCGTAGTTTTTTTCTTCAGAAATTTTGGACTGGCTGAAGAAATCTACGACTAACTTTGGGCAAAGCTATTTTCCACTGGGAGTAGGTAAAGAGATTGAAAGCCCATTGAAAAGATCATGTAAAGATAAAGCTGTCATCCAAGCAGAAGGGTTGGTGATTTTAATTCATTGCTCATTTTTCTAAATGATGCTGACACGTAGCAATTAGTGGCAATCTTGGATGTGACAGACCCATGCTCAACTCCTGAAAACAGATTTTTAAATTAAACTTAGGTGACTGGAGGATTAAGAGTGAGGGAGAGGTGAATGAGGACAGAAGGCTGTTTAGCTCCGTAATTAGGCCCTGATTCAGCCAAGCATCCAAGCAAGTGCTTCACTTCAAGGGCATGAATACTTAATAGGGACAGTTTCCATACTCGGAGCTATGGGCATGCTTACGTGCATTGCTGCATCTTAATGTGAAGCAAAGCAATTCGTCTGTGATGGGAACTAGATGGTCAGCCCAAACTCTCGTGGGAACTCAGGAGGTGCCAGCTCACTATTCTTGTTTGCCTACCCCATTGTATGTGAGCACAGTACCCAGGAGAGGAGATGCTGAAATACAGTTTTTTTATCCAGGTTGTCTTAGGATGGTTTTGCAGGCAAGAAGGGATTAGACCAAGTTCATGCAGTCTTTAGTTTTCATCAGCCGCTCCTGTAGTGACATTTCCTGTCCGTAATTCTTCTCCACCTTCCTGGCGGTAAGAAGTCTTACTGCCACCTCTTCACTTATTCATGTTTATTCATGCACAGAAAGCCTCTCTTTATCTCACCTCTTATCCCTTTGCCTCCCCCTTCTCTTGGCTTGCCATTTGGCCTCCTCCTCCCGCCTGTTATCTCTGTCTGTTGTCTCGCCTTGTTTTCTTATCACCGCCTGTCCCTTGCCTGTCCCACACAAACACTCCTTGTGCTCCAGCAGCTGTGGTGGGAAATGCAAAGCCCCTGCAGGGAGGTCACAAGTGTGGGAGAAAGCCTGGAATGGGCAAAAGCCACAACTGAAGTCCAGGCACAGGCAGCACCAAAGACACATTCATCACAACTGCCAAGTGTTGCTTCCCACCAAGAGTTCCCACTACCTACAGCCTTTTACCTACAGCCTTTCTCCATTTCCTGCATGAGATCAGGTGTTCAAAAGAGCTGAACTATGGTTCAGACCACATTTTGGAGTGCCCAGTGACTTGGGTGAGACTGGAGACCTGGTGGTGTGCTCAGCAAGAAGCTGTTCCCACCAGGGCTTTCCAAAGACCTCGATGTCAGAGGTGGCTGAGGTCACTTACTGACCTGACTACTTATTCACGTTCAAAAGTGTGAGCATTTCTGAAGATCTGTCTCCCTTTTGGAGGCTGTTTCTTTTATTTTACAGTGGAGTTTTAAAAGCAAAAGTCAAGCAGTATGTTAATAATACTGTTCATTGTGACTGTGGTTCCCACCATGTTATAACCTCTTAAGTATGCTGTGCCAACACAACATTTGCTATGGTTTTAGAGTGGCAGCACAGAACCATAAATGACATGATTTATATGACAATAAAAGTGGCTTTTGAATACTGAGGATATGAGACAGAGGTGAGGTTTTCTTCAGCAAATCTGGATTAAACTCCTCTCTCTCTAATTTCTCCAGTGTTTTTAAGAGCTTGCCTGACTGCTGCTGTATTTTATTTTATGGGTGAGTGGGTGCATAAGGGAAGAAGACAGCCACAGGCTGTTAGTGTGTTTCATCTGAGAAACCAGAAGATGGTTTTAGTGCAGTTTTAAAAGCAGCTTCTGCTGAGTTTGGGTCAGCAGATGCCTTGACATCAGCCTTTTCAATATTGAGTCAGTGGCTTGCTGGGGTACAGCTGTCCCTAGACTGGATATGCTGTGGCACCTAATATACTTCCTGTTTGAAAGATGGTACTTCAAGCTACCAATTCTCAAAATCACGTCCCTCCTCCTACATGTATAAGTGTTATTTTCTTGTTGCTGATGCTGTTATCAGAGTGAGTGCAGTTGTCCCTCTGAGGGACACCCCAGGGCAGTGAGAAAGGGCCATATCGACAAAGCCGAGGAGAAATGCATAAACACACAGCCGGTTCTGAGGAAGGAGGGGGTTGTTCTCCAAGAGCTTTCATTTCATATTTTTCAAGTGTTTCACAGTCCAGAAATGACAGTAGGTTTCTTTCACTTTCTTGTTCTGTTTCTTTAGTTATTTCAAGTTTATTCCTCTAAAAAGTGTGGAAAGTTTTGACTTTACACTGGAGACGGAGAAATATTCAAGAAGCATTCTGTTCAGAAGAAAAAAAAGAGAGAGAGAGAGAGAGAGAGAGAGAGAGACCAAAACTGTTTTTTCACTTTTTCTAATGAAAACCTAATTTGCAAGGGGAGTACTTCTTTGGTGGTAATCAGGCTTGCTTTCAGATTGATCATAGAGGTCCTCTGTCTCCCCCAAAAAAATCCACAAGAAGTTTTTGTTCAGACTCATACCTTTATCCTTCACTATTAGCAATTTCTTTTGAAGAGGCAAATGGTTGAAAGGAAGTGGAGGTTTGGAACTGCTTGTTTGCAAAATAAACAAACCTTCACCCTTCCCCTCTTCCACTTTTAGAGTCATAATTTGTAAATTAACAACTTTGTGATGGAGGTACAATGAGGTGGGACCTTTGTTATTGTTTCCACCCTGTGATGATGATGCTGATTAGTGTTTAACCACCTTCCCTATCTTCATGTCTCATCTTTGTATTCCACTATAAACCTGTAGTGATGATACTGGCCTTATCAAAACTTTAAGCATTTTACTTTAGTATTTTTAGTATCCTTAATACTTCCCTAGTGTTGCAGGAGAGCTTCTGTGGCTGAGTTGCAGGAGAAACTGAACCTTGTCGGTCTCAGCAACTTTTTTAAAGTTTGTTGTTGAATAAAACCATAGAAAATGATCTTTGTGGCACAAGCATCTATTGTACTTATCATGAACCAGGAAATGGATCTTCGTGCCCATCTTGGAAGCTCCCCAAACTGTCTGATGTCCCAGCTGGATGGGTGAAAGGGGAGACAGTATTTATCTGCAAGGCAGGAGAGACTTAAACATTAAAGAGCTTTATGCCTAGGATCAGCTGGAATTTTTGCTCATTCCTCACATATAGAGTCTGAGCTCACCAAAGCAGACAATATAAAAAATATTAACAGGATCCAAGAAGACATTAGTAATAGATTAAGAGTGTAGGCCTCCCTTGAAAGACTTTATTTCGTGATTTTTTTTTTCCCTTTCAGCCTGGAAAGTCTGAAGGTGAGTAGGTGAAGTCAATTTTAATAATTCACAGACAATAATACATCTATTCCTCACTTGACAGAGCTAGTGTTTAAACTATTAGCATTGCCTGGCATGACATAAAACAGGATCAGTCACTCATCCCTTTGAAACATCTAACCTGGCTTCATTTAAATGTCTTCCTTCCAGCCTTGCCAGTGCATTTTAATAAGAGCTCTCAGCTGACTTGTGACTTCAGAATTTATCTACTGGGCTGTGGTTAGGAATGGAGTACGACTGCACCATTCCTTGTCAGCTCTTTCTGTATGCAATGACACGGAAACCTCAGTGCTGCAGATAGCCATTGAAATTCAAAACAGACCACTTGACTGCTGAACAGAAATGTCTTTTTAAATCAGATTTTCTTTTTGGAACATTGTTCTGTAATTTTGGAAAACTCTTTTTTTTTTTTTTTATTCCTTCAGACTGCTGAACTGGTACTACTCTGCAGTCATGCTTCGTATCGAATAGCTGTAAGGGGAAAGGTGGATTAACGATAATGAAAACAAAAAATGTGTTTTAAAATAGGACGTCTGCCTGTTTTTTTTTACTGTAATCTGTGACAAGTTCATGTTTATAATTCACTACATCTGTTACTGAGTTAGTGCTTTGCAGACCTTAGTTTTACAAATTTCCAGATTGGGTGACTAGGAGTTGAATTGCTTTTGTTTTTATTTTTTCTTCTGATTGACCCATAAAATACTACACTTCCACCTTCTGATTTAGAAAGCAAAAACATATATATTAAAGCTTCTTTACAATAACAAAGACTTCTGACTAAAGCAATTGGCTCCCACTGTAGTTTTCCCTTAGATAACAGTTGTAAATTCCCAAACCTCTAATCTTTGGCAGCATTTCCCCCCTTGATCCTAGTTTCTGTTTCCATGTGTTGGGGGAGATTAAAAAGTTGGTTGTGAAGGTGAAATTGGAAACAGAAGAAATGTGAGGTTTTAGTAAAAGCGCAGGTGAGTGATATGACCAAGTTTGTTCTGTGCACTGTTTTCTTAACTATGAAACAAAGCCTACCGGGGCCTTTTCTTATACTGCAGTGTCACCACTGATCACATGTTGTGACATTCACTCCTCACTCTAAACAATTCTTCTGTAGTGCTAATCCTATATGGTTACCACCATCTTTTATCCCGCACATAGTTGGCTTAAAGGGCTTGCAGATGAGTACCCAAGGTAATATTTAGGTGTTTTTCCTGACCTTTCCT
Organism: Anser cygnoides; assembly: GCF_040182565.1. Classification (NCBI taxonomy): domain Eukaryota; kingdom Metazoa; phylum Chordata; class Aves; order Anseriformes; family Anatidae; genus Anser; species Anser cygnoides. Next base: position 83,744,183 of record NC_089874.1, read on the forward strand.
TCTCTGTCTCCTCCCCAAGGTGCTTATTGGTATTATCTCTGCATTTCACGTATTTGTCAGAGGCCTTCTGCAAGGCTTCTAAGCTTCAAATAAAAACCAAAATTAGTCTTGACTGAAGAAGTAGTGAATCCAGAAGAGCCAGACAGCTCAGGCACTGTAAACAAAAAGTTGGCATGATTAGAATCTGACTAGCCCTAAAGGTAAGCCACCCACCTGTGTAATAATTCAATAGCTGTGTGCCACAGTGAACGCAAGAGAAAGGTGGACATGGGAGTGAAAACAGAAACACAGGAAAGCACATTATTCACTACAGTGGAGATTCACGGCAGTGAAGACTTATGTGCACTTGAAGAACAGCCAAAGGGAGTTGGTGATGGATGATAGGCAGTTTGCGTGCCAGAATACTCACAAGAAGTATTCTTATTTTTGTCTTCTAGTATTAGTGACCACAATTAGTTCTACTTTGGCTTAGCTGCTGGATGGAGTTTTTTTTTTTTAAAAAAAGATTTTATTAAGTTCTTAAATATGGCTTTGTGAAGGATTTCCTACTCCAGACTAATGCCTGGAACAATAATCTTTGATACTCTTGATAGCATAGCTTGCTATGACTGAGAATAGCCTGAATGCAGGCATCTACATCCAGCAGCCACTTCAGCTAGCGATTTGCTGGCAGAAGAAGCAGGTGTTGAGGCATGACTGCCAGGAGGGAACTTCTGGGAGAAACCATCCATGTGCACAGCTTTGAGAGGTGGCAGCTGATGTGCTTGCAGAGTTTTTTCTCAGGATCAGCATTTATGTGCCAGAATTCATCGAATGGGTATTTTGTACCTTGACATATAGACTGGAAAGTTTTGCGACAGCACTGGAAGAATGCAGCTGCCATTCATATATCTGGGTATAAGTTATCAGGGCTTTGAGCTGGGAGGGATGTGACAAAGTGGTTGGAGTCACCGTTGCTTTTGGCAGGGTCTGTCAAGGCTTGTCCCATCTGTGGCGGTAAGAGTAAAGGGTTTGCTGCAGGGGTATGCCCTGTGGTCAGAGAAGTTTAATCAACAACTAATTTTCCACGCATCAATGAATGCCAGTGACTGCTGGAGACAGAAGCTAAATACGTTAGAAGTAAATGCATCCTTGATTTGTGTGTCAGCTTTCCCCTCGTTGCTGACTGCTTTTTTTTTCTTCTGTAAAGCCTGAGGAAGTTGGGTTGTCCCTCAGGCCTCCCGGTGCTGTTTTTTTAATTGCCAAGAACTCAGCTTGACACTGCTTGCAGTTGCCTATGAGCAGAACTTAACAAGACATAGTACAGCCAGCGTGCCCTCAAACATTTGGTGATGTGAAGACTCTCTCAGGGGTCATGTGTAGCCTAGCAAAGACAGTTCAAGACATTGGCATGCTCCAGAAAATATATCATACCTGTGTCTCTTTTCCAAAAGCCTTGAGGATGTTGTTGAAACAGGGGAATGAACTTTTTATCAAGTTTCTATACAGAAAAATGTTAATTTTGGATCAGGATTCAGAGTGAATGAATATCCAGTTGTTGTTTTTTTTTTTATGTTTCCCTTTCAATCATTGTTATCAACTGGCTAAATTTTGATCTTCTCAAAATCAGTACCGTATGAACATTTATGGTGATCTCTGCAGAGCAGCACCTTGAAAAAAGACATTCTGTTGCTATAAATTATTTTATTGTGAGCTGTAGATATATTAGAGAGGGAGATGGAAAAGGAAAGGGAGGTTTAGACTTTTCTGTAAGGATACCAATTTGAACTGTAATACGAATGGGAAGAGATGACTTGACAATGCACTGGTGGAGGTAAACAGACTCATTTCTGTGGAAGGGGTGTTGACAAGCAGTGATTTTTGGGAAGCCTCCAGACAGAGTCCAGACACCGACTTTGGGGATTTAGGCAATATAAAAATGATTATTAAAAAAAAAAAAAGAAAAAAGACATTTACATCAGCTGTGCCTTTTTTTCTTTTTTTTCACAGACTCTTGTTCTATTAAACATTTCCAGAAACACTTGTACAGTTAAGGCTAGCACTGTGAAAAGAACTAATATACTTTTTTTGATAGACTCTTCCTGTGTTGCTTTTGTTTCTTCAAATTGGATGTGTTTCAGACACAAGTTTACGTTTAGGCTGCTTCAAAAAAAAAAAAAAAAAAAGAATATATAAAGCCTTGAGCATGATAGAACTGTAGAATTCACATAGACCCGAACTAAAATGGTCACATTGAAGATCATGGTGGTAAGTGACCTTGCACATTCACATGGCCTTAAGCATAGATATGGAGATGGCCTCCTCCAAAGCTGAGTTCCAGGCATGCTGATAAAATCATTTGCTCATGTCCCAAATATTGTCTGTTCTCATCCCCCTAATTCATTGTAGTTTGGCCTAATAAGATGATGACACATTAGAGAGGGGTGCTTACAATTGTGTTCTGCTGTTTTGCTGCTTCTTTTTTCCTCCTCCACAAAGCATCCCATTGATTGCTGATTCAAAGCAAGCAGATTCCTCACTATGTACCCTCAAATCCCTCCTGAAAATTCTTCTCTTTGATGCCCACAGAAATCATTATACTACTGATACGCTGTGACGTACTGTATATTGTGATGACCACTTTTGTTTTATGGTGTTGTCTCCTCTTACTACCCTATATCTCTGTTTATTTTGTTCCTCATTTCACATGTTGAGGGTATGCTGAGTAAAGGAAGCAAGCAAGGTAAATTAGCTCATGTGAAACCCTGTTTTTGTCCCAGTAGCAGTAAGGCTTCATGTTGCTGGCTAATTCAGCCATGTGCAGCATGACCTCAGATTATGAGCTTTTGTGCAGAAAAAGTTGTTTTTGTCCACGTTTGCAGCAGTTAGAGCAGGAAGATCCTTACTGATGGCAGAGGTTTTTAGAGACAAACTGTAATAATCACTGTGATTTCTTTGCTTAGTTGAGAGGAATGTCTGCAGGAACCTGCTTATTACACCTATTAAGGTTCAGACCCATAAATGCAGACTTCCATCTTCATGAAAAGCTGAAGTAAGCAAACCTGGTTCACTGGCTGGGTAACAGGACAGCTTTTCAGAGTCTTTAGACCCAAGGAGCTCATGGTCTTACTGGAAACTCCTTGGATACTATCTTTAAACGTTTTGCAGTATTTTTATTAGTACTTTCCACTCCTTGGTGGATCAATGGAAGCCTGTTCTGAAATTTTAAGCCCTTCTTTCTTTGCATTGGAGTTTCAAATTAATGGTCTGCAACTGTAAACTCACATATTTGCACTGACACATTTTTATTGAGGTCTCATGTGCCTGCAGTTTAAGGAAGATCCAAAGAAAATGAAAGTATCTGACATAGGGCCATGATCTCCTATCGCTATCAGCTCATTAGACAAATTTTACAAATATAATCAGGAAAAAAAAAAATATGACATAGTGGCTTGTTGGCTATATCATACAAGTGTTATACTGGTAACTGTGTTGCTATAAATGTCAAACCAGTGTACATTTTTGGCAGTTGCAAAGAATCTTCACAAGTGTTCCTGGAGGCATACTTTTAAAAGGTGTATTTTATATTCAAAACAACAAAAATATTGTAGGATGTAAATGTTGTTTCATCTAGCCCTTACAAGAATTTTATGGCATCTGTTTTTTTCTCTTTCAGAAAGATGCAGCTGGTATCTAATAGATAGAAATAGATCTGTCCCATCTATTTTCTACTAAAAAAAAAAAAAAGTCAGAGTTAAGGGTCAGATAGTTTAATGTTACAGATTTGGTGCGTCCCCTGGGGTAAGTTATCTACACTTTCTGATGCTAAAGATTCAGAAAGTTTTGTGTGGAGAGTTTGGGAACGCATTTTCATTTACACTGTGACCTGGTTATATGTACCATCTCTACATCAAAATGTGCCTTATAGTGGAAGGTTGTTACTACTTGAGCAAAGGCTCACGTATCAGCTTAATTCTGCTTCTGGTGCATGTCATGTGCACAGTGTAGAGGTTTTTTGCAGGGCTGAGGCTTGTCTCCTGTCCTCTTTCCTCTCACCATGTGCTTGTACACAGAGTATATGTCTCTATTGAGATACATTGCCTTGATGGTGATTTCTTTGCCTAGCTTTCTACCTTAACTCTCTGTACTGTGAACATCTCATCACCACCTTCCTATATGACCATTAGGCACTCCAATATTTTCCTTCTTCTTTCCTCACAATTGCCTGTTGTCCCTTAGTTCTGCTTTTTGAAATGTAGTCACTGCATTTTTACACAGGTTTCGGTGGGTTGGTTGGTTGCTTGCTTGCTTTTAAAGAAATCTGGGACCCTTTCCCCAGAACTCAAATTCCCCAAATCCAGCATTGCTCAATCCTTCCCTGACCAGTCCTTGTTCTTTCCCTATTTCTGCCTGCCCCGCTGATGAGTCTGCTGGGGTGAGTCCCACTGATCCCCAGCACCTACTGCTGCTCTCTGCTTGTGCTGCCCATCTAGCTGAACACACAAGCTTCTTCTCAGTCTTTCTGCAGAAACAAAACTATAGATAGGTCTTATTCTAGAAAATGCCTTTAAAAAGGACCCTCAAGAATCCCAACTCATGCTCACCAAGAACAAAAGCAAAAAAAAAACCTCAGCCTGGAATTATTGTACATACAAAAAAGAAGGAGGGAGTCCAACATTTTTTGTCTTCCCCCCCCCCCCCCGGCCCGATATTGATAAGTGAAACAGAGTTTCTTTTGGTGTTCATTCTTGATAAGACGCATGTGCCGCATGCATACATGTGCTTTCTCTCTCTTTCTTCTCTGTTTAAATCCCATTTAAACAGTGCTCAGATACTTCTGGGAGTTGTAATCCATGTGCAGCTCTGTCAGGAGGCAAACACCAGCTGGAGGGACGGCTCTGCAGGACGCTTTGCAACCAGTTGGGTTGCTGAGGAGTTATAAAAGAGGGAAAAAGCGGTTCACAAGGACTCAGCCAATGCCTTTTGGAAAGCATTTGTTACACTCTCTTATGAGCTACAAAATCTGTCTTGTACAGTTTCTTATGCGTAGTGAGGGGCAAGATTGCGAAACAGAAAATGACAGAACTTCACAGCCAAATTGGTACTTTCTCAGATTTGTTTGACAACTTATTGCATACAGCTTCAGAGTGGGCTGAGAGCACCTGTAAAAAACTGCTGTTTAGTGCGTAGATAAATAATCAAAATAATTTGTTCTTTATTGAAGTATTTTTCCCCTGCCAGAATCACCAACAATGTGAACATTTCTTGTTAGCTCTCTCTTTCTGATATGTGTTTCCATTACCCATCTCTAAAGTCCTTGTCTGGCTATATTTCCAGAAGGGTACTGAAGCAGCACAGATGTTTGGAAGTTTACCATTCTTCTAATTAAACACTGTATTAAGACACATTTACAGCTTTGCCGATTCGGAGCTCTAGGTTAACATTCCTGTACTCTGATACTAATTGAGTAGTTGCCCAGAGCATTATCCTAACACTTCTGTAAAACAAAGTGCTAGGGACTGTTAGCATAGAAAACCATAGAATTTTATACAAGAATTTTAATAGGGAGCACTATTAAAAATAAATACCTGTGTTTATGAGTATTGGTCATTATTGGTTAATGAGTGGAATGCTAAAAAGATGCTAAGCAGTTACAGCTTTAGCAACAGAGAAGATATATGACAATAGATAATTTTATGTAGTGAATATATCATAGTTTCTTCCTGCACTGGATTCCTTGGTGTTCTGCTCAAAAATAACAAAGTAATGGGTAACTGTGTTGTAGCAGAACAGATGTAGGGAATGTTTGATGATGCTCTGAGTTACAGCATAGCTACAAGGATATTTGGGCTTTGGTATGTTTGAATTAAGTACACCCCATTATTTCCCCTTCCTGCTTGTAGCCATTTGCCAAGGAAGCGAGCTCAAAGGTTAGTGAAACGAGAGTCTTGGAAATGGAAGATGGGAAGAGGCAGCCTTACTGATAGTGGATGTCCTCTTAGGAAAGTGCATTGAACTGACACAATTGTAAGCTGTGGGATGTGAAACAAATCTGTTAACGTTTCAAATACAAAACAAATGGGGCCGTTGGTTCTTGAGATGGAGTTGCTTTTAATGTATTATGGTGCTGGCACATGTGATGGGCTGCAGTGCAGCATGCAGCGACCAAAGTGGACAAGTATGGAAATGACTGCAGTCCAGTTGAGGCTGAAATGGTGGGCACGGTCTTCAGGGGAACCCCGGCCGCACTTGCATGGTGTCGCAAAGTTTGCGACAGGAATCCTACTGCTGGAAAGTGAATGCTCTCAGCAGAAGGCTTCAGACCCCACAGTCAGGGTTGTCAGCGGGGTGACTGCAAGGCAGAGGGGAATGGGAATTACAGTCTCCTTTCTTTTATTAAAGCAAGTTCAAAAACTGCCCCCACACACTGTCCTGTCCTGTCCATTTGTAAACCTTTGCCACTGTCTTTCCCTCTGCTTTTTTCTAATGAAATGCTGTAATTAGAATGCTTATGAGTATCACTGTACAGCTGCTCTGAAGTGTTGGTATAAAGAAAAAAAAGAGAGTTTATAAAACTCTTCCCCTCTGTCTGACTACAATAGCGTTACAGCCCCAGTGCTATTCAGATTCTTTCGCTTACTTGTGTGAGCAACTGGAAGTCCACTTTGATGGAAAACAGCAAATCATTCCACATTTAATTTGCTCTCAAGCTCAGTCCCACATGAAGAGCTGGCAGTAATCATCCTAATGTTAGAGTTGATGCTTAGAGGGACACTGGGCCACATAGCTGCAGACAGATCCCCAGGATCTTGAGTGCTGCTTCAGGGGGGATTTATGAGCTAGGCATCCCCTCCGAGGTTACTTGCAGAGGAAGCAAGGGGGCGGCTGGTGTCTTGGCCCTTAGGGTTGCAATGCTTGCCAGCAAAGCTGGAGCACTATGAAAAGGTCTGCAGTTCAGCGGGGTTGTGGTATAAATACTCCCCTGCAGCTAGGATTGGTGGAAAGACAGAGACACTGAGGGAAGGCTTGCTTTAGCTGTAAATCTTCATCCTTGGGAAAATAAGTATTTTATTTCACCAGTCTTACCCTACTCAGAGGCTCGTGATATAAACATGTCAGAAGTGACCTTGGTTTTCCAAATCAGTTAATACTGACTGCTGGCACTGTAGACATGATAAAGGAAAGCAGTAGATTTACTGCAAGTAACCTTGCCCAAGCATGACTGGCTTCAGAAGTGGCTAAGGTGGCCACTAAGTGTTTTCTGTTGATCACCTTATTCAATTTCCCTTGCGTAAAATGCTGCTATTTTATTTAGGAGTGCGATGAGCTGAGAATAGCAAATCCTACCTACGTGACATGGAGAAGTACAAGTACAGATGACATGCAAAAGTACAAGTACAAATGAATCCGTGACAATTCTGACCTTGGGCTGGAGAAATGTGACATCTGTGCAAACAAGCAGAAGAGAGACATTGTACATCTTCAGAGTTAAATGGATTGAAGTTACTTACATTTTGAGGTGAAAAGGGATATTATTTCTCCAAAATAAAAGTGTTCCTTGGGAAAGCAAAACAATAATTACTGCTTCAGCCAGATTTTCAAAGCAAGAAGCTTTTAGTGCCTTCAAAGTTCTCTGTGTGTCCAGTCCTAAACTCTAGATCTAGGATTGATGTAACATCACATACATTACACTTGGCTTCTTAAACTTTTTTTTTTTTAATTTACTATGTTCTTTGCAACCTTGGAAGCATTTTAATTCTTACTTTACGTTTGTGCATTCACAGCTATCTCTGTGTGCGATGCAAACACTGGCTGTAAAATAAGCATGTAAAACACCTCCCTGCAATTAAGAAAGGAGGTGGTTTCCTCAGTGGAAATAATCTGCATTGGCCGTAGCAAGAGCTGCAATTCAATTCAAGCATCTCATTTAACACTTCAAATTGTCTTTGCATATATGGGCAAGAGTCCAACAGCATTAGGAAATCCTTGGTGGATAGTAATCTGGAACACAAAAAGCAGCAGTCATACTTCAACACAATTGATAGCCTCTACTTACTAGCAGTCTTCAGGCTAAATTATCATGGAGATGCAATTAACTGTCTTTACAGAGAGGGTGGGTCCTTCCGGATGTAGGAGAAGAGGTCACAGATGGGACAGTGTGGCTGTGTGGTTAAGCATAATTTGACTTGCTAGGAAAGAGGTCCAGACCCTGGGATCTTAGCCTTGACACACTGCAAAGTCAGACGTTAAGAAATGCCATAAACCAGCAGCCCACCATGTCTGCCACCAGACACGACCCATCCAGACTGCAAATTCAGGCTATTTTTTTCTTTCCCCTTATGTTTTGTGTCGAGCGAGTGGCTTTGACTGCATCTCTGACTCGCCCTGAGGAAAGGAACACAATCAAGTGGGTAGTCTTGAGTCTTTTAGACTCTATGCAGGGGAAATGGATTAAAATCTTTGCTCCAGGTATTTGTTGTGCTGAATTCCCTCTATGGCTCCTGAGTATTTTATTATGCATTTCATGGGCCTCCTGAGCTTGACCTCAAGCTAAAAGCTCCAAAGTGCAGTGGAGTTTCATTATCAAAGCTGTGATTGGTGCCATGTTGAAAATGTGAAATAATCAAGTTAATAATTTGTTTGTTTGCTTTATCCCAGGACAAAGCAAATAGAGGGTGTCATTTCTTGCTGAGAAAACACACTTTCTTGGCACAGCTTCACATTGATGTTTCCAGCAGAATCTTCTCTCTTTTGAGTCTGTCTAGTGTAGAAAGAGTAGTGTTGGCTTCCCAGTTCAGTTCAAGATTTGACAATGCCCAAGGGAAGGGATGCGTCAGTTTTAAGGAATCCCCCACACCCCACAAAACTTGGAAATTTTACATTTATAACATCATGTCTGCCTTGAGGAGGCAAAATGTTGTTATCAGGATTAGCATTTAGCTGTTTTTTGTACTATTTTGTCTTTTCAGAAGAGTGTTTGACTAAAGTCAGCCCAACTACCACTCCGTGTAAATTCTCAGTATTATGTGGACAGAAGCATTTAAATATCATCTAGGCATAAATACGCAAGGTGCAATGACGTTTCGAAGAGGTCTGAGAGCTGAAACTGTAGCTGGTATTCATTGTTGTACTTTCCTTGATTTTTGTTGTTCTTCAGTGCAGTTTTAAAGGCAGGCATAAGGATTTGGGATACAGTTTTATTTTTACAACCTATTCAGAGTTTCTTTTCCTGGAGAATGTCCATAGGCTGAGAAAGATTCGTGAACCATGTTGTGAAACACTCCATCTCAGTTGCACCGATGTTAGTGCCAGTTGGTTTTATTGGATGGGCTCTCCTTGCAAGAGTTTAGACATCAATTTCTTTCATATATATTAATATATCATTTCCCTTATTATTTGATGCAGGGGAATCAGATTAGTGTATTTGGGATCCAAAGTAGCTGTGCGATGACAGAGATTGACATAGCTGCAGAGACTTTTACTTTCCATCCTTTCTGAAGCAGGTTCTGAGCACAGGAATCAGTCTGTCCCTGATTCCCTTTGCCCTTTATGTCCCAGGAGTACCTTCCTTCATTCCTGGCCTGCACAGATGAATGCTGAGCTGCACACTCCCACTGCATGTTCTGATTTCTCCTTAGGCCAGGCGTGCCCAAGGAAAAGGCAGTCCAAGGAGTAACACAAAGTCCCAAGCAGGACTGACATGGAGTCTCCGTGAAGGTGCAGTGCTCATATTCTGCAGAGATAAGGTTCTCCCGATGCTGGGTTGAGGACCAAGAAGAACTCGCAGAAAAGGGAAGATTCAACAAAAATCTTCCCCAGTGTCAAGAGAAGAAAGAAAAACAGAGAGCAGTAGGGTTTGTGCTTGTTGGGGTTAAAAGGAAGAGCTGGAATAGCTTTAACTCCACTCTTGTCCTTCAACAGCCATTGTAGAGTACGTGATACAGGCGATAGAGACTTGCAGAGGTTAAAAGTGTTTCTGAGGGCAAGAAGGAGAGCAGTATTGCTATTATTTGATTCTAGAGGAACATATTCTCAGCATCCCTAGATGTAGAAAATTCCTTGAAAAATCCCAGTAGATTAATATTTTCCTGTCTGGTGAATCTGGCACAAAAACTAAGATCTGGGAATTAGGATCAGTTTTAAAATTTTACAGATCATGAGAAATCAAACCATAGGAATGTCACTAATTCATTTCATGAGGTGTTCATCTCTGCACTGCCAGGAGAATAACTGCTATATTTAACTAAGCAACAGCTCTTTAGCCAAAAACAGCGGATAGCCCCAACTCATTAGTTAGCTAAGCTTCATTTCTCACTCCCACTCCCTTCCATCATATCTCTGGTGGTGCAAAGCCTGTCGTAAAATTAAAAGTTGCCTCTCATACGGATTAGCTGTGCACACCAAAGGAGCAGCATTAAATGCCTGTCACACATTCTGCTTTTGTCACTAAGATTTATTAAAAGGGCAGACCATTTCCATCACTGCTAGCCCTTGCTGCTTTTATCCATTAATTTAATTAATATTCATATATTAATTTTAATTAATTCCCTTCAATGTGCTAATAATGTCAGATTTCCAGCTTTCAGACTGAAACAAGTTAATCAAGTCATCAATGTAAAATGACAGTATTTGAGAGGTATCCATCCACATTTTCAGCCTTGAGTGACATGCTGTGCAGGGGTCAGCAAGAACCTCAGCAATCAAAGTTAAGGCCATCCTCTGTTTGAACTGTGGTGTGCTGATAAATTCGGATCTGACTGAGGCAGATGGTGAGGGTTGTGTTTAATGCACCTCCAGCCTTTGGAAGGTACAACCAAACCAGCCTGCCTCTGAGTGCCCTTTTTGCCACTGATCTTCCGCATATGTGTGCCGTTCATTTCTCCCATATCTTTGCCAGGATTTTAAAAACAATGTGGCCTTTCTCCTGGATGAACTGCAGGGATTGTAAGGGGCGAGGTGGCTCAGAACTGCAATTTACAGCTAAAAGACCCCTCTCCTCAGCACTGTGTGCAGCATGAGGTGGTAACATAAACAAACTGGGAAACCATGTGCAGTGAAGTTTTTGTCATAGTAGTTCACCTGTGTAGAATAATGGAGAAAAGCTGTTGTATGACAAGGTAGAAGAAAACAGATTCAGCCAGTGGACAGAAGGAAGGTATCTCTGCTGGTGCTCACCACCGAAATCCATGTTAGTCAAGGAGCTGCTTGAGGTTACAAACTCAGAAAGTCTGTCCCCAAATGCTGTGAGGAAGTAATCTGCACCAGGCCAAGTTCAGATTTCAGAGGCCCCCAGAAACAAGGTCATAGACATAAAAATTCTGTTGAAAATATGAAGGGGCAGGAGTTTTTAGAATCAGGGATTTTCACGGGTGGTGAGGATCAGTGTGAAAACACAGGTGCACTCCCAGATATGGCAGCAGCCCTGTGTCTCGATGCTTAAGCCAACACATATCCATTGAAGTGAGCATACTGTTCCAGGATGAAATAGGTGTTTGGGTAGATCGATGTCTCACTGAGCAGCTGGACTCCTCTCCTTTGCTTTTGTTGTTTTATAGCAGTGCATTTGATGCTGTTCAGTTCACATGCTCTCAGATTATGTCTACCTCCTACTGAAATTATTATGCATATGTAGGTATTTGACCTACAAAAAAAAATTGCCATTTTTTTCATAGAAATGCTTCATGTGTTATTTACCCCTGAGGAATCCTAGTTACATTGCATATTGCAAAGTCAGAGGAACCTCAGCTGTTTTATAGACTTGCGTTGCATTTGTTCGTATTAAAGAACATTTGTTCACCATAACCTCTTCATTCTTTCATCAGTACCTTTCCGTGATATTTTCTTTTTTTTTTTTTTTTGTTTCCTTCACAGCTTTTCTACATTTGCTGATCCTAGCAGAGAATTACTCTTGGTATATGAAGTTTCTCTTTCCAACAGGTTTGCTCGCATGGTTTCTTTGGCTCACTTCGTGATAGGTCTTAGAATCTGAGGCACTTAAAGGCTTTAACTTCCCTGCTTCCAACTTGTTTGTATCCACCTAAAACAGGACGTGATCAAACTCCACCTACTTCTCACTTTTCTGACTCACTGGTATATATTTACACATGAGTTTTTTGGTAGATTTAAAATAACAGCTTTTATTTACGTACATCCCGTCCTTCCCTTTTTCTGTGCCAAAATGATGCAATAGTAAGAATTGGCAGTTTTAAGATTTCCCTTGTACGAAGGCTTCTGGTTTGTTTGTGTCTTCTAAGCACCAGCATACATGCATTGTATGGATCCATTTAGTTTTCAGGTGAAACTAATTTGCTCTGGTAATCAGCAGATGTCACACAAATCTGAAGTACAACCCCTTCACAGCTGACAACTGTACATGCATGATTGCATATGTGCATTATTTTTATACAGGCACCCTGCTAATGAATTCTCATTTCCTAGCAAGGGCGTTTTATGCTTTTTTTACAGGAGCTTTATTATTGCTTTACCATGCACTAGGTAAGGGCTGGTCTCAGTCCACTAAAGTGTTTTTTTTAATGATCTGCAGAATTCATATCACTTTCTTTTTTCTTTGCCCATGCTGAATGTGTCTGACCAAACTAATTTAAGTGAACCCCATTTACCAATATGATCGTCCCCTCAGGGAAATTCGGTAAATATTGCAATGCCTCAAGAAGTGGTGACAAATCACCATGCAACATCTTCAGGGGCTGTCCTGCGTACTTCAGACACAGCTGATGGGTCATCCCAAAAAATGAAGTCTGTTGCTTTGGCTGCCGTAGGTCTGTGAGCCTTTCGGGCTTTATGACAGTCTCAGTACAGTTCACACGAGGCAGAGGAACGAACAGTACTAGCAAGAGTGGCCAGGATCGGCCAGGTGGGAGCCGCAGCGCTGCAACAGGAGCTGAGCCCAGCGTCCTCTGTGGGAGGGAGCCAGAGATTTCAGAGAGTGTTTGTGTCCATCTAGTTGCAGAGGAGGCAGGGGGCAGCTGCTGAAGTCCAATTCTGTATCTGCTTGGGCTCAAATTTACTAGTCTTTTCCCACCCGGGGACTATTTCCTCTCTGCAAAAGGATTTCTTACATATCATATTTATAAATGTGTATAAACACAATATGTGTATCAGCAGAGAGAGAGAGATATAAATGTATACATATGTGTGTGTGCCTATATATGTAAATATATGTATGTATAATACACACAAAACTTAAGTATACATTAACCAAGATAAGCTGTGTTTGCCAGTGCTTTAATCTCAGTGGGAGACTGTTATTGCTGGAGTCAGACTCTTGAGCACCAGCTGAGGATAGGAAACGAGATTCTGGCATGCAGGGTGTGGGAGGAATATCTCTTTGTCTACCCTCCTTATTTTGTTTCAGAGTACATACACAAATAACATTCACATGTGGCCGTGAGTGATGTAATGCATGCAACTGACTCCAGAAGAAGCTTTTCTTGCGAGCATGTATCATTTTATACTACTAGTAAATAATGCCTTGCCACTCCACAAGGTAATAGATGTTGTTTCAGATTGCAAAGTGCTTTTTCTGTGGGAAGCTGGAAATCTAGTTTCATTTCTGTCGCCTATCTCTATATATAGAAAGAGCATAGGTTTGTATACGTATGTCTGTATATGTACATACAGAGGGAGATACATGAGACAGATTTCTTCTGGCTTGCCACACCTTTATATTTGAATCTGTTTTCGTTGCCTTTACCTTTCACTTAGAATAGCAGGAATCCTGTGGCACACAGATGCTCATGTGTGTAGCTGGATCGCCAGGTTCATTCTGTGATTTGCTGTATCAGGAGTCTGTGGCTGCAGGGAACCCAAAGCACTCAAAAGCCAGTTTCCTTGCAAACATGTTTGTGCTCCGGCAGAGTCCCCACAGCATAGACCCATGTCCAGTTGTTTAAATTAAATACCACAGAGGCAAAATTTGCCCGAATTGCCTGTGTACTGGGTGGGAGGTGGAATAATAGGAAAATGACAAATTTCTTCTGGCCCCAAGGGGAATATGGAGCCAGTGTTTGGAAAGTAATCAAAAAAAAAAAAAAAACTGAAGCATCTGTTATTAAAATATATATAAAAATAAAGTCATACAAGGTTTGTACACATTGGCTCAAGAAACAATGGTTCAGATTTTCTCTGGCTCGTGGAGGGTCACTGGGAGAAGGCTCTATATGAAGTGCAACTGTACTGAAGACAACACTTACATCAGTGTGAGACGGGGCATGTAAATCAGATTCAGAGCCAGCATGAAAACCTTCTTAGCAAAGGCGGTTTTAACACACATGGAAGGTATTAGCACAGTCCCTCCCCAGATAGCACAGATAGTGTCAGAAAAAAAACCTGGCTTTCCTGGATCAAGTATAGATTGCCAGGGCTTAAATTGCATGATAATGAGCCTGTATTGCTGCTATTTATTTTAAGTACCGGCAATGTATTTGGCACCACACAAGGCAAAAGTAAAGAATGTCTTCATCCTAAAGAACTTACGGTATGAAAGCAGACAAAGGTAACATGACATATGAAGGGACATACAGGAAGTATTGTAGTCAAACGTAAATTACTTTCCTTTACAGTAAAATTACACTCTGTGTGAATAAGTTCTCTGTGGCCCCAGATAGATTTCAGCTCCCAATAATCTAATGCTGTAATACATTCTAATTGGTTTCAAAATACAAATGCAATATTTTATCTTTAAAAGAGAAAAAATACTTGGAAGGGCTGGATGTCAAATACAAACTTAAAAGACTGCCTCGCTCAGACTTACCAACCTAAAGAGAAAAAAAAATCACCCAATACATTCTCTTAATTTCCTTTTTTTTTTTTTCAGCAATTCAAATAAAAATCCTTTATTATCTTTACTTTCCAAGTAATTAAATGACTATAAAAAGTACTGGAAACCATAAGACCCCAAGGACCCTCATGACTTGTATAGTTTGCTGCTGGAAAGCAGCTTGCACTTGGATTTTGCTCTCCTTCCCTTGCAACATACCCTTTCTAATTGCTGCAGGTGGAGTTAGAGCTGGTCTTTAACACACAGCCAGCCTTGTTCTTTCAATTTGGAATGAAATGTGAAAATTAAAGGTAGCTTTACAGGGCTCTGTGAACTTCAGTCTCAGGTCAGTGGAAACCCTACCATTATCTTCAATGGGCACGCGAAGAGATCTTTAATGCTAAACACATTATTTTGGGGTTATCAGTGTATGTGCCTCAAGTTGAGACAGTTGTTTGAAAAGAAGTGATGGTGGCAAGAGAGGATCTGTGAAGCATTGCTTGTTTGTTTGCTACTCTGGAAGATAGGGTGCATGAACAGTGTTTGTACGTCTCTGGGCTCGGCCAGGAGCCAAATCTAGTGGGCTGTTCCTGAGAATCACACCCTGGTGTCAATTATCTGTATATAAAAGATAGTTGTGGGCAAGAGCTGCGCTTTTGTACTATTTTGTTGACTTAGCTTTCAACCCTGCACAGGAATGTTCTCTATCCAGAAAAAATAAATCCCATGTCTTTTTGCCAGAATCTGTTTTTTTGGTTGACTAACTGGCATCCTGACTCATTTGTGATGGGGCAAGGGTGTAGGTTCGAAGAAGGTTTACTGAAGAAGTTGTATTATCTTAAAGCAGATCTATGCAATGAAATATTTAAGCATTACTCTGCCTTTTTATAGAATTTCAACCTAAGCCAAGTTTCAAATGGGGTTTCACAGAAGTGTTTTCAGTATTTTCATGGTGATGGGACTGGCAACATTTGTTGAATCTGAAGTGTGTTAGATGGGATTAATTTAACACTCAAGACAGGAAAGCCACCTGATACCAAGCTGGAAGGAAAGACTCTCAGTTCAAAGTGGTCTTGACCATTGCAGAAATGCTCTGACATGAATAGGGTATGATTGAATGAGAACACATGCAAGCGCTTAAGTAAAGAGTAGTTTACTTAAGGAAGAGATATCAAATCAATCAGGATAGGATGAAAAACAAGCTGAAAAGCCACTTCCCAGAAAAGGGTTTAGGGACGTCATAGGGGATTGCCATCTAAAAACTTATCAGTGTTGTAGCACTATTGTGGAAAAGCAGATGTCCTATGGGATATGATGAACAGGATTGCTGTGTCTCAAACTTGTCAAGTGATCCTTCCACTTGGTGCTGGCAAGGTGTCCAACAGAAAGATGGAGTCCAGTTTTGCACACCATATTGTAGAAGAACATGGGCTGATTGAATCAGGGAAAATCAGCAAAAATTATTAAAAATTTAGAGGGAAAAAAAACTTTAAGATAGGGGTTACTGGTTTTGTTACTACAGAGAGGAGGCATGACAAAAGTCTTTGAACAGGTAGGATACTATAATGAGGAAGTGTGCAGGCTATTTTCTAGGTTCACTGTGAATGGGACAAAAACACCAGCTTAAATCACCACAGAAAACGATTTACTTAAATATGAAAAGATGTTTCCCTCTGCAAGGTTGTCTGGCAAATTAAGGGAACCCTGATCTCCCATCTCTTGTGTTATAATGTTGTAACTGCTCAACTGTTGCACAAAAACTGAATATTATCTCTTGTGGCCTCAGGAATTGCTTTGTGCTGGTTTCAAGTCGGTCATCATGTGCTCAAGGTGTGTGTAAGCCGCAGGCATGAGGCCCTTGTGTTTAGGCACCTCCCTATCTTAAATGATGATGGAGTTTCATTGTGAGTTAGCCACATTCCAGCCCACAGAAATGCAACCATGCACATGTCCACCCACGTTGGCCTGGCTGAATCTAGGACACTGGAAAATCGACATCCTGAATCATTGTTTGAGTTATTATTGCCAACAATAAATAATCTGAATCTCGTCTTCAACAGAGGCAGCAAGGTACCCAAACAATGAGGTAATCATAAAGCCATAGTGTTACTTAATCAATAATGTTATACTTCTGAATTGCCAGTGAGAGGTAATCAGAAACTGAGGTACCAGTGATGTGGTTATACTGCAAGGCAGAGTCATGAAGAATAATGTATTCGTGCACAAGCTGTTAATTTTGTGCTTTTTTTCATATATTAGGAAGAGTTGGATCAACAACAACTGTTTTTTGAAGTGTTTTGTGTTACCATAGTATGTTAGTTTTCCTATAATATGATCCAGATGTATATTAAGTAAATTACTGAGATATTGCTAGAACTTTAGGGGAAATATATTTATAGCTGTTGTGAGAACAAGTAATCTATTTTGGAAAACCAAAATCTGTTCCCCAAACATGACAAACTGTAGGCCAGTTAAGGTGAACTATTTCCACCCATTCCTCCCCACCTTTTTTTTTTTTTCCCCTAACAGTGATAGAATATGAATTAAGAGCACAAAGCTCTTAGGCACTTTAGATTAAAGCTAAAACATAGTAATGATAGCTTGATGATTGAATGACGTCTGCCAAACTTCCTCGGGGACTTCAGTAATATGAGGGTAATAGATCATTAGAAGTGTTGAACACTGTGTCTGACATGTTTAAATTTATGTATCACATTCCTCTAAAATAATAACTAGTAAAAGGTTAAAAGCTTTGGAGGGATGTGGGATATACATGCTAAACCACAGAATAGGTGATAGTTTGAACCGGTGGTACCAGTTAAGTAGCTCAAGATTACCTACTAGTATATTTTAAATATGTTAAAGGAGAACTTAATTATAACAACGTTAACTATGTTTTCTTTATTTTTTTATTTTTATTTTTTGAACATGAAAGTGGTTTATGTGAATTTATCTCAGGAACTGATGTTGGCTAGGATCATGAGCAGAATTGTGAACCACTCCTCAGCCTAGTGGATGGTAGCCCATGAACTATTGTAAATTCATTATTTTGGATCATGTCCTTATAGACCTCTGTAGTAAAAAAATGCATAATAACTTGGTTAGTTTCTGACAGCTAAAAGATTGTCAATAGTCTTAGCGTTGGATGCTAAGAATATTACAGTTCATCCTCTGATGTTCTTTAAAGGAAAAGACACCTCAAAGGTAAATGTAGCTTTGTTTCCAATAAGATGACCACCTTGCCTGCTGTTTTAGGTGCAGCAGGTCTCTGCAGAAACAGCGCCAACTGCTATAAAGGAATCCTGAGTTAAACAGGAGAATCTCTTGATGAAAATACAGAAGGGCAGTTCTTGCATTTTTCCCTCATTGAACTGGGAAAGTCAATAATGAAGTTATTGAGTGGGTTGTGGAGCAAAGATTAAAAATGCCAAGTAAAAGAGCTCTATAAAATACCTGAGTTGACATGTATGTCATATCTTATGAAAAAGTGCAAAATATACAACCACGTTGGGCTGTTGGTGTTTTTAATGAACTGCTTTAAAATGCATTTCATGCTCGACACACAAAGCAGCTGGTGGACTCAATAAGACCACCGCAGCCAAAGAGAAGAAGCATAATTGCAATAATTCGCACTAAGGAGAAAGTCAGTCAAGTGCACTGTTGCTTATGCCCTTGTGTTGTGTATTCATGTACCATTAATGCCATAACAACAGATGATGCCCATGCAGTATCACGTTGCTGGTCCAAGGAGCTGGCAGTGTTTCTGACAGACTTATGATAGGAGGGCCCTGATCTCTTTGGCCCTGAAGAATCCTTTTCTTCTCCTCCTCAAACTCATCAAATCCCCTCTTTTCTTCTTGTGACAGGCCTGCCGCCTGCTCTCTCTCTGTGATACCCTTGATGGCTGATGTATGGCATAGCTCAGCCACAGTCATGACACTGCCATATATCTGAAACTGGGATGGAATGGCATCAGGCCAGACTGGCTGGCCTTTGTTGTGGGAGTTTCCTGGGAATATCATTTGCTTTGGACTTCCAGCTTGCAAGAAAAGTGCAAAAGCCTTTGGGAATCCCAGCATTTCTACTCTTCATAGAGTAGAAGGTTGGATATTACCTAGACTTGTGCTCATATTTCACATAAACTATGTGGTATGAATCCTCCTCAGGTTACTTTTTGGCCATGGAACTACATAGTACTAATAGATGTATTGATGCCGTACATTGCTCCAAAAAATGTATCAAAACTTTGAGTTTGGTTTCAGTGAGACTGTTTTCATAGTGCAGTATCGTGTAACTTCATTTAATGTCTAAGTATCATAAAGTACATGTGGCTTAGGTTTCTTTTTTATGTAACTTTGGTTGTAGCATAGTCATTATATTGGAAAATTATACTGAGAGACAGAGGACAGAGAGAGAGAAATAATAATGTCTTTGGAAAAGTAAGGATTTCAGGAAATACTGCTGACATAGTTGCTACTACTCTAGTTAACTAACTTCAGTGTGACCAGGACTGGGACCTTCAGATTAACTAGAATTATCCATATTTGTACACATGTCTGTTAGTTTGCTCAATGCTGATTTGAGTGGGATTTTTATTTAAAAGGGACTCTTAACCTGTCTGTTCATACTGAAGTCTTTTTTTTTCCTCTTTTTTCTTCTTTTAATATGTACGAATTTATGACAGAAGCAAATGATGGCCTGTTTCTCTTTCCTTGTCCTCGCGTTGATCTTTACACTGTGGGTGGGAGGCGTGCCCAGTGTTGGTAGCAGCCAGCCATCTGACTGTGTAAACGTGGCCCCAGAGCTGGGAGCGGCGGGCGGCTGCATACCTCGGGGTAGCTCTCTGGCAGGAGGCCTCCTCCTGCTTCACACGGACATGTCAGGACAGCAACTTGAAATGCTTTGTGGAAATATAAAATGAAATGAAAAGCTGCTCCCATGGCTTTTCAAATGCTGCAGCATAGATGTCTCCAAAAGGTGGTACTAAGAATTTCCCCAACGCTACTGAAGTTGGGCAAGGGGTGCAGGCGTATTCCCTTGGCAGCTGTGTAGATATTCCGGAGCCTTGCATCCTACATGGCAAAAAAACCTCATTTCTCATTAGGACTACTACCTTAATGAAAGTCAACAATGAAGTTAGAAGGCCAAGTAGAAGAAGGGAGGTGGATTTTCTAATTTCTGAATGTTTTGTCAAAGATTCTGTGGCATACAACAGTGGTAGAAGGCTTACCGTAATTTTGAAAGAAAGCCTGTCTGTACCTAACACAGTGGAACAATGAGTTATGAGATAATATTAACATAATCTCTGTCAGAACAATGATTGTTTGAGCTATCCATGGCATAAGATGAACCTCTCCTGAGACAACCATGGGAATTGTTGAATTCTCCTTTACTGCCTTCACATAAGGAGGTCACCAAAGTCAATAGTTCATTGCACAAACAAACAGAGCAGAATTTGGCTTTTGTTGAGGAAACTCAAAACTAAAAATGAGAGTCCTGTATTCTTGAATAACAGGGGCCTTCTTGATCAAGTATGAAGTCCTTGTTTTACTTCTTTTTTTAGTCTATTTTTTTTCTAAGAAACACGACCAATTAATTGCAAGGAGACACATTCCTTTTTTCTTTCTTTCTTTCTTTTTTTTTTTTTATTGAACATAAAGCTACTGTGTATTTCTATAATATTTCCCCTTTTCTTCCTTCTGAACTGAGACAAAGTCATTCCAACCTTTGGGTTCAGTAATCAACATGAAGCATCATCTCTGAGTATGAAATCACTGGGTAGAGGAGTAGATGTTTATGTTCTCAAATGAAAGGAGAGATTTTCAGTAATATTCATCATGTTTAATGTTTATTAAATGAGAGTTGAGTTAATTAAAAATGTAATTCTTTTGCAAATCTCCATCACAGAGCATATCTGCTGACTTAAAGATATCCTGATAAATATTTGCATTTAGAAACCTCATATGAATTTGAGGCATGGATAGTGAGATGTCAGATCAATGAAATTTTTAGTTTATGTTGGTAGCTGACAAGAGGGAGAATCCATTTACATACTTCTTGACTAATGAGAAGTTATATGTGTGTTTTCTTTCAGACAGCTCTCTGAAAAGTCAATGAATAAGAAAAGCTTCCCATGGCATTAAAAAAAAAAAAAAAAACAGTGCTGTATAAGAATTGAAATGAGATCCTATTTTGGAAGCAGTATGTGAGATAGCGAATAAGATGAAAAGGTTGATTCAAAATGTGGAAGCAGTTGCAGCGTACATGAAGGAAAGCTACTTTAACAGTAGAGATTCTATTGCACAGATCAGGTGCTTGCTCCAGAAGAAGAGCAAATGATGTGCTTTTTGCTTCATGTATGTATTCTTCATATGCCACAAAATATTGTAGTCATACCTGCTTTCTTTTGAAGTTTTGAGGTATTGTCATGACAGCAATTGTGCATTGCTTGAGAATCTTGCTAAGACTCTATCTAATGTATGTTTTACTTTGGTGTCTGATTAATCCTAGGCTAGGCCATTAGGTTAATTTTGGTGTCGTTTTTGTAGTTTCTCACTTTTAGGAGTTAGGTTCCAGCTCCAAGACATGCCATGAAAGTGCCTGTTTTTCTCTCCTGTGTAGCTTTGTGAGTGCTCTCTTACTCTGACTCCAAAGTGATTGTTTTGGGAGACCTAATCAAGAGGGTTCTCCCTCTCTTACTTATTCTACTCTGGCCTTTTTATGTGTCAAAGAAAGACGTTGATAAACTTTGTACGCACTTGAGTATGCATGTGCATAGAGAGAGGATGAAAAAGTCCTTCCTACTTAAATGCCCCTTATGCTTTTGAAATCGATAGGACTCAAAATACTTTTGGACTGGCAGCCTTCACAGGCATGAATTTCATCCATGGAGGACTCTTAGCAGCTCAGGAGTTAAATGCTGTGCTTTCCCAGAGAGTAGAATTTCCTCCTCCCTCAAGTCTAATTGAAGGGTTCGTATCTATGATCTACTCTGAACAGATTTTGCATTTGCTGCACCCAATGTAATATGTCAGATTAAAGACTAATTGATATTAATTGTCAGTTTGACAGGTATTTACGTAATACACCTGTGATTTGTCCATGCTGCAACATCAAAGAACAATGTAGTCCATTGTCAATCTTGTTGGTTGTTTTTTTTTCTGTCTGGAAGACCAATTCATTGTTCAAGAGCAAATATGAGGTATCTTTCAGCAGGTTTGCATTGGCATGTCTCCTGCCCAATTATCATCTGACTAACAATAGAACCTATGCTGATTTTGTAATGGCAATTCCAAAATGATCAGGAATCACTTTGAAGCACATATTTTCTGATAAGCAAGTTCCAAACTCTCATCATCCTGCTATGAAACGGTCCTTTTACATTTTGTAGCACATGGAATCTGACTCACCTTTGCAATATACTCTTTTATCTCAATGTAACCCCCATTGACTTAATTACACTGGCATAAAGACAGTGGTTTGTGGGTGAATCACACCCACAAACAAGTCCACTGTGAAAATACGGGAGTTGTCCCTTTGTCTTCAAGGAGGCTTCTGAGATGGGCTACTCACCAGAATGGGGTGACTCTGCTAGACAGTGTCAGCTATGCTTTGCTATTTTTAGCAACTTGAAAGAAAACAGAGGTGTATTCACCCAGCCATATCTCACAGTGCAAAAAGAAGATATACATCAGAAGTCTATATGCATAGAAATTACTAGAAATGGGAAAATACAAAGTAGGAATCTGATCTAATTGATAAGGCAGGGCATGGTCTTTCAATGAAAGACAGTATTGGATGTAATTCTGACATCAGCTTTGGCCAACAAGCAGCCTATGCAGTGTACTGTCACCTGTAGAAGAGATGAGGAAGAGAGACAGTCTGAACGGTAGCTTAGGGCCACACTAAAATACAATGGAAGGCATGCAAAAATTAATGTACTTTAACCATCTCAGTGCTAGGATAAACTACAGTCCCTGTACTGCAGGGGATACTAGATCATGAGGCTTCAGAAAGATTTGGGATTGTGGCATTCTTGAAGCTGCAGGGGCTGCAGCATGAATTCAGCAGAAGAGTGCAGCAGTGAGTATGAATTAACCAGCCCTGGGATCTCTGAGGGGTGTTGGGAGGCCCGGGTTTCCTCTGAGACATGTAACATGATGCCCCATACCCCAAGCTATGTCTAGCAGGCAGGATTTAACCTTTAACTGGCATGAATTCAGCTCTATCAACAAAAGATCTCGGTCTTCTGCCACAAACAAACAACTCTAAATTATCTGGTCTGAATAATTGAATGGGGTTTTGTTTGTTTGTTTATTTCAATTACTGTTTGTGGTAGCAGTGGGTGTAAATGAAATCTTGCCACTGCTTTCTGCCTTCTATCAGATTTGTAGCATTGTATGTCTCTGAGCCTTTGTTTTACATGTCATTATTCATCATATTTATCCACTACTTCTTGAGTCTCCCTTTATTTTTCATTCCTTAGTATCTAGTGTATCCCTAAGATCACTGTTGTTTTCTTCAAATCATCTTTTTCAAATCTTCTGTGAGAGCGTTATTTTTTCTCCTAGCATTTCCTTTATTACTTAATTCTTTTTCTTATTTCTTAAAATCTTTTATATTCCTCTGAATGATTTTTTTTGCAGGCAATGTCTTCTCCAGTTTTCATATTTCAGCATCGTGGCCTCTAACACTATTGGCATATCAGGTGTGCCTACTTTTTTGTTCTCGAGATGTTCTTTGTTTAGATGTCCTCCGATTTTCTTGAAGTGCTACGTTTACCTGTACTGTTGTGATGACAACTGTCTTTTATTTTACGTGTCATTGCTACCATGTGAAAATCATTATAATTAAGTGTCATGTGAGCTCTGCTTTTCTTCATGCAAAAATTATTATAATAAATGTCATCTGAGCCTGGCTCTTCTTCAATTTAGCTTGTCATGCAACTTTTCTGGGGTTTACTGTTAGGTCCAATGGCATCAGTGTCAGATATTTGTTCATTTGTTTGCCCTCTCACTTACATAAACAAGTGATTGCTGTATATTTTTAATTCCAGCATTATTTCTGTGAGCACTTGCCTACTAGAATGCCCTCTGCTCCGTGCTCTTGTGCATGTTTTATTTACGCTGCAAGGCCAACACACTGTTCCCAGTTCTGCTTGTTGTTGCACAGATGCAGATGCCCTCCTTCCTCGTTCCTAAGTAATGAATGCAGCCCTCGTTTACATAGGTAACAACAGAGCTTTGAGCCTCTGTTCCACTTTCCATTCTTAATTTGGTTTCTGTGACCTAGTATTCATCCCATGTTTAGCCATCACCTCATGGCTCTGGAGCTAAGCAGCACATCATGGTCCAGCTTGACTCGCGGGCATTTTCCCAGTGTTCAGTATTGCCGCTGAGGTTTTATTTTGGATGTCATTTCACTGGTACCATGAAGCAGTGAAGCAGCCAAGCCAGCTGCCTGTAAAACACCTGCCCAGATGATGCCTGTGGTACAGAAATGCTTCCTTGACCCTGCCTCGTCCAAGGCTGCCGCTGTGTGCATGTGTCCACCTGAGAAGATGGACTATTTATTTAACTATTGGTGCAGCGTGTGTGTGTGTCCACCTGAGTAGGCAAACCCAGTCTGTTAAAGACTGTTTCATCAGCTCTTGTTGGCTGAAAGTGTGAATATGCCATGTTTAAGATGGGTGTCCAGGCTGTTTACTTTGGGTTTTGAACTACAGCCAGATTATGTTTCTAAGGAGGTTGCTATTGCTTTTTAAAGATGTAACCCCCTATCTTTGTTCATCAGCTCAAAGGTATTTCCTGATCATTGTCTGCATCTGGTAAAAGAACAGCAAGTAAAATAAGAGCTTTGTATTTCACCCGGTCTTGGTAAACACGTATATTAAAATACAACATCCTTTTATTTGAACAATATTCATAAGAGAAAATATTAATTATTATTAATGTTAGAATGTCATTATTTTGCTTTATGCCTTAGGAGATGGCAGTCTCTGCGGTAGCATTAATTAATATGTAGCTTGGGTGTGTAGGCAGAAAGCAAATCATCTCCTAGCAGATTATTCAGCATTAGCATGTAGTCTTCCATCTCCTACTGCACTTTCAAAGTGATTCTCATCCACTGTACTGCAACCTTGAACTAACATTATGTTAACAAATTTATAACTTGGAAATTATTCTGCTGACATCAGTGGTGTTACACCATGCAAAACCTGTTTAAAATTAGATCCAAGGTATTTTCATTTTTTTAATTTTAAAATGCTGTGTTATAAGTAGTATTCGCACGCTTCAGTAATTGATGGTTTGGAACTACTTTTCTTTTTCATGTTCTAAAATTAAAGTTTCTAAAGGCTTTTTTGTCTGTTTTCGCCTCTCTCCTTCTCTCTGCGATTGCTCCTTCAGGCAAAATCACTGATATCGTATCTTTTCCTTGCAATCAGTCAGTTATATTATGAACCAACAAACTGAATTGTCTGCTAGTTCATTCTTGAATATGGATTATTTTCAATGTGACCAGAGCATGCAGGAATCTCCCACTTTAAAAAAGAGAAACTGCCTGCCTGTCAATCTGTCTAGGCACACATAGTATTATAAACTATAAAAAAAAATATGGAAGCCACACACAAGTTGAAGAACATTATTAAGGTAAAAGTCACTTATCTATGAGCTAGGTAATGCAGACATTGCAGGACATTAATTTGGCCTGATTGCTTTGTCTAGGCAATATACAGAGCCTGTGAGATGTCTGAGGGAGGTTGGACTGTCCAGAAATTTTAGTTTTATCAGGCCCTATTGAGTCTCTGCGGGACATGTGCAGACCGATGCATTTCCTTTTTTCCAAAGGCACATAAGTTGGCCAGACTTGGGTGAACTTTCACCGGGATGGCAGAACACATACACCTGGCAAAGCTGCCAAAACACTGCTTTATTTTGAGTCCTGGCTGCAAAATATGGGAGAGTTAGGGCTTTCTAAACATTCCTCAGCTTTCATCTGGCAGCAGCTGAGGTCTTATGGAGAAATACCGCCCCAAGGGAGGTGCCTGGGGGCCCTGGGACAGAGCCACATGCGGGTCCCATTGTTCTTCTGCTCCATCCAGGCTGGTACAAAAAGGGGCCAGGGGGCAAGAGGGACATTTCCGACACAGGTCGTGGGACACAGCTTTTCTCCCAGTGCCCTGGGAGCAAGAGACCAAAGAGGCATGGGTGGGCATGTGTCCTCCAGTGGGTGGCCTTGGCCAGAGGCTGGATGAGGCCTAGCAGCCCCGTGATGGGAGACAGTAATCAGTGACCAACAAGGCAGCGTTAGGTGGCCTGAAAAAGGGAGCACAGTGTCTTTGCTAGGTGTCTTCACACTGAATTTTTGTGTAATGTGAGAGGGACGAACATGGAGAGTTTATTTTCTTGCTTTTTTTTTTTTCTTAATTATTCCTGAATATGTCATCTTTGTGCATTCCAAAAATAAGATGAGCCCACCTCCAGCCCAAAACGAGCACACGTTTTTCTTGTAAGAGGGCTTCTTCGTAATCTGCTGAGTGACACACCAGTTTGTACTGTCCTTACGAGCTGCGCACCAACCGCTGCTGCTTACAAGGGAGCCCATGTCAGATACTTAGCATGAGCCAATGGCCCGGAGTCATCTCAGAAGCGTGCGTTCCTTGGGAGGAGAGCCTCGTGGAAACGAGTGAGCTCGTCTAAAGTTTCCCAGAGCCCCGCGGCCGTGCTGTGACAGTCAGGCTGTCGAGCAAAGTCAGTCTTGGGAGTGCGGGAGAGATGAGGAGGAAGTGGGAAGGGGGAGAGGGGAGGCAGCAGGGGGGCTCGAATAACAACCGCTGGTGGAAATCCAACCCACACAGGTTGTGTGTGTAGCCGGTGTGAAGATACATTTTTTTAAATTGTATGAGTAACACCTCAGGCAATGGTGTGACCTGCGGATGACTTCTTCATTTGGAGCTATGGAATGCAGAATAAAGGAGGGGGGGAGAAAAAAGCAGTGGAAGAGATGCAGATAAAATGATCATCTATGACTAGTTCAGCTGTCCTGTGGAGAAACTTTCATTCCTTCCAATTAAAAGGGAAATTTCCTTATTTGGCATATTTTTAGTAAGTTATTTCCAAGTTTTGCATGGCATTGGATCCTTCTTATCGTGATTTCAGATTGTTCTGAACATTCAAGTATGCTGAGATTTTACTGTAAACTCTTCAAGAAGAGTTTTCTTTGTTGTTTTTTGCTGCTCATTTTGCAGATTCCAGAACAGACCCCGAGCCTATGACAGATAGTCATTTGCCCATTGTTTCAGGTGTTCCCAGTAACGGTAGTCCTCTCTCTTCAGTTTCTAAATGTTACTTCTGTTTTGTAGCTGTAAAGAATCACAATTGTCCTGGGATTTCTTTTTACAGAGAACTGACATGACTTTAATAACCTTTTTTTACTTATATCTGATAACGGGATGACCAATGTTTTGTCCTGACTGTTTTCCAAAGTCAAGCAGAATCTAATGGTGCTAACTTTTAACTCTTAAACTACTGCTCTTATAAGCTCACAGCCTTCCTTGCAGTCACTTCTAGTGAAAGACAGCCACCTACAACAAATCTTAGACTGATGTCTGATTTTTACTCAGAGTTCTACTATATGTCATGGCATCACTGAAAAAAAAAATTCTCAGTTTTTATCAATATAAACAACTTGAAACAATCCCAAAGACAAGGGAGCATAGGCTCATTCTGATCATAAGCCAAGCTCACAATTTTGAAGGCTTACATTTGATAGCTAGCCAACCCTTTTTATATGGCCTGCAAAGGTCTCTCCCAGTTTTGTTTTTTCATGCATAAAGATACTGTGTTGCAGGGAAGGTAACCTGCCATTGTGCCACCCTTTGAAAGATCCTGCACTATTCTCTTTAATTTAGAGAGATTCATTTGATCAAGTCCTAATGACTCTCCCGAGATAACATTCCCTGAAGAAGTTAGGGAAGTCCCTAAAATAAGAGTCTAGTGATGGGTTTGCAACATTACACACAGCAAAATTGTTTTTGTGGGATGTAGAACCGTGAATGAGGGAAGTATTTTTGCTGTCATTCTACTAGGATTGCTGCACCTTGGTCCCTCCATGACATCAACATCAGAACTCCTGCCTGGAGAAGAAAATAGGAAATACAGAGTGCTTACATTTTTCCAGTGAAAATAATTTCTTCCCCAAAAGACCACTTTGGTCTTCCCCATCAGAAAACGTAAACACTTCTTTATAGGGTATAACCACACTTTAAACAGCTGCTGCCTCTCACCTGTGCTGCAGCTCTATTTCTGCAGTGAATGAAGCCCTCTCTTCACAGACTGCACATCAATTGCAATTTTTAAGTGCTTTGGGATCCTTTGGGATGAAAAGTATGATATAAATTTATGATATTAAATCATTAAGAGGAATAAGAACAATGCCAGATGCTGATGCTCATGTAATGACCGTGCTGCAAACAGCAAGTCAGAGCTGGAAGAGTCCTAAACTGATGCAGGTATATCACGAAACCCTTTTCATTAATTGCACATTAAAAGTCATGAGGATGTTTAATCCCAGCTAATCCAAATGTGTAGCAGTCTAGAACCTGCCTGATTTTACAATTAGGAATTTTCTTCTATTCTCCCACCATACAGGTGCTTTTGGCAAACTTATATTCATCTGCTCTTGTACCATTGGTCTTCACTTAAATAGTTCTTTCCTTGGGTGATATAACTTCTTCTTCCAAGTGACTGTATAGCATGCAATCATATTGCCTCTCGAGTTTGAGTATGGTTGACTAAACAAACAAAGTTCTTCCCTGTGTTTGTATAAGAACACATCCCCATGACCATCCTTATAAGTTTTCTCTGTATTTGCTCCAGTTCCAGTTCGTTTTCTTTCAACAGCACTACCAAGAGTATACACAGTCCTTGAAGAAGACATATCAGTGCACCTCGTACACTAGCAGTAATACTTCCCTTCTTTAGCTGGAAACACCTTATGCTATGCATACTAAGATTTTGTTTCCCTTCATGGTTGCATCACACTGATGATTCAGTCACCTGTGATGAACTGGTACCTCCAGGTTTTTATTTACACCAGTTATTTCCAAATACAGTGAGCCTTTTGTCTCTAGTCTCTACATAAATTACCTCATGCTTTTCTTTTTTCTCCTGATTCTCAATTCCTTTTTATGATGGCAGCCTTCATACTGAGACAGTTCTTTCTTCCTGATAACCAGAGCCACCCCTATACTGATATTTCTCAAATTTAGCCCTCACCAAATTTCTTCAGCTTGTTTGTAGGATTTCTGACATTATAGAAAGCGCCTGTAATGATTCTTAAGACTGATAATGACAGACACCACCAGTAACCTCATGCCTGCCTAAGACTTCCCCTTTTGTGACCTGTTGTCAACGCCCTTTATACATTTTATTATCACTCTGCTGTACCTCATTGTCTCCAGCTCAGCTGTTACTGTAGTTCCTGTAAGGATTAATTAGCCTATGTTGTGCCTTATCATGTCGCAGCTAGATCACTCCTCATAGCAAATGTAGTGTGAAAGTTAGCTCAGATGCTTCCACATTGTGCTGCAAGCTATGTGACAGAAGTATCTTGTGTAGTGATAAGGCATGGCTATGTAAATCAGCTTCAGAAAGTTTAGATGGAAAAGCTGATAATTTTTCATATTTTTCCCCTCTCAGGATGGATATTTATAGTCAGGGTCACTGGGTCTGTTCTGTCTCATCTGATCCCAAAAGGAAAGAAACTAACAGAGATGCTTTCTGCAAGGCAAGCTATTTGTGCAAGTCTTATTTTAACATTGGTTTTAGTTTTCATCATTAAGACATGTGCTTTACTTGCTAAAAAAGATTCTGCTTTAATTTGAATCACGGCAGAACTTAGTATCAAGTTCTAGATTACTTACTTCTTCTGTATCGTGTAAAATTATGCACCAGATTTGTTTTGCTATTACTCGTGTTTTCTTCCCACACTGGAATACTGGCATTTGTTTAATCTAACAGAAGTAAGATGGTGTTGCTGCTAAGTGTAACCGGGGCAGCAACTCAGGTAAATTAGATCTTGAAAAAATTTCTCTACCATTATTTAAGTAGCTATAGTATTTGCATGGGTTGTTTTTGTGTGTGTGTGTGTGGTTTTGTTTGTTTGTTTGTTTCTTACATGCATGTTCTTGCTTTGTTAGATTTCAAAAGAGTAAAACAAGTTAGGTTTTTTTGTTGTTTTTATGTGCTTTATGTTTCAGTGCTCTGAGTCATGTAGTGCATGAATATCCATAAGTCTGAAATCATTACATTTTGCTTAATGCACCTCCTCTTCGTCCTTCTAGCAGCAGCTCTGTTGGCTGGCCTGTTAATGATAGCATAACCAACATAGGGCACGAAGCTTCTGTTCTAAAATGAGGGCCTCTCTTGGGTGTAGAGAAGTTGTGGATGCCCCATCATTGAAAGTGTTCGAGATCAGATTGGATGGGGCTTTGAGCAACCTGGTTTAGTGGAAGGGGTTCCTGCCCATGGCAGGGAGGTTGGACTAGGTCATCGTTAAGGTCCCTTCCGACCCAAACTGTTCTATGATTCTGTGACTCTATGATTTCTTTAATTTTTCTTGTTTTCTAATTCTGGGCCAGGGATTCAATCTTACAGAGCATTGACTACTTCTGCTAGAATTAGCAAGAATACTCATTTGCTTAACTTCTAGTGTGGTTTTCTGCATCAGAGCACTTGCAGCCTGGCAAGGTGAAGATCAAGATCCTGTTGCTTTATCTCCTGTTGTTTTACCAATATTTGTAGTACCAAACTGGTATTTTATCATGCTATAGGAGACAATGCAGCTTTCTAAAGCATACCACTTTCATTTTTATGCTTATAGTTAATATAAGTATGTCCCTCTTTCTTCAGACTAGCCAAGGCTTGTTGGCCATATGCTATACCATATGCTCATGTGCTGCTCCACAGTAACTTTTGATAGGATTAACTGAATTATTCTGAATATGAAAGAGACCAAGCTTTATTAAAAATATATCTGAAATGGCAGGGTAAAGATGCTCTGTGTTTTATGGGAAATCTCATATGAGTTTTATAGCTGACAGGGCTTTGAGTCATGGAGTGCTGAAGTTTTTTAGTTAGCAGTGAATTAAGTTGGGGAGATTTTTTCTTTATTTTGTCTTTTAACTCTAAATCTCGGTATTTGGGAGCAACTGTGTGAAACAAACACAAATCTGTTGCATTTTTAAAAACTATTTTCATTCTGTTTCCAACTCCTCTTGTGCTGACATTCTACAAACTGGTTTTCTAAAAGGACTGTCACCATCAATTTTGCTTTTTTAAAGGACTTTAATTCTTTCAGCATGTTCATATGGTTTTATAAAGCCCCAGATACATGGCAAATCCCCTTGGTGTTGTAAGACAAGATTGCTGTTAAAAAATGTTTAGGCTTAGTCAGCTTCTTCTCACTACTGAAGTCATGAGGGACTCTGGGAAATGGTGTTTATACTAAGCTTAAATTGATAGGGCAAGTTTAATGCAATCAGGTCAAAGGTACAACTGCTTAGCTAGTCTCATCAACCACTCGGGTTTCAGCATCAGTTTATAAGAAAAAGCCTGTAATGATAACATCTGGCTGCTAGCGCATGGGCTACATTCTCCATGCAGTGATTGAATGTAATTTAATGGTGGGGAGGAGCAAACTGAAGGGCAGCTTCGTTCCTGAATTATGATCCCAGATAGATAAGGTACAACTGCCAGACTTTGATCACCCCTATTATCAATTCATTTGATGAAGAGCCTTTCTCCAGCAGAACCCGGATAGAGACGTCTTCCTCAAATGAAGGAGTGCGCTCTATTACAAGGGTTTGGGGGGGGGCAGGGGGAGGATGTCAGGTCCAGGATAGAGCTGCATGATTTCCTAGCGTGTACGTGTGAAGCTGAGTGCTGGTCAGGTACTGCTTTCAGTGAGTAACACGTGATCTGGGATATTGTCGAGGAAATGTGCTAGACAGAATAGTGAATTGGGCTGCTCTTCCAGTGTGAGAAAGCATAATGTTTAATCATACATTTCTTGTCTTGTACCATCCAGGTTGGTGTGTGGCAACCTAAATTTTCAAGATTACTGCCAGGCAGGCCCCAAAATATACCCTTGTTAGAAGACAGTAGGTGCCCAAGATGCCCTGAGGGATTTTAGTCATAGGCAAGCCTGGTTTGTTGATCTCGATTCAGGGCTGAAGAAAGGCTTATGCATTCAGAATATGTCTGGTTTTGCCAGCCAAATCAGACTGTCAGCAGAAAGGTGTTGCCTTTCTGTTGTTTGTGCTATACAGAATTTCCCATTGTATCATTTTATTTTCCAAGAAAGTTTCTAGATTTTGGCCCACACTGGCCGAAATGTTGTGTTAGATATCTGCACCAGCTCAAGAATTTGGGAAATTTCAGCCAAAATCATTTCCAGTAATTGTTAATCTGTAATGTCCTGCTTTGGAGGGGGGTAGGGAGGCCAAGTTTGGCAGTGCTGTGGCTTATATGTCATTGGCATGCATTGTTTTCTTTTCCTGTGCATGTTTTTCATAACCGCATGTTATGAAATTTCAAAAGAAATCACAGTTTATATACTCTTAGCAAAAAGTCTTTAATTTTGCCAGGTGAAATCTCAGAATGTTTAATTCCTGTTGAACGCATTCAGTCTTCTGAGGATGCTAAAAGAGATGTGTTATTTCTGATGATCAAGTATGCTCCCTCCGCCCAGCAAACACCGTAAGGTTGAGTTCAATTGGTCTGAGCTAAGACAAGGAGTTCTCTGTCGTTAGATGGACCAATTGATACAGAAGATCAGCGCCATCTCTTTTCCCAAGTACATTGCCTACATTGAAGAAGCACAGACCTCAAAGCCTAGTAGGTTGGTGATTATCTGAACTAAGTTTTTACAGAAAAGGTCCCGCGAAAATTTTTTTGTTCGCATGCAGAATGGAGTAGCAGGTTCACGGTTGCATGTCAAAGGAGTATACTCTCCTTTGTCTCTAAGAGCACATATAGGTGGATTCTCTGTGAGTAACAACATTAAGAAGATCCATAAAAGTCAATATGGGACACAGATGTTAAATATACCCAGGACACTTTACATGTCTCAATCACATATGGCACAAGCTTTACTCTGGTTAGGGGTATACATTCTTCCATTTTCTCTTTAAGGTAGCACATGCATGTGGACTGTTTTCATGTTTGTGTAAGGATGCTCTTTATGATGTATTTATCTTGGTTTTGATGCTATTCAATGCGTGTTCAGTAAGGGATGCCTTTCATTCATGTCAAATGAAAATAGGATAATTCTTGCCAGTCAGAAGATCTCTGTGCTTTTGAGACTTTCATGAAGTAAGAAACTTCAACATACATGTTAGGTTGGTACAGTTTACCACTGCTTTTGAGGAACCAAAACCCAAGCAGACTGGGTGATTTGCCCACAGATCAACATCAGGGCAGACTGGTGGGATCCAACTCCAGGCTCTGCCCTCTAATCAGAAGGTAGCATAGTCCTGCTCCTGATCTGAGGCACACCTCGTTGTAAGTTTAGCTCTTGTGCTTAACAGTGGGTAACATTTCAAACTCTTTTGTCTTGGTAAGTATATGTTGCTGTGCATAATTATAAATCATGTAGTAAAACAGTTTCTAATGGCACAGAAAGCAGTTAGCCAGAGCTCGGCTCACAGTTTTTCCACAGCTTTGAATTGTCTCAGTAGTTTTCGGTACTTAGCTTAGCACATGTAATGTGTTGTCTCATGCAGACAGGATACCTACCTGAAGCAGTAGTGATCATATACATCATATTTCTAAATGTATAAATTTCTTTTGAATGTATTAGAAAAGCTAAAATACCAACTGTTACACCAATGAATCATACTTTGTAAGGGAGTGTTTTTATATATAATATATAAAATCCAACTGTATATGCATAGGGAGGGTGAATATTTACAAATCACATGTGTAAGATATAAATGATCCTGATGAACATGACTGAAGTAAATTATGTTAATGCTCCAGTTAGAACTATTTCTGCATTAGTTCCAAAATGTTTTTGTTATACTGTAGTTTCGATGTCAGGAAGATGAAGGAATCTGGGCTTTTAACTGCAACCTCCACACTGCAGCGTGACTCTATGGGGATGTTCAAAATTAAACATTTGGTTTAAGCATTAAACACCAAAGTTTTCTTTTTAATTCCTAGGTCTGTATGAAAGTAGATTGGGAAACGGTTTACAATACTTCCTACTGGGGGCTTCCACACTGACAATGTCAGAAATGACACCACTTTTCTGCTAGTTGTTTTTTTATTGTGATTTAAGAGAAGGATGCTTTGGCCCGTCGCCCAGGTTAGTTGACTTAATCAAGAGAAGCCACCATCCTTGCCCAAATCTTGCCAGTCCTGAAAGACATGGAAGAATTCATCACTAGAGGGAGTCATTGTGTGTTCAGTTACCCTTCTCCTTAGCTTGTAATGGATGGTTTTACAACTGGTCCAATGATGGATGGTCCCATTCAACTATCATCAGGAAGGATGGTCTAACCCAATCTGGCAGCTCTGAGTATGGAGACCTTATTGACACTTCTCCTATTTCTGTGCTTCCCTGGTGACCAAACAAGGAGAGAAAGCAGCTTTCATATTCCCTCTGCCTCCACTGGCTTTAGGCCCTGTCTTGAAGGCTTTGCAGTTGGGAGAGGCAGTAGCTAACACATGGTCTTCCTGTAGAAGGGTGATGGGATAAAAGCCAAAGTGAGAGGAGAAATCTCAATGGACAAGGGAAAGTGAAGAAACCCTTCAGAGAAATGGGAAAGGGAAGAATTGGCATAAGTCTGCAAGTACCAGTAGGAGTAATGAAATAGCTAGCAAAAGAAAGGCATAGAAGGGAAAGAGGGTAGAAAGAAGGTGATTTGCAGGGGAATATGGCAAGTGGAAAAAAAGCTGTGCAATGTATGAAACAAAAAAAGGCAAGGGAAAATGAGGAGAGGTCACAAAATTTTAAAAGGAAGATAAATGAAGATATTAGGGAAAGGAATAAGAACATTTTAAGAGTATCTGTGTTGTTGAAATAGAATGCTACATTAATCAAAAATGTTCACTATCCATTAGCGAGAGCTGAAATGCCAGACTTACACTGATTTTTATATAGCAAATTGAGGAATGCACTAATTGAGGACAAAATGGAGTTTGGAGGACCAGCTTGAAAACAGATAGACAAAGGAAACAATATGGGAAATAATCCATCTAGGTTTCATCTTGTTTAAAGTAGACTCTGCCTGCCACTGGATGGAGTAGCCAAGTATGCCCAGCTATGGCTAGATACAAAACAAAATCTACAAGGGTAGGTTAACACAGCTTTATGTTCCCCTCAGTCCGAGTTCAGCATGTTGACTAAGGCTGCTCTAAAGCATGGTTCTTTCCAAAGTGGCATGAGGTGCGCCAGAGGTTGATGGATGCTTTTCCTCCTTGGGCCAGGACCCTGCATACCCTTCCACGGTCTCCAGGCTCTTGGAGACGTACCGCTACTCTAGGACACTCCTCTCATTTTCACCTACTTGAGCATACTGCAGCCTGCACCCTCTGTATTTAGTCTGCTATAGTGCATGTAAATTATATGGGAAATGTCAAAAAGCATGTGGATTTGGTACAGGCCTATTCATATTTTTAAATAGAATGTAATTTGCTATTGGCAAATTAACCTCACTTATCCTAGTTTTATTTGTTTAAACCACGTGAGTAGAGTTATTCATGTGCAAAGAAGTTGGCAAATGCTGCCAAATCCGCTAATACATCTGGCTGCTGAACATAGCTTTTGGAAATGGAGTTATTTGCCATCCTCATTTTGTAGTATGCTAATTTCCATGACAACCCACTGTGATATCAGAGAACTCTATGGCTTTTCTTGGAGAAAAACAAACAGAAATTATTAGCCTACCATATCACATTGGGACTACCAGCATACTATAGATTTGCAAGACAGATTTGCAGGACTTGGATTCTCTTGTCAGTGGTGGAAGTCCCACTAACCTGTTGCACAATATAGTTAAAATCCAGTTCCAGCTCCTTCTATTTATCTTTTCGTTTTTTTCAGTTTTCACTCAGGAGAAAATATTGACACAGTTCCAGCTCTTCTGCGCGTATGTGCATGTGGCTGCAATAAATATACAAATCTTAATCATACTTAAGGACTCCAAGTTTAGGGGATCCCACATGCTGCAGATGACGCTAAAGTGGCTGCAGCATTTTGATGGATTTCTTTAAAATATCATAGCAGTGTTATCTTCACAAGAGAGCTGTGGG
Organism: Anser cygnoides; assembly: GCF_040182565.1. Taxonomy (NCBI): domain Eukaryota; kingdom Metazoa; phylum Chordata; class Aves; order Anseriformes; family Anatidae; genus Anser; species Anser cygnoides. Next base: position 83,780,258 of record NC_089874.1, read on the forward strand.
CTGCCCTGACAGTTTGCCAGAAGCCCAAGGGCCGTATCAAATTTACATGAAATGGAGCATATTGCCACCCTTGGCATTACCGCAAAGGTGAGTCCTAAAGACCATGCAGGTCCCAACATGTGGTGAGCCATCTTAATCCAAGCAGACAGGCCAGGAGCTGTGTGCCTTCTGCAGCCGATGTACCTGTCTGCCTGTGAATGTGACAGCAAGCCTCATTCCAGCTGCACTATTTGTATGCTAAGCAAGCAGGTAAAACAAAGCAACAGTGCAGCCAGTGTAATTATCTTTTATCTCACAGAGTTCAAAAGGAGGGCTTTCCCACTGCAACTCTGTTTTCATAGCTGTCTGCTCCAGAACCATTTTGGCTGTTGGTGTTTTATGTGGAAAATTAAAGGGGGAAGGACTGTCATAACTTCCTAATGACATCTTGGGGTTATTTTATATGCTAAGTCATTCATATCTTTTACAATTTAAAAGCATGCTGACGTCATACACGTAATAGTCATACAAGACTGCCCTCATGTTTGCAAATAAATGTTAGAATTCATGGTTATCGTTTTTTCTCATGCTAAAGAAGGCTAAATAATTCACATCCATTTTCTCCAAGTACTTTTTCTGTAAACGGAAATGCCTCCATCTACATCTACTAAATGTTAATAGGCAAAAGTCTGCAGACAACTATATTTTGCAAGCTTTTATTTATTAACAAATGACAATTGAAGAATAATAAAAGTCATTATTAAGAGAAATCAATTTCTATCAACTGTACACACTTGCAAATAATAAGTAACATTTCAACTCTGCCTAGGGTCCTTTTATGCAGAACAATATTGAATTATTACAACTTCTGGTCAATAACATCTTTTCTTGGCACCACTTACTAAGTATTGCCTGCTGTCTTTTGCCGTTGTGATACTGTGGCTCTTCGGCTTGTTGGTATACTCTGAGTATATGCATTTCACACACTCCAATGGCTCTGTATCACCATAGCATATTTCATTAGCTAATGAAGACAGAAGCCAGGCAATTTATTTTCATTATGTATGCAGTTAATGTTCAGTCAACCTGAAAAGTGAAACAGAAATATGCTAAAACATGCTTGTATCATTTTATTACTTTGATTATATCTCTGTGCATGTCTGTATCCTCATGTGACTCTGATAGAGGGTGTATTTCTTCTTTCTCTCATGTTAATGTATCTGTAGTCTGCTAAATGGAAGACCTGTTGGTCTGTGATTTATTTTTATTTTTTTAATCTGGCAAGAAATTTTATCAATATAAACCATTTTAAGGACTTTTAAAAGCTAATCCGTATCACAAAGTATCTTTATATATAACTTTGAATCAGTTTTAGGGAAGAAAGTTGGTGCAGTGATTAACTGCTAAAGCTCATGAAACTGTTTAATATGTAAGATCAGACTACAATTTATCTGCAACACCTGGAAGTCCTACAATCATTATATTCTCATATCTGAAATCACACCAGCATCCAGACCTTCTGCAGTCATGCTGTTCAGCTCCAGGTCTGCAGCACACCATGTCAGGCCCACCTGGCTGTGTGAGGGTGACAAAGCAAATCCACTTGTCTTGTATGTGCTTGACTTTGGACAAAGATGTAAAGAGACATCTCTTACAAGCAAGTTGTGTCAGCAAAACAAAGCTGGGTCCTCACATTCTTAAAAGCCTAATTTTAAAATCGCACTTAAACAGACATCTTAGCATTTACTTTTATTAGGTGTACTTGTGGTGTTTGATGAAACATTTATTCCCTGTCCATGACTGGTTGTGTCATGTCTTGCTGTATCAGATAACAATGCTATTCACAGCAGCAGGGGCTTCATGCCCTGTGCCTTTCCAAGGATTTAGCAGTGGACACCCACGATGAAGCCACAGTTTTCTCTCCAGCCTGTGTGCAATATTCCATTAGCATAGTAGGTGTTCTTTGTAATGATTTCAGCAAATGTAAGGTGCGGTCACAACTGTCCTTGCACCAGCATGGAGAACGCAATCCCCAGTTGCTAGCAGATGAAATACGACTCTCTTAATCAAAGAGATCCACTGCACATCTATTTCAAATCTGACATATAATTTAAAGCTGTACGTCTGCTGTTTCTGACCACAGTTCCATTTGGCATGTTTGGGTTTCAACACAATAAAATGGCTTCAATCAAAAGGGAAGTGTTTCTTTTCCACTTCACGGTGAAGCAGCGGTGCCGTGGATATCCTTCAGCCTAGTAGAAAACAGGCCCAATTTATCTAAAACAACTCAAGATAAAATACAGCCAGTTGGCATCCCATGTCATATCTTTCCAAGCACAATAAGTTTTAAAGAGAATAGGCCAGATTCCTTCCTCGTGTAGCTCCATAGAAACCCGTTGGTTTGATTCGGCAGATAGCCAAATGTAAACACTGTTACAGAAAAGGTTCGTTTGGAATCAAACGTGGAAAACTTTGGAGTTAGGAAGATATCTGAAAATATTTGCTCAGTGGAATTAAGACATTTAAAATACTTGGCTAGATTCACCTTTGGGTTTATACTAGTTCCAGTGTAAACCTTGTGGTAGATCAGAGCCAAAGATACCCGGATCGTGCAAGTGACAAAGGGGAAAAGGGACCACAGTCCACTTTGCTTCAGGGAGCTGCCTGCAGATGACCCCCAAAGCTGGGCACACTCACTGGGAAGATGAAGTGACTGTAGGGTGAGCAATGACATTGCCTTTCCTTCAAGAGATGCCACCTTTTTGAAAATTCATGGACCTTGACTGAGAATTAAAGCTTCAGTGGTCAGAGCCTCTCTTCCACCAGCTTCCATCTACTAGTAATTCCTCCCTGAAAATAGGTTTCCTTAAGGTTTTGGGTGTCTATTTTATTCCATTTCATATTTGAATGATGCAATGGCAGGAGACACCCTAGGGTGTTACCATACTTTGAGAGGTGACTTCAAGGCCAGCAACACTCCCTGCATGCAACACTATCTTGCAGCATTGTCTCATACCTTTGTTCTCTATTGCTTAAATATTTGGAGAGGCCTGTCATGCTTTGTCATTGCACTTCAGCCTTCTGGAGAGCGTGGAAGGCAGATTTCTAGTGCTGAGTGGAATAGTTCAGAACCTGACAGCATTTCAAAAATTTTTCACCCATGATTTGTCCAGACCAAGGCATTTAGCAGGATGTACTAAAAGCTCCCCACACTTTTCGTAACCAATTATGTTGTACCCCCATAATGTATGATTTATTTGGATTCATTGCTGGTTCGAACTGCATTTTAGGAACTCAGGGAAGCAGATGCTAATTTTTAGACCAATATAAACCACTAGGAGCTCTCTTAAAGGAATAACTGCCAAAAATTATGATCAGGTTCCTATGGTTCTTGGCATAGAGAAAGCTGCTCAGATTTGGTTCCCATTAGTTATTTAGCATTTTCAGTACTTTTGTTGCTTCTGTTGCTTCATTCAACCAATTGCCAGGATCTTGAAAACTCTTATTCCATGGGGACAAATGCTATATTATTTTTTTTCAAGCACTGTTAAATCAGTGGGAGTTAATTGTACGCAATGCTCTAATAGCAGTTGAAGTAATATGATATTATGTTTATGCCTCAGTTAAAAATATTCCAGTGGCCAAGCTATGTCAAAATGATACCGTGATTCTTCAGTCACCAGTGAAAAAGTAATCATAGGCTCCAATTTGTTTGAGCATTGTTCCCACACACACACTCCCCCACTCATCAGTGCTACTTATTAAACGCTGCCTTCTTTTTGGCTGCCAGCAGTGAAAAGTAGAAATGCCTCCTCACATGGGTGCCCATTTCAAACACTTCCTTGGCCTAAGTATTTCAGATGTTTGCAGACATTTGTAAACACTATCAGTCATAATGCATAAGGACAGCAACAATCTTGGTGATAGCCAAAGCATGCTTTTTCAGGTCCAGGCCTTAACAAAAGTGTAGTAAGCTATAAAAACGCACACTGACCTTTCAGCATCATGAATAATAGCAAGCCAGCTGTGAAGCAGAGGGGTCAGCAGCCATACATTCATTACCTTTGACTTCAAACTGCTTTGCAGAGATGTATCACCAAGCATCTCACTCAGCTCTTCACTGCTGTGCAACATCTGCACTAAAATTTTAAATTTCCATTATATAAATTTTAACAGAAACCAGTGTTCTCTTACAACAGGGTTGAAATCCCTGAGACCTGGCATAAGAATGGATTTTTTCTCCAAGGTTCAGAGTAACCCCTGAGTCATGCAGCAGATGGATCCAGTTAGCTCCAATTAAAATATGAGGAGAACATTGGGCTGGCTTGGCAGACAGATACTGCTGCAGGGGTGGGAAGAGGGCCTTCAAGGAGAAAGAGTAGGAGTAAACCCTAGCACAGAATCTCATCGTACTGAAATGTATGTTTTCTTATTGAAACTAACCATCATGGAAAAAAGATTTTGAATATTGTGCTAAGAGAAACATGAGTGGCCCTCCCCAGCTGCAGGTATCAGGTAATTGCCTGATTTTAAAAAGATACAAATTTATTCCAATTTGCTTGGGGGTCGTTAGAGAGTACCCCTACTTATATAATGCGTTTCTTGATCTTGTACGTTTAGATCTGTTTTTCAGAGGTTAACTTTACAATTACGAATTTTTAAATGGAAATATTTCTTAACTTGAAATAGCAATGCCTCATCCACAGGACAAAATAGCAGCCCTATTAGACAACCTGAAGATTTTAGAAACACAGAAGGAACACTTGCATGCATTTTGCTTATTTTCTGTGGGTACAGGTGAGATATTAATTGCTTTTTTTTCTTTCAAAACAGAGGAAGGAAGATGTTTCACTTGCTATCTCTATTTTATTGTGCAGTTCAGGCCCTGCTTTATCCCCCTAGTGTGTTTGTTTCCATCTAACAAGTACTTTATAGCATGATCTAGGTCTTGATGATGGGGATAGTGTTTGCACACAATCAAGCAGGTGTTAAAGTTCCTTTCATCACACTAATGACACACAAGCATCTAAAGGATCTTCAATGAGAACACCTATCTGGCAACAAGGAGCCATCCCATTTGTTTTGTAAGTGCAGTCCCTATTCCTGCGTATTTTATTATTATGGACCCAAACCACAGCACTTCATCATTACATTTTTTTTTCTCTTCCTCTGTGCTGTTCCCCAATATTTGTACTCGGCAAAATGTCAAAGAAAAAGGCTTCAGCCCCTTTGTTTCCATTTCTTGCTAGTTGGCACAAAATAGTTTGGTAATTTAGCAGACACACAGGCACAATTGTCTTTGCAGACAAGAAACCTGCCACCTAGAGTACCCTTAGGATCTGGCTGCATCTACCAGAACCATTAGAAAAGAAAAATACATTTGTGTAACTGAGCAAAATGCAGTGGGAGTTTGGTGCTCAGCCAAGGGTGTGTGAGTTCACCAGCCTCATCCAGGGGCAGCCTGGACCTCCATCAGCCTGGGCAGAAGGAAGATTATAGGTGCAGGCTACGCAGTTCTTCTCAGCTGCCAGTTGGAGGAAGGGTGAGATTTGGGGTGAAGGCCTGGTCAGACTGCCGTAACTGCAGTGGGGGAGGTCTGGATGTAAAATAAGATACTTATTTTGTCTGTTCTCGTGGTGCATTAAGAAGGTGGGAGCTTGACACGGCCTGCTGAATTTGAGCTGGCAAAATACATTTCTTCACAACTCTCCTTCCCCAGGCTGGTCCACTCATAATTTTCTGAAGTAATTGTTGTTTACACTGAAGTCTTCCATGCTTGGTCTTTCTCCAAAGGCAAATTTCATTGTCAGGTTTTAGCAGAAACCCTGCTGCTGCTGCTTCTCCTTGGGTGGGCACATGTAGGGAAGAAGGACCTTTATAAAACATCTGAATTTTATCGAGCAGTTAAAAAACAATGTCTGAAGTCTGGTGCTTGGAATGAATGAAAGTCTTCGCTAGTACCAAGCACAATTGAGCTTTTCCAGGGCAATGCGAAGTATATATTGCTTTAACCCATTTCTTTAAGGTCAAGAATGAAGTAACTCAATGTCCTGGCTGGTTACAGAAATTCTGTTCCTCCACACAGAACTGATTTGAATATTGAGCTATGGTTCAGTGTTGTTGATTTCAACATGTGATGGATCAACCCCACAATTTAGGAGCAACCTCAATTGTCCAGAGAACTTGCAAGCCCTCCTGGCAGAGTTGTGCAAGAGCAGAGGGTTAGTTTGTTTTGTTTTGTTTAATGGGATTGTAACCTTGCCAAACAAAGAGGCAAACTACACATCAATAAGCACAACTTTTTTGAATTGTAGGGCTCTACTGAGATCACAACAATCTTCAAGAACAGATCTTTTTAAAATTTTATTTGGGTAACGTGTCTTTTTGGGGTGTTGAATTACAACAAAGCTCATATTTCCATTATATAGTCTTAGATAAATCACGAATTTGACTTGAGTCTTGCTCTAAAACTTTGGGAAAAAAAAAAAAAACACTTTTTGCCTGCCTTTTGCCTGCCTTTAAGAGGACAAGAATTAGAAATGGCCTGACAACAAATACTATGTAAAGATAAGAAATTACTGTTGTTACTATGGAAAGATGGAGCTATATGAGTTACTACAAATACCAGTTTTATTGCTATTATTATTGATATTATTGAATTAGTAGTTGTGGAGATCTGTAATGTTAGAGGAAAAAGAGGACTAAAAGTTTGACTGAAAAGGAAGAGGAAGGTGTCAGACAATTAAGAATCTTTATGGTCCAGTCCAAGAAAAATATTCAATAAAGTCATATTGGTGGTGGTATGGTAATCTTCCTGGTAGCAAAATTGGAGGTAATTCTGCTATCATTTCTCATTCTTATTAGTATCTACCACTGCATAAATAGCAATCCAAAAGTGCCCTGAGTCAGTTCATACCCAAAGCAAACATCAGTATCCTTCTTGAAAGCATTCCAGATGTAACCAGGGTCGTAAAACAAAATAGAAAGTTGATGGTTTTATTGTGATGCACGTTACAGTCAAGTAGTTATCTGATGGATCATCTGCTTTTTATGATCTGTGATGAGAAATATAGCTGTCATATGAGGAATAGATTTCTCATCATAAAACTTACCTCTGTAATTTCAGCACCTGAATAAGTGCTGCCTCAGGTGCTGATTGTGCTAGTAAACACTGTCTGAAGAGTGATTTCCCCATCTGTTTCTCCTCCTTCCATTCAAATGTGCAGTTTGGCAACAAGCGTTTTTCTGCAGTTCCCTTTCCTTCAGCAGCTGCTGCTATTAGAGATCTCATGAGGAGGCTGCCGTTGGGTATCTGGTGATGCAGGAGTTCACCTGGGGAAAAAGAAGTCTTTGCAAGGTATGTAGGTCAGTATTTCTGTAGACAGCAGGTAAAGCAATCTTGCTGGGACGTTACCTCTCTGGTGGAGCAAAGTATTTCAAGTCACTGCTGCCATTGGAAGGGGCAGAATTCAAATGCATCACAATAATGCAGGTCTCCAGTATAATTAGTGAGAGAGGAGCTCCGAGCTTATGTAGATTTTGTATCTCTGCCTTGGTTAGGCTCTTAACTCGGCGTCTGGGTTAGAAGTCTAAAATTACAGCTTTCAAACCCCTAGTGCCATATTTATATACACCGTTTTCTTCACAGGAGAAAATAAGATACACATTTGAGGGCAGAGATCAAAACATTAGGTCCCCAGAAAGCTGCAGTGGTTTCACCACTGTCCGTACATTTCTTCTGTATGAATTGCATGGATGTTAAAAGCAAGGAAACCTCCTCACCTAACGTGATGATTGAACCATGGGAACAAATTTTCCTCTCGGATTTGTGTTGCGGACCCCCTATGTTTGGGAGAGGTTATACGTTTCAGAGTGCTGACAGACACTATTACATGTTGAGCTTTATTCACCCTGGTTCTGCTGGCCACCAAAAGCTCCGTGCATCTCTGAATTGCTCTGCCTTTGGCGCTTCTGCTGGTGAGACTCCCAGCTGGGGTGCGGTTTAGCTAAAATGGGTGCTTTTCACCAAAATAATAAATTATGCCTATACTACTGTCTGAAGCGTGTGAATCTGGAGCCAATTTAGTGAGCATAAGTTACAATTGACTTTGGAAGTAATAACTTACACTTTGAGCTTCCTTAGATGTATAGCCAAGGAGCTGTCTGACTGCAAGTGTTTTTACACATCTTTCAGCTAAATTAGAAATCCAAGTGCAAAACTTAATGCTCAGAGATATCTTGGAGATCTTTGACCGTCCCAGAAAGACTTTGGGTCCATAAACCAGCCAGAGGGTCTCCTGCTTTCATATACATTCTTCCCCACATGTGGCGTATTGGTAAATAGTAAATGGAGTTTATTATAGCTGAATTAATGAATCTGAGGATAATTTACCCCCAGTTCTGGCAAGCCAACTATGCTGGAAAGCTTGAGAGTGGAAGGAGCCAACTTAACTGAACACCTTCTCCAGAGATGGGACCAGAGATTGAAGTATGTATATTAATGTGTGAGAAAGGTAGAAAAGCCATAAGACAGCAGAAAACAAGGATCTCAGTGGGCTGGGGAATAGGAAGGCAAGGGTGGAGCCTTTAAGGCTGGGGAAGAAAGCAACGGTGAGAAAAGAAAAAGGTATAGTAGAAAAAAATCAAAGGGAAGATTAAAAGAGTCGTGAATTGCAGATGCTGAGAATATCCAAGAACACAGTCCGAGGAGGAATAATAACATAGACTTTCATAGGCCTCTCATGTTATATGTTCATGCTGAGAAAGAAGAGCTTAATCCAAACCTTGACATAAAGGAGAGAATCTGCTGTTGTGTTTAATGATCTTTACATCAAACTAGTGAAAACAAGACTGAATAAAGGAGGTATTATAAAGAACAGGAATAACGGCAGGTGCAGACTGCCAAATTCATTTCTTGCTATTATCGAATTTGTGAGTTTATCCTGTCAGGATGCTACCAGCAGTGATGATGGACATTACAAAGCTTGGGTGTATTTAGCCCACTCAGCCACTGCTTGGCCAGGATCCTGTTGATTTCAGTGGGAGTTTGCCTGAGAACATGGAAGTACCTCCTCACCAGAAATAGAAATCCCAAGCCACGGTGTTGTATTAGATAGCTTCAGCAGGTGTATTGAACTTCTGGCATGCTTTTGGTACAGTGGTCGTACATCTTTAGTACATCTCTGACACAGTAAGCTCAACACTTCTTATCTTAAATATAGAAAGTGAAGCATTAGATTTATGGGATAAGACCTTTATTTCAGAGAGGTGCTGAAGTTTGTGTGAAAACACAGGCACTCACCTGAGCAAAAATTACCCAATGAGAACAAGAACCACGTCTAAATGTGCCTTTAATATGTGGATTTGAATGTATTAAACATTAGGTATGATGTTGCACTTATTTTTCTTCTTACGTAGACAGGCACGAGTCTTCCCTACATTGTATTCATTATACTGTGTCTAATTCATTTCCATGCAAAACAGACCAAGTAAGGGTAAATTGAGTTGGTTGCACCTTTTGGTTAGATACATAAATAACTATTCAGGATGCAAAGCAGCTGAAAATGATGCCCTTCTTACCTAATATTTGCATGCCTGCTGAAGGCATGAAGGACCACACATTTCACACATCCTACAGAATAATAATTACAGATGGAAAATGCCCCGTTAACTTGTGTAGCTCATCTTTTCCCTATGCAATTACAAGAATCCCATGCTCAGTTCCATGTGTACAAAAACAGGCTGCAGCAGAACTGTTAGGATTTTTAGTAGCATAGTCCAACATCTCAGTCTTCTCTGCTGTGTTGTTTTATGCAGTTTTTTGTAAGAGAACTGAGGTAGGCATGAGCTGTTTGTTGGCTTTTCAAGCCAGAGCAGGTATACATGCACACGTACTGGTGGGGCTGCAAGACTGCAGAATTTTTGCACTGACCTGCATATGGTTTAAAAACTGAATTTGATAAAGTGAACTAATGTGCCAGAAGAGAAACACTGCACCCAGTGACCAGCTGTAGCATGTGGTCTGAGTAAGCAACAAGCAGCTTCTGAAATTTTGCATTTATAGTACACACATCTTGAATTAGCAATGTCATAGGGAAGAGTAAATCTTTGCCACAGGCGATTAAAAGTCAGGCTGCAGTAGTTCAGAGACTACTTAATTGGTGTTTCTCTGTTTTGCATATCAGTTTTCTCATCAGTTCTACTACCTTTTTTTTTTTCTTCCTCTATAAACTTCTTTGCCTTAAAGGACTCATGAAGGAAATAATTAAAAGGTACACAGAGGAAAACTGTCTGAGCAGGAGGGGCAGAAATCCAAGGTGGTTTAGGGAGGTGCCCCAAACACTCTTTTGGATTATTATTAATTTTTTTCTTACTATTATTTTATGATGTTGCTTATGTTTAATTACGCATGTTTTCCTAACCCGTGTGACAGGCATAATTTGAAAAGCAATAGTAATGATCAAGCCGAGGAAGTGCCAGCTGCTGCCTACGTGCTCAAGCAAGCATAGAGCAGGCAGTGTCAGGAGATGGTGCCGTCTCTTGATTAGATCTGAACTTCTTTTTCATGTTGATGAAAATGATCCTGACTGTTATTATTTAAATACAAACGATGCCAAAAGGTTCTAGAAAAAGTCAGAGCTCTCTCTGTTCACTGCCTGCAAGGAATAGTAAGTTCATGGGACTTTACTGCAGTATACTCTATTAAAATGTGTAATGTTTAGTTTAAAAAGATACAATGGGTTTATTTGGGTCTTCTTAGTGGAAACTGCCAGGCAGCCCATCTAGATCAATATCATCCTTTTTTTTTATATTAGTGAACAATATCAGTCTTTACATTTTCAAAACAAACCTCAAGGCCACAGAAATAAATAGCTTTCCCGACAAACACTGTGTGCCAGAGTATTGCAAATCTCATTTAGAATCCATAGCATCATTTTGGTTTGGGATTTTCTGGTTACTAAAGCCTTCAGTTGTTTCCTGTTTCAGTTGTATGGTACTGCAGCAAGATGCTGGAGGCAGCACTGCTGAACAGGATGTCATCAGAATGTGAAGTCTTTTTGGGTAGTTCTAATATAATAATTTGGGTAGTTCTTCACAGAGAACACGTTATTAATTTGTGTAAATCTTGGTAATAGTTTGTAAAGTGTTGAGCATCTGCTATGATATGTTTGAAGGCTTTTGTACTTCCTTTTCAAAAATTGCATTGGATGATGCATTTCTGAAAGGTTTTGATGGCCTGATGTCTTTTGGAGTGAAAATGGAATCAGGAAAAAAGGAAAAAATACTGCTGTAGGCTGTAGCATCAATGTGCTGCAAGGGTCCTGCCTTGCAAGTCAGAGTGAATCTTTGAATGACAGTGAGGTGAAATGAATTTATGTTTATTCTCTGTTGCCAACCTTTGCAGTCCTGTCATGAATCTTGTATTGCCCTTTTTTGTTTGTTTTCATAAAACAGGAAGTTCTGGTGTCTCATGATTGCACAGAAATCTCAGCTTTTTGACATGTTAAGTTTTTGCTCTGATGTAGTATGTGAAGAGAAAATCTTTTGAAAAGCAGAATATTTAGTCTTCAGAGCACAGAAGGCAAGTAAACCAGTAAACTCTTGAGTCCTGTTACACCCAGGTCAGTAATAGGGGCCTAGAGGGGGAAGGCTGGGCTGCAAATGATCATTTTTTAACATTATTAGGGTGAGCACTTGATTTAAATGAGAGAAGCTAAAAAAGAAAATCCAGGGACAAAAATAGAAATGAAACTTCAGACAGGTAAGGAATATGCAGCTGAATAAGTCATCTGCTGCATCAAGGTGTGGTATGTCCACTTACCCTCAGAGCTGTTTGCTGCTGGGGAGTTGCTCACCTCAAAACAAAAAGCAAGGACTTATTTGGGACAAATTACACCAGATTCAGTGTGATGTGAATACTTCAACTGTTTTATCTCTAATAAATTTCACATTTTTTAGAGGGAAGTGGTGGGATAAAGCCCAGCGTCTCTTCTTGTTCCTCCCTCGCTCCAAGGTGTTGGTCAAGTCCCCAAATCTTAATGCCTCCCAGCTTTGTAAAAGGGGGGTAGCAGTGTTTTCTTGCTATTGTAATGTCATTACTATTGTTTAATTGTATAAAATCTGCATCTTTCTTCTCTGGAGGTCCTTCGTAGTCATTGTAGTGCTGCTGTAAAACAGTTCTATTTTGTCTTAATGGTATTATGTCCACTTGAAGTCTTGCTCAGGTTACAAGTGGAGTGAAGCTGCCAAGATGTTTATCTGGCTTTCTTCAGCTGCTTTTTAGATTCTCAATAGATACATGACAATTCTGTCATTCCTGGCTTTATGTGTTCATATATATTGCCTGTTATGTTGGAATATATCAAAGTAAACCAAACCTCAAGGTTTATCTTAACCTGCACTGAGAAAGAGCTGTGCACTGCAGAAAAATTCTAACAGAATATTCAAGGAGGCAGTGTTTGACTTTGATAGATTTTCGGAGAAAGGACTGCCATTTTTGTGTTTGTGCAACGTATAATGGGACCCTTACCTGGCGTCCCTGTGCTGCCAAAACGTGAATGAAAAATAGGATTGCTTGTCTGAGGAACAGCTCTGTCTTTCGTATTGAAAGTTGGCAATAGACTATTTCTGTGTGAACGGTCTCAAGAGACACTTTCCTTGTAAGGGAATCAAGTGATGGATGAGGCATCTCACATTTTAAACATTACACAGGTGAAAGCACTGGAGTATTCCAGGCCCATGCCCGTTGCTGTGTGAGTCTGAGTAGTCTGCTTGTTCTTTAGCAGTGGAACTAAAGGGCATTTGGCAAGTAGGGCAGGACCACTAGAAAACGCTATGTTTTTCCCTTCTGTAATGCTCTCTCATATTTGATTGCTGCGGGGCGAAATAATGAAGAATTTTTTGGTAACAGATCAAAAATTCTTTTCTTGTTTAATTGAAGGTGTTTAAACTGAGAAGGTCATTGAGAGGACAGATTTAAAGAAGTGGTATTTGCATTTAGTGATGCTTTGGAAAGAAACAGAGCATATTATGCATGCTTTTCAAGTATATATGGTGAATGCACTGCCAAATCTGTGGAAGTTTATAGGCAACTACTGTGAACTGCAATAGCAATAAACGAATCTACTTTTTTACCACTACTGAAACTGGCACTGTAAGCTTTAGGAGATCTTTGTGCTTTTTAAAACTTATTTCAACAAAGTTTCTGCTCTGTCAGCAAACCTCTGCTGTGCTAGTGGTGATATATATTGTCTCCCAAATCCTGCAATCTCATTGGGAGGTGATGTATTTGGAGAGTGAAGGAGAGCTGGTGAAGTAAAGCCAGGTTTAAAAAGCTGTTTGTGAGGAACAGGAGAATAATCCTCAAGAGAGAAATGGGAGGGGATTGAATGAGAAAAGTTGTAAGAGACACCAAATTAGGATAGAATAATGTTTTAAAATGAAAGGAGAAAAATGGGATTTTGCAGAAATATAAATTAGCCCAAAATGTGAAAGATATGAACAACAAGAAAAATGAGGGAAATTAAATGGCCAAGGAAAGGGAAGGACAAAAGAGAACAAAATGCTTGGCTTATCTCTAAAATATTAAAAAAAAAATCTGTATTTATTTTATTGATTTCTTGGAAGATTTTGTGATAGGCTGAATGTTTGTTTTGAGAGAAAGTCAAAGATAGAATAGGAAAAGGTATGATTTTTTTTCCAGGCTTTCCTGTGCAGGAAATGTAATAGGAAGTTATTTTTATTAACCAAGATCAGAGAACATGCAACAACAAACTACAAAGAATGTTGTGGAAAAGCCAGTTATTTTTCAAGTCAGACCGGAAGAACCTGTGGCCATTGACCAGTAGGAGCCTAAGGCTCAGATTATTAAGCAGCTGGACCAGTGAGCTAAATGGCTATCGGAGTCTGCGTGTCTTCAAATACGTACCGACTGACTTACACTACAGACAAAAAAAACACAGTACTGAACACCACGTAGCTGATATTTGTAGCCATTCATTAATCACTTTATGGTCTGTTTTGTCTATCTAATCAATGCAAAAAGTGGACTAGTTTGATTTAATTTGTGTGTGACCAATTGATTTTATGGAGATACATCCCTCATTGGAGTCAAGCAGTATTTTTCCAACAAGATAGTCAGGTGACGCTGGCCACTAGGTAGAAGAGCCAGAAATGTGAGGGCCTTGTATAGACAGAGGCAAGTGTCTTTGGCAAAGTGTTTTGGGGTCTGTCAGGTACAATATACCCCTCACTTCAGCGTCGCCATGATGCTCAGCGTCTTGGGAGGGCTTTGCTACATTCAGGTTTTGATTTCCAGGTGAATTTGATTGTGTGCCCTCTCGTTACATAGCAATGTGATAGCACCCCAACAATCTTTAGTCATGACTAGAAATGGCAGTATGCAGAAAGTCTAGTATAGATAGCCAAAAGCTTCAGATGCTCTGCAGTGACAATGAAGTGGGCACTCTTAACAGTTCATTCTGAGCAACAATTCTTGGGGGTTCATAGAATGAACTTAAAGTGCAGGAGGAAAGAAAGCAAATCTATCTTTCTACCAGATTTATGCTTCTGAACGCCCAGCTGCCAGAGGCTGCTGTGACTTAACAGAGCATCCTTTCAAAAGCTGTGAGATGCTATGTTGATACTCAGCCCGCATCCCTAACACACCTCCAAGGGACTGTGAGACAGGGCAGTGGGGAGCATGGTGCCTGTATTTGCAGCAATAGCAGATTTTTCATCTGTAAAGGAAATATTCAGCTGGCTACTTTGCTTGGGCTTATCAGTGGCCAGTGTTTTATCTTAGCAGACTTGGTTGAATACACATGCAGCATAGGAATACATTTGTTTACGGACGGGAACTGCATAAGCCGTTTAATGGGTAAAGAGTGAGTTTGAAGCATTAAATGTGATCTGCTTTGTAGTGCGCCAGTACCTGCAAAGGGTTATTCTTTGTAGTGTCCTACTTGGACTCAGGCACTATAGCTTTCATCAAAGTAAATCTGATTATTTTGCACATGGTTTTCCTGAAAGGATGTTATGATTTTCTAGATGTTTGGTGGCTGGTGATAAATTAGGCTTTTATGATGTCATGTGAAAGGCCACCGCTTGGACTTCCTTCTCCATCAAGCACACTGGAGAATACATTTGGGACATAATCTGAATCAGAAATTATCCTACCTTGTTTTATTTTAACCCTTTTGTGTATCAGTCCTTGCTTTGTAACTAGAGGTGCTTAAGTGAAGATAGCTTCACTTTTGCAGACAGCAGCCCCATGGTATCCCGTCTCTTTCCTTTGGTAACAAAGCCTTGGCTCATGAGTTGCCTTTAAACCTTTTGAGGCTTAAATTCTTCCCATATATTGTGTCTTCAAAAGGGTTTTCAAATCTGATGGGGGTTTTAGTGAGAAATTGGAATGTGGTGAGGGGTGGTGGGAAGGTGATGTGCCCCATAAATTAGGTCAGGTTTATGACCATGCAGAGGGAGGCTGTTCCTAGAAAAACAGCCAGCAGTAAAGGGCAGTATGTTGCTGCTTTGCCCAGAGAAGTGACAGCTCCCTTCTTCATCACTCTTACTGCAAGGGAGGGAGTATTTACAACTGGTTTTCAAACAGTGAGAAATGACTAACCATTCTCCACACTAACTCTTTTGTCTTTGTTAATCCATACTGGGGAGGAAGACAGGAAAAGAGAGGTATCCATCCCCTCTCTGTCCTTTTCACCCATAGCCTTACCACAGGCGTCAGGGTGACAGAGGTTCATACATCAGTACAACATGCCAGGGAGGAAGTGTCATCTCTCCTGCCCACCCTGAGTCACAGCCAAGCCTGGAGAGCGGTGAGATGAGCACTGAACATAGGTCAAAGAAAGCAATTGGAGATTAGAGGTGGGTTAGAGTTTTCCGATGACATGCTCTGTAGATGAAAGATGACCTTTTGAGGAAATTAATATTTTTATTTGGGGAAAAAATAATGGCACACCCTTCCAACATTCTTAATATTACAATTTTTATGTTAACAAAGGCCTTGATTTTTTTCAGAGATATGAATGTTCTTAGGATTCGTAAAATCACCAATTTGTCATCTGCAAGATAGAGAAATTCATCCTGTGCAGTAGTGATATCCTGCTAATCATAAACCTGCATTCACTAAATTGCTGCTTAATGCTGTAAAGGTACATAGATAAATATCTAGAGGTAGAATAGAAGTCTGCTGTCCTAATGTTTATTGGTTTATTGCTTATCTTTTGGTATTCAGCTGGCAGTGATCACTAAACCTACTAATATATCCAATGTAATTTGTTATAAACGAAGTATTTTTTACTGGAAGCAGAGGAGAAACTAAGCAGCCTTGCAGCATGAATCTGTGGGGTTATCAGTCTTCCTGTTCATCTTGACATGTCTGTCAGTGAAGACAGCTAACCCTAGGGGCCATATTCCATTTCCAGTCAGAAATGCAGCCGTTACTGCACAATAAACCCCACCGAAGTCTAACAGCTACACAGAGTGATTTCCTGATGTTTGCAGAAAATGCAAAAAGGAGTGATGAAGAAAACAGAGTTGATTAACGAAATTGTGAGAGTTGCATTCATTTATTTGAAAAGGTACCGTGCTTTGGCTTAAACGATAAGAATTGTGTGTAGCAATAAAACCATGTGTGATGAAGGCATGGTTATTTTACTCTTCCTCCCAAAAGCATTGTTGGAGTTGAGAACAGGCTGCCGTGAAGCAAGAGGCACCACACTACAGTTAAACAGTGAACAAAATCAGAGCTCAGAGGTACCAGGAAAAGAGAAGGAAGCCATTCTTTTCCTGTGCTGCAGCTGATCTCTACCCTCACAGGGTCTTATTTTCACTGATATGAAGGTCATGGACTGGCATTCTCTCTGGCCCGGCAGCCTGAAGAAATATGCTCGTATGCAACTTCACCAACACCTCTGCTGGGAAGGGAAAATGTGCAAACGTTTCTAAGCCATGTCGTGCAAAATGCCGGTTATTCAGGCAGCTCTTTATCCATAGGTTAGCCCAAAGCACACCAGTTGGCAGCAGCGGGGTTTTCTCTGCTCTGGGGGAGCACCCCCTGACCTCTCCCATGCGGCTGGTCCCGAAAAACACCCAGAGCCTGGCTTGTGGGATGCCATGGAGCTGCCGATCCCCAGCCAAGTGAGCTCCGCTCCCGATTCAAAGCGAGTTAAATTCAGCGCTGGCTTGTGGGGGATATCAGGCTGTAATTCAGGAGGAATTTTATCTGGCTCAAGGGACAGCACTGGCCGAGACGCTTTCTCAGGCTTCACTTGGCAAACGGATAGGCTTGAGGAGGACTCGGCCCTGCTCGGGGTTTTGGCCGTGCAGCTCCGCACCGAGGCGCGAGGCCTGCACGTGCTCTCCGTGGGCCGCCTGCCTGCCTTCCTGCCTGCCGCGGCCCCACCGCCATCAAAGCCACCGGGCCCTGGCCACGAGGCCTCAGCCCCAGGGCCATCTTGGCTCCGTGTGACGCCTTATCGGTGGCCGTGGCCCTGGCAGAGCTCAAGCTGGTGGAGCCGAGCGGGGCGTTGCTGCCGGCCGCCTCCCGGCCCCACCGAGGGACGATGCCGCCGGTTCCCGGCTTCCTGAGCAGGCCAGACGGCTTGCTGTTTTCTTCTCGTCTCTTATCGCCCCCCTGTCATTGCCAGAGAGGTCTGGCTTCTCCGTGGTTCGTGCTGATAGGCAGCGGTGAAGTGGAAAAGGCGCAGGAGGGAGGGGAGGAAGGGGGCGTAGAGGAGGAGGAGGAGGGAGACATCTCCACCGCTGTTCTTATTGCCCTGATGTTTATTGCTGCTCCAAGCTCATTTGCCTTAACCCTTTGGACGCTGGTCACATTAAAGATTATCGAACGGATAAGATAAAGCCGCCGCTCTAACACCTGCGATTCCTGGTGGAAAAGCAAGGACTGTGCCCGGATTTTGTTGGCCGTGCTGCTTGTGGTGGCTCCTTATGCAGGCACGCAGGGGGTCCCGAGGTAAGACCTTACCCCGAAGGTGCCCGGTGCTTGCAGCCTGCTGAGGTCCCTCAGACGCGCAGGTGCTCAGCGCCTCGCAGTGTCAGCCTGGTCCTCAGTTTTCTCCTCTCCCCTCCCTTCCCCTTCAACATGGTTTTATTAAAAACCGGGGCTTTCTGAATAGGGAGGGTGTTTGCACATGAAAACACGCTGGGGAAAAAGCATGCCTCTTATTTTAAGTGACATTTTGTTATATGTGAGTTTCAACCTATTGGTTGCTTTTGCCTTTTGCCTTTTCCTGTGGTTCTTTGCAAACAATACTGTCTTTCTGTTAAAGACTGCTGACCCAAGAGTGGAAAGCAGTCTGTTCATGCTGCATTAAAACAAATTTAGATCAGAAACCAAATTCACTGGCATTCCTCTATTCCCTTGGTACCCTGACTGCTCCACAACTTTGCTTTTCTAAGAACAGAGGAAAGAAAAAATGAAAACGGAGCGACACATTACGGCTCTTCTGAAATTCCTGAAGATGTTTACTGTGTTCCTCGTTAGACTCGGGCTTTGCTCATTGACGTGTTTTATCTCCAGTCTCCTCGTATTTACTGCGGTGATAGGAGTCACTTGCTTTATAATTACTGTTTTTTTCCTGTTACTATAGATATTATACCAAACACTACACTTCACAAAGAAGTCGAGCCAGTGTTCTCTGCGCTTGCAGAGCAGGGCCGGCAGCCCAGCAGACACAGTTCTTGTTTCTGGGACTCCTCGACTCCTCCTGGGTTTCGGTGCTTGCTCAGCTGAGCTCTGCATCCGATTTTGCACCAGCGAGATGCACGTTTACAGGCTCTACAGCTCCCGTCTAGTGAGGTCTCGCTACTTTTCCTGCGTGCACTGGGAATAGCTCAGCTGAAGTCACAGCAACTGCTCTCCAGCTTTGCATCTGCTTTGGGACACAGCGTCCCAGGGCCTGGTGGCAAGGACGGGAGGATGCTGGGGGACGGGGGGGATAAGGGTGACAGCAACAGAGCTGTGTAGGGAGCAGGGCATGCAGTCTCTTGTTGGCAGCAAACGCTGCAGCAAGGCTGTTTCCTGAGCAAGGAGCTGCAGCAGATACCCAAGAATACATGCTGACGTTGTTACTGAGGTGTGCTATGTGAGCCCTCATTAAAATTTCCTACAAAAAATGCTCCAAAAGGTGCTTTAAAGAGGGCACTGGTAAAATAAAGCTTGATATATGAATTATTGAGATATAATGGTAGAAATGCAAAGCTGTAAGCTAATGTCTGATTAAATAGCTATGTTTATTAATTTTTCTGTTAGCGGGACAAGTTAAAGTTTAAAGGCAAGAGTCATAAGAAGGAGACAAGGAAAATAAAAGACAGGGTTTGCAGGAGACTTTGGCCCCTAGACTCTTGAAATCCTTCTTGACAAAACTCCTTGAGCAAGAGTGCAAGACTAAACACGTAAGCCAGAGCCTCCGCTGAGCTGGGTCTGCGCTCCTTACTTGTGGGAGCTCTGCCGTAACAAATCATCTTCCAAGCAGTCTTGCTGATTGTGAATGTAACCCTGGCCACTTTTCAGATGCAGTAAAACTGTTGTGTGCTTAGATCAAGTCTGTTTATTTTTAGAGGTAAAGCCTTGTCTCTGCCGCAGCGAATGGAGCTGGGCATGATTCCATCGCAGGTGTTTTACTGAGGATTTGGTCTGCATTTTATTCTGGTGTAACAGCGAGCAAAATCTGGCTCTCGGAGCTGGCTAAAACGAAGGACTATTTTAAAGGCAATCAGCTGAGCTGTAGTAATTAAGGAAACCTTGGATTTCTTTCAGGCCACATTATCTCCTTTTTCTCACATTGTCTCGAGGCTTTACATTTTCAGTTAAAGTTAATTGAATGAGACAGTGATGCATTGCACAGTGAAACCAGATCAATCACTGCAGGAGTCAAAATAAAAGTAGTGATGATACTCAGAACAAGAGCTTGGGAAATGTGATATTTACATTAAAATAGTCTACATTTTTGTCTCAGGGCTTCAAAACCTAATTTAAAAATGCCCTATCACATTGTGTAACAAATTTCTCCCTGCTTACCTGTATGTATTTGTGTGTGTGCATTTGGACAATGAAACTGAATCGTCATAAAATCAGATTTAATAATAATGGGGTATTTTCTACACAGCTAAGCAGCCTAACTCACAGAAAAGGTAGAAGAGAAAATAAAATCACATTGGACAAACTCATTCTTTTCTCTGAGAAACAGTTATAGTGACAGTGGAGTGGATATAAAGCCGTAGGAGAGTTTACTGTCGTATTCAGTGGCACAGAGAATTTGACTGCTGTCTTTTCCAACTTCCTTCCCTTTAAATATTTACCTGGATGTTTTTTCCAACTCTCAGCTTCCAGGCAAAATTCATCGTTAGTATTCACTTATGTTAACTGTATTTGCATGGAAAATAAGAGATCGTTCCTCCCAAAATCGTTCACTAAGAGCAAAGACTTAATTTTATGTTTGTGACCTGAGTACAATAAAAACAACAGAAAGCCTTAATCAGTGTTTTCAGGTTTGCAAACTCTCAGCACAGTATCTAAATCCTTCATGAAGTCAAAGGGCTTTGTTTTCCTATCAGTACATAAAGCACAACGCTAAGGAAAAAGAAGTTGTCCTGCAGCGATACCAAACACGAAGTGGTGCCGTTTCATCATGTGCCGTTCCCTCGGACACAGGGATCCCAGGCAGCCTGGATTCAGCAGCAGCCAGCTGTCTTTCAAGAACAGCCCCCACCCCCAAAAAATCCAGATTTTCTCCAGCAGAAGCTTACCTCTTCTTTCTTTGCTTTCTGATCTGGTTGTACCTCCAGAAAGTGAAGCCCTGACACTGAAGCACCAATGCACTTTAGGATCGGCATGCCAGAGGTTTTCTGGTGTGTGTGTTTCTTTTTTTTTTTTTTCCTTTTTCTTTTTTTTGGAAGCCTGACAGATGCATCTCTGGTTTCAGTGAAAGACTTGAATAATATAAACAAGCAGTCATTCTGTTCCAAGAGGAGCTTTTTTTAATATTTTATTGTAATTACCTTATTGTTTTCATATTATGAGCTACTTGTAGAAAAATACAGGAAACATGACTGCAATACAATCCTTTAATCAGGAATAGCTTTGTTCCAGTCTTCATTTCCATTCAGTGTTGAAACTTTGCCTAACAAGAATACAATTCAACCTTGAATTTAGATGTCATATGGTGTTAATACTGTGGTATTATACAGCATTTTATCTCTGCACTTAGTAACTTCCGTAAGAGAACCTTTTAAAAAGTGCATAGGAGTTATTTTGTCCGTAATGCTATTTTCAGGTAAATCTTACTACAAAGTAGTGTTTCGCAAAAGTACATAAACTTCTTCAGGAGAGCCACTTAAAAATCTTTTAACCTGAGTCAGATGGGGAATTTGTATTACCATATATATTAAATCTGGTATCTCTTTTTTTTTCTTTCTTTCTTTTACTCACAAATTATGCCAGAATGCATTTTACTGCATTACTGTTAAAGCATGTGATTTTTTTAAGGAAGAAAAAAAACATTTTTAATACAGAAATTGATTTAATACACTAGTTGTTCGTGTTATCTCTGTGTATAATCCAGCACTGCAAATAACTTTATTACTGATTTGAAATCTCCCCCCAACCTTATTTTGGCCCATACAGCAGCTGTGTGTTTATGTTTTTGAACGAAGGACTGGAATTAGGTAAAGCTTTTTATTTTTTTTATTATTTTTTTTTTAGATAAACTGTTTTAACAAAAAGCATTTGTCCAAGAAAGCTAAAAGACTGCTCCCAAGCTGTTTGAAAGCAGAATGCAGCTACGTACAGCGGGCGACACAGCACTTCATTCGTTTGCTCCTGGTCCACTTCTCAAATGGGAAACCAGCATCCTAGATAGGCTCAGTTTTAAAGAATGTTTTCGATATGGAGATTGTGGATGTAAAATTATTGCTTACGCAGCATTTCTAAAAGTGAAGCTAAGTTTTATGATAGGGCTTTTATGGCTTAAAATGAGGCGGTATTAAAACACAACTTCTAGCTAATGGCTCGAATTAGAACTGAATAAAAGGCAATTGTTTTTATGCTGAAATTTATTTTAAGAAGGATTTCCTTGTTTCCAGGCACGTACATACGCACAGATGTAATGTGAATTTAAGCGAACTCCAGATAAAAGGCATGCCCCCGTGAGTACATTAGGGCCCGATCCAAATTTTATCAAAGTTAGCGGGAGCCTTTCCCATTTCAACCCAGAATTTGCAATCCATATTCACACGACCCTCAGGGGGATCCCTCAGGCTGATGCGGTTTTGCATGCCTTGCCCTCAAATGTCTGCTGCAGTTTCTAAAAACCCATTATAGGGCTGCAGTAGGAAATCATTTAGTCTAATTTAAGGAAATCGCGGCGTTTTTATTTTCATATCATTTTGTTCCGACCCGTCCGTTTACTCTTTTCTGAAGGCGCACTGAAATGTTTTCGGCATAAAGGCTGAAGTATTACAAATGCTGCCTGGAACAGCCTCAGCAGACGTGTTTGTTCCACATCCCCTTCTGCAGTGCAATATTTCCTTTGGTGGATTTCCTCTGCTGCTGGAAGTGAGCTGTCTAGCTTTCTGCAGCACAATTACGAAGAAGAATTTCCTAGGTTTTACTGCACAGGATGAGGTGATGTTGGAAGTTAGCACGACCTGAACCGCACACGCACAAAAGATAGCATCTGAAAAATGGAGTCGGCGGCAGCAGCAGCAGCAGCGCGCTGGAAAACCTGCAGCCACAAAGTGCTCGTCAGCCCCGCCGCCGGTCAGAGGGCGAGGAGGGAGAAGCACAGCCCAGGGATCTTTTAGGAAACCCCGCCGTGCTACTAGCGTCAAGTCGAAGGCAAGAGCAGGATTGAGCCTTAGCTTTATTGTCCTGTAACAACGCTTGTTTTGTTGTGTTTTTTTTTTTTTTTAAACGCAAGCTGATGCATTTTTAGTGTTTACTACTACAGAGAAGTGAAGCTTGTAAGGAGAGGTGACATTTTATTAAACCATCACATGCAATTGCAAGAGCTAACTGTTTGAACAAAGTACTTGGGTTTTTCAGGAAGATTCGGTCAGTTCCTTTGTTCCTTCAGAGATGCAGAAAAATGAGTTGTTTTGCTTGCTTAATTTTGTTATTTTTGATGACCACTTGTGGGATTGTTTTGGTGTGGTAGCACTTTTAAGGATACTTAAACAGCGAGGTGGATATGAACAAGGTCTTGGTTTCTGTAACAGTTTCAAGATAATTTACTTTCATTTATGAGAGATTTAGACTGTTCTTTTCATGTGGATGCTCAAAGTACTGAAGAAAAAAGATGCAGGCGTTCAAAAGCTGGCTGTTTACTACCATTGCGTGCGGTTACTCATATTCACAAGTCTTTCAGCATCATCTGTCTGTGATCACGTTTTTATTTGAAAGAGATTAGTTGTCATATTTGTCCTGTGATTTACGTTATTTAAAGAAGGGGGGGAGAGGGAAAGTTTGGAACAGCTCGTTCAATAGCATGACTAAGAAATATGACAACTTATTACAAAACGTTCACCACTGCAAGGCAGCGAGGCTGGAGCTCAAACCCCGCACACACAAAAACAAAGAGTAACTCTTTCGCTCCGAAACAGCCTGGTGAAAGGATGCTGCCTCCTGGTGATTTATAGGCATATGAGCTTCCACTAAAATTGCATCTTAAATATTTTGTCCTCGGAAGGTGGCCGGGCCCGAGAGCCCTTCCAGCCGTGCTCAGCTGGCAGGGACGCGCGCGTGGGCACGGCCGTGCCGCACCTTGCCTGATGCCCACCAACCACTGAGCATGATCTGCAAAGGTTTCCCTCATTCTGGAGGCTTTTGCTCGACTTTCATTCCTCGGGACAGGTTATGGCAAAGGAGGGGGCTTTGGGCCGGGAACAAGCAGCACAGAGGTCAGCCCCACACGCTGCCAGACGGGGAAGGGGAACGGTTCTCGCAGTGTTTTTCTCTTCTTTTCCACAGGATTTTCTTCAAGGGGACTGTACCAAAGCCAAGCAAAAGCTGAACTGGAAGCCCAGAGTCACGTTTGATGTGAGTGGTGTGCTTTGTACCTACCAAGGGTTCATGTCCTCCAAGAGCAATCCACGGGGGTGGGGGGGAGCTTTGCCTGGGCACACTGAGAAGCCGCGCTGTCGGTGGCCACCCCGGGCTGTTGTTCTTGCTTGGAAGACAGCAGCCACCACGGCAGCGCAGGGCGTCCCCCGTGACTCTGCTAACCTGCCCTGGAAAGGGCCCAGCGGGCGTCAGCATTTTGGGAAGGAGCGCGTGCCTCATGCTCGGGTGCCAGCATGGCAGCGCAGGCCGCGACTTGACCCAGCGAGTTTTGGGAGACCCGGCACTCCCGCGGCGCAGCAGGGCAAGCGTGCGAACAAACGTGCTCCTTATCCCCCCCTCGTCCTGCCGCAGGGACCCTCACCCGCTTCTCTCCCTCCTCGCAGGAGCTCGTGAGGGAGATGGTGGACGCCGACGTGGAGCTCATGAGGAACAACCCCAACGCCTGAGCTCCGCCGGGACCCGTGCTGGGGGCGCACCCCACGGCCAGCACAGCCACCCACACACTCCGCTGGAGCTGGGGTGGGTGGCCACCCCCCCAGTGTGGCCTTATTGCTGGCCTGCCTGTGCGTAAAAGCCCGGTTTTTGTCCCCCCCCCACCCTCCTGGTGCCTCTGGCCCCACGAATCATCCCAGGGCTGCCCTGCTCCTCCGCACGGGCTGCCTCTGGCTCCCGCTGTTAGCCAGAGGGGATCCCCCCAGTACTGTACCTGGAGGAGCCACCGGCTGGCAAGCCCACCGATTTCCTTTTTTAATTAAAACTCGTCTTTTTATTACCTAGGACCTCCAGCACCTTTTTAGTACTTTCTCCCATTTTGAATGACAGAAATAAACAAAAGCATCTCCTGCACTGCCCCCCAGCCACAACAGCAGCGACCCTCTGGCGCTAGCACGTGCCCACCATCCCTCTGGCCCTGGCTTCCCCTAGTCTTCCTTTGCTGAACACTCCTTGTTTTTCTTTCCTGCAGCTCACCTCCACCCCAGCGGCCCATTTCCACCACTTGAACTCTGTAAAAAGTTTGGATAACTTGATCTAACTTGCAGTGAAATCGCCTTTTGACCATGCCGAATTAATTCCTAATTGCTGGAATCGCTTTCAAACCAGTCAGAGGGGGCTTGTAAGCATTTTTCAGATCTTCATTTCAGAGTGTGAGTGAGTCACAGAAAGTCTTTTTGTCCAGCACCTTCCTGACCCTGGGGTCTGGGTTTTTCTTTTTTTTTTTTCCTTTTTTTCCCCCCAGAATTTCCCCATTCCCCATCATCCTCTTCCCGCTTACTATAATTAAACCTCGGACGGGAGCTTGAATGATCTCAAAAGATGGCTTAAGAAATAAAAACAAAATAAATAAAAAAGCTTTAAAAAAAATATTAGAAACTTCAAGTTGAGTAAATATTTTTGCACTTTTCGTGCCAAGGTACCCGGGTTATCCAGAGGTCGTCGAGCCCATACATTTCCCGTTGGTTTCGGATCTTCCACCCACCAATTACTCCCATCGTTTTAGCTTTATGCCTCGAAAATGAGCGAAGCCGCTGCCTCGCCGGGCACGGCTGAGCAGAGAGCGAGCCCTTTTTTAGAGGGGGCGAGAGGGGGGCGATGCAGGCTCCCCGAGCGCGTCGCTTTGGGAAGGGGGGGCCCCCTCTCCAACAAGGGGGGCGAGGGCAGAGTTTCGTGATGGACGCGGAGCTGGGGAGGGGACGGGGCTGGGGAGCAGGCTGCGAGGAAGCGGGCTGCCGCGGAGAGAGGGCTCTGTGTGCGCCGTCGCCAGAGGTGCGGTGGAAAATGTGCGAGCTGGCCGCAGACGGGCACGGCGGTGCGGTGCGGGGCCGGGCAGCCGCAGCAGCCCCTTCCTTCCATCCCTCGGGGCTGGCCCGGCAGGGTTTGGGGCAAGAAAGCGGGAAAAAGGGAAACGCAGAGCCCCGTCCGTCTGCTTCCTACAGGTGCACCGAGTTTGCGCCCTGGGGCTGTGCTGTGCAAAACCTCCCGGGGTGCTTCTCCATGCGGTAGGGTGCAACTCCGCGGCTTGGGTTTTTTTTTAATATCCCCCTCCCCGTGGCATACGTATTTAAAAGAAAAAAAACAAAAAAAGAAAAAAAAAAGAATAAAGCGCTTTTCTCACCATTTTTTGTTGTTGTTATTTTTGTACGGCTGGGAAGTATTTAGTGCTTGCAGTGATTTCCCGGGCCGCTTGCCGCTACCACTGAGCACCAGTTCGCGCATCTCTGCGGAGGACTGGGAACCTTTCCGCAAGCCGCCGGCTTCCCTTCGACCTCAGTGGGTTAGGGTTTTTTTTTGTTTCTTTTTTTTTTTTTTTTTTTTTTTCCCTGGCACCTCCAGCCGCGGCGCGTTCAAGAGAAGCATTTTTGTGCTCCCTTTTCGGCCTCCGTGTTGGGGGACGAAAGAGGAAGGGGCTGAGGAGGCAAAATCGGTTCTAGACCAAGTCCCTCCGTGGCGACCTTGTGTTGGGTGCCTTTGTGCTTCTTTCGTTAAAAAAAAATACCGCTCCTGATCCCGACGGGGACAAAAAGCGCAGTGTCCCGCTGCTTTTTGAAAATTTGGCAAAGGGTCGAGCTGCTTTTCGGTCCCCCCCCCCCCCACAAGCACACACCTTCCTGCGGGATTTTCAGTTCTGCCGAAAGCACTGCCCTTCGCAACGAGCACGGAATCACGTCTTAAAAACGAAATAAAAAAAAAAATAAAAAGGAAAAAAAAAAAAAAGAAAAACCACGCGGCGATTTAAGCGCGTGATATCCACCCGTGCCACTACCACACCACTCTCAGGCGCACGTTCCGTAATTATAATGCGGGTGTCAAGAGTTTTGTGCGCGCAGGTACGGAAAAAACTCATTCCCTGCCTGCCCGTGCTGCGTTTGGCCGCCTGGTCCGGCATCATTACGGCTCCGTTAATTAAAGAGGGCAGCAGCCAACGCAGCCCGGGCCCGGGGGGGGTTCATACCGGCTGCCTGCAGGGGAAAACGAAGGGGTTTTTTTTGGGGGGGGGGAACTGCACCCGGGGCCGGCGGGTAAAGGGGAGCCCGGGTTGCCCCTCGACGGCTCGGACGGCGAAGTGGGGGGCGAGGGAAGCCCCCCCAGGCGGCTGTCGGGGCCGCGCTCCCCGCGTCCCTTGGTGACCCCCCTTCACCCCCGGTGCTTCGCCGGCGGAGCGTCGCCTGCAGACACAACAAAGCCGGAGCAGCGCCGGAGCAGGCAGAGCTCCAACGTTTTGACGGGTGGAAGAAAAACATCAACAGATACCTCGCAATTAGCCGGCGATGGGGGCTAGGGGAGGCGGGCGGGGGAGAGGTCGCTTCGCAGCGGCGGACGCTAATTGCAACCTTTGCTTTGCTAATGAGCTCGCCCCGCTCCGTGTCTCCCCCCCCCCCACACTCCCCTCCGGAGGGCTTGGGGGGGCGAGGGGGGGGGGGGCGTGGGGAGCAAGCCGTCATTTTTGTGCGAGCGGCAATGCGGCTTTGAATCCATCCCGTGGCCGGGAGGCCAGGCTGCAGGCGCTGGCCGGGAGCGCTCCCGTTCCCAAACCGGGGCTGCGGGCGCGCCCCCTGCCCCTGCACGGCCCCCTCGGGCCGGGGGGGCGATGCCGTCGGGGCCGGGAGCCCCCCCGGAGCCCCGCACCCTACAAACGCCCCGCCGGAGACCCCCACCGAAACCCCAAGGTAGCGCCACTGGATCCGCAGCGGGCGCCCGGCGTTGTTTAAACAATCCTCTTTCTGCTTCGGACGGTATTATCAGGACTTTCGCATTATCGGTCAATGGAAAACATTCTTCTTTTCCTTATTTCAAATATTTATTTAGTGTATATATATATATATATATTAAACTCGGCCGCTCAAATGTTCTGGCAAGTAAATAAATTCCAGGAACGGGGGCGGGGGGATTGCTATGGCGTTTCTTCTAAACGGAGCACTTGTGCTCCGAGGGCGATATGACCTGTTTATTCATCGATTCCTAATACCTAAATATCCCGAGTGTAATAATTTGCGTCTTTTTTTTTTTTCCCCCCTTTCCACCGGAGGAAATTCAGCTATTTTAAGAGTTAATGGCTCTAAACGCGTTGGTTTTCCTGCATCCTCCCCAGAGGTGACGGGGGCTGGAAAAGGAGGGGGGATTCCAGTTTGGGGGTTTCGCTGCTGTTGTTTTCGTTCTGCCGAGAGCAGCCCGAAGCCGCTGACCCGAGCGGGGGGCCGTGCTCCGAGCAGCGAGCCCCCTGACACCTAGAGGTCAGGTGAAAGTCCCCAGCAGGTAAGCCGCGGGCCGCCCGGCGCGCTCGCTCCCCGCCCCACAAATTGTTCCCTTCTGCCCACCCAAGTCGCTTCAAGCTGTGTTTATTTAGGGGGCAACACAAAAATTGCCGACCACCCAATTCCCCTTCAAGACGGAGACCTCTCGCCGGTAGCCGGGGCCGCCTTCCCCTCCTCACATCCCGCCCCCCCCCCCCCCCCCCCCCCAAATTTCACCCTCTCCGAGGCTCCGCTTCCCAAATCTCCGCACGCCACCGGGGGAGACCCGGGCAAGCCGTCAGGGGAAGCGTCGGGCTCAAGCCCTTTCGGGACACCCCCCCAAGAAAAACAGGGGTCCCATCCACCATCCCGCAGCCCCCAAGAGCTGCCCTGTGCCCCGGGGGGGCGCAGCGCCGCGGCGGGCAGTGCCCGGGGTGCGAGGCTGCAGCCCGGCCCCGCAGAGCTGCCCGGAGCCGGCCCCCCCCCGCCGGGACAGCTATTGTTTCGTTCAATTAGGCTCCGCTTGATAAAAAACAATCGCTCGTTAACCCTCGCCCTCCTCCCTGCCGGCTGGTGTGTTGTGAATGGCGACATCGTCTCCCTTGACCCCCGTCTCCTTTTTCTGTCTTTCTGTCCCCTGAAAAATGATTCCGCGAGCTCTGATTGAATTTTATTCCTTCCTGACCTGGCCCGTTTTTATTGCATGGACACCATCAATCTTGACCTAACGCGACGTTTGTTTATTACTTTGGAAAGAAGCGAATGGCTTTATGAGCCCCGGAGTAATTAAAGCAGGAGGGCCGCATTCACCGCGGCACCGCACCACCTTTGGGGCGGACTCACGACGCAGACGGGGAGGCGAGGGAGAAGAGGGAAAAAGAAATAGGAAAAAAAAAAATAAAGAAAAGGGAAAGGCCAACGGGATGCCGACGGTTCGCAGCCCACGGGCAACCCACGGCCCCCTCATGCTCGAGTTCCTCCCGATAAGCGGGCGCGCAGTGCCTCTTGCGCAGCTCCCCGCGCAAATCCCCGCACGCCACCTGCGCCCCCGCGCAGCCCCAGCTCGGCTTCGGGCACCCCGACGGCGCAGCAGTTCCCCGTGCGCGCCGCTGCGCTGCTCGCGGCCCTCCCAAAATCCCGCGCATACCAAGGCGACCGAACCATCCGGCCGACGCCGAGGCGAGCAAGTGGGGGAAAAACGGCCCGAGGTTTCAATGGCTTTACGACGGCGTTAATTGGGAGCTAATGTTCAATTAGCGGCCATCCCTGTAGCACAGGACGGGGGCGCGTCGCTCCGAGGCGCGCAGGAGCGCTCCTCTCCCGCTGCGCGCGTCCCGGCGCTCCGGGCTCCTGCCTGCGCAATCAAGAGGACGTCATAACCACGGCGAGCTGGTTGTGACCTCACGCTCATCTTCGTGTGGGCGCCCAGACGTGCTCAGCCCCCCGCTGTCCCTCGCATCAGCGCCTGCCCCGGCCTGCGCGGCGGCAGCGCGCAAGCGAAGCCCCCGGAGCGCAATTTCCAGCACGCCCCGCTCCGGCTGCGCCGTTTTTTGGGGGGCAGAGGACTGCGCGCTACCGCAGCGCAGCCGGCTGGGCGATGCGGTGCGACCCCAGGGCTGCCAAGCGGTACAAAGTTGGGCCGGGCTATGAAAATAGTCCCGGGTGAACTTTGAGGCTCTTTCCCCGAACTTCGCGACTTTCAGAAAGGGCCCCGGCTGCGGTGAAAGGCTCGTTTGCAACCGTTCCCTGAAGGTCTCCGTCCGCGACACAAACAGTCTCCCCGCAAACTGGTGTGTGGAGGTAGGGAAGGGTTTAAAACGTCCTCTTTGCATGCACTTCCCCGCTATTTTTGGTTATGACCTTTCAGGAACAAACCCCGAGCTGTCATTCACTTCTAGAAGAACTTTTTGCATAGGAGATTTAGGCGGAGGGGCGAACGTTGCCCTTCTGCCGAGGGGAATTTCACACTCCATTTTTCCCTCGGTTTCGGGGGCAGATGAGCAAATACGAGTTAGAAACCACCAGAACGGAACGACCCCTCAAATAATCATTTTTAAAAATATGTTGCGCCTTTTTTTTTTTTTTTTTTTTCCCCGGACGGCGAGCAAGGCGAAAGCCCTGACATCCACCTCGAGCCACAGAGACGCCGCGAAGCTGCGCGCTGACCTGGCACCCAAGGGCGCCGCTCCGCAGGCAGCGCCGGGGCCTCGCAGCCGCACCGTCCCGCCGCCGCCGGCCGCACGTCCCTCGCACCGCCGCGGAGCTCTGCTGGGAGACAACCAGAGATCAGGAGGGACCCTCCGCTTTGCCCCCTGCTCGCCATCATCATCGTCACCACAATAAAATGATAGCAATAACAGTAATAGCAATAATAATAATAATAATAATAATAATAATAATAATAATAATAATAATAATAATACAACCCGCGTGTGATCTCCGCAGGACAGACCGACTCCCCAGCCCCCAAAATCCCCGGGATGTTTCTCGGCCTCCCCGCTTCCAGCCTCCCCCCCCCCCCCCGGGCCTTCGCTGCCCTCCTGCAGCCAGGCGGGGAGCGCAAGTTGCGCGGCCGCGGCACTTGTTCGGGAGCTTCAACCCCCCCCATTTCTGCCCCCTCCACACACACATACATCCCCCCGCAGCCCGGACGAGCCGAGCTTACTACTGTTTTCCCTGCTATTTTATTTTCCCCCCATCACCCCACCGCTGGAAAAAAAAATAATAATAAAAATAAATACTAAATCGCAAAGAGACCAGCGTCCGATGAGAACAAAAAAACTAGGCAAACAGCACATGCAGTCGCCGCTCTGCCCTCTCATTTCTTTAATTTTCAGCCCGATTTTCGATACCGGGAGGGGAGGAGGCGGACACGGCGTTTCCGCGCAGCCCCCCCGCTGCCTCCGCCAGGGCTCCGCTTCTCCCGGGGAAAAGAAGCGAAAGCAGGAGGCGGCCAAAGGCCCCGGCCAGCCGGGGCCGGCAGCGGTGCGGGGGGAGCTGGGACCCCCCCCCCAGGACCCCGCAGCCGACCCGCTCGGCTCCGCTTTGCCCCCGCTTCGGCCCCAGAATAACAGGGCGGCGGAGCGCTGCGCTTTGTCGGACCCGATTCAACCAGCAAACGGCTATAAAGAAGGCCGAGAAGCTCTTTAGCAAGAGCCAAATAATTATACACATATATACATAAAATCAAATAAAAGGAGCGAGGTATTTCCACAAACGCACTTCAAACCAGCTTTATGCGGCAAGCGCCCGGTTCGGCCGCTCTGCTTAAGGGGTTTTCTAACAGCGGATTATCGCTTTGGAGAGGAAGAGCAGCTCAAAAGCCAGGTAATAAGGTTTAACTGTAAATACCTTCGTATTTATTTACAGTGTAACCCTTAACAATGCAGCGGCAATTACTGCTAAGTGTTGCCTTTAGATAAGAGGCACTGATAGGAAACTGTATTATCTTGAAAGCAAACTTTAGGCCTTAAATATCTCTAATCAAATAATCTTCTTCCCAGGTCTGACTGACAAGGCAGATTCTTTTTAAGTTAATGAATTTATTGCGTTTTCGGTGGTTATTTACAAAAGGGGGAGGTGATCCCCCCATCGCCCGTAGGTTCTTAATTGCAAAATGTCCAGAAGGTGAGATTCTCGGTCTGACAAGCAGCACTCATCTGCTCCCCTGGTAACATTTTTTTTTTTTCCTACAGGTTTAAGGAAAAAGGAGGGAGGGAAGAGGCGAAAAAAAAAAAAAAAAGACTATATAAGAAAAATTCTGCCACGCCAACTCTTTCTAAAACAATCTCGGGCAGAGCAATTAGGGCACTCCCAACAGAGCGGCAATGTCCCTAAAGGACAGGAGTAAGAGCTACAGAGGTGTAAGGCTAGAGCGCACAGGCACCCTTTTAATCCAACTACTTCGTTATTATTTTTTTCCTGACATAAAATAGGACTTTAAAATATATTTCTACGTTACAGTAGCGGCTTCACGGGTGTGATGGCGCGCGTTGCCACCAGTTCTACAAAGTAGGCTTACATTATATTTACGAATATCCGTGTTACAGGAGAGCTGCCATCCAAAATACACCGTGGAGCTCAGAAACACATGCGACGCGTATATGAAGCCGTGAATAAATAGGCAATCCTTTTTCCAATACGGATCCGTATGGAAACCCTGGATATAAACGCGTATGCAATGCACCCACAGCGATCGCCAGCCCGATGTAGGCTCGCAGCCGCACACGGGCACCCACTCGGCGTTGGCGCTTCCCATAGCCTTACACGGGCACCTTATTTAAAAAGCCGTGAGCTTGTCCTGCCGCTGCGCACGGCCAAATGGTTCCAGGTCTTGCCCATTAATTGCTAAGAAAACGTGTTTGTTTATTTGCCAGCTCAGAGCTGCCATGGGAAAGTATTTTTTTTTCTTTTTTTTTTTTCCTAGCGGATAAGGCGAGCTGACTAAGTGGAACATATTGCAGAAGAGACCGAAAAGGGATTTTTTTCGACCTGGCAGATCCTAAATGGTCTCTGGAATTTGCGCGGAGGGGAACGAGCTGTTCCATCGGCAAAGTTAGCTAGGAAATCCCTTTCCCCTCTCTCTCCCTCGCTCTGAACGAAAGTATTAAAATATACAGACGTGTGGAGGAGCATTCCAACTGAATGGTAATTTATTAATAAACAAACAATGCAATACCTTCAGAATATTTTCAACAAAAAAAAAAAAAGAAAAAATATTGATAGAATAAGATTAATACAGTTTCCCTTTTTTATATATAGTGAAAAAAAAAATCAGCGTTTCAGTCAATTTTCAGGGAAGGGGGGAAACACTTTCTGGCGTTTGGTCCGCAACATCCAACTACAAATTAAAAATAAATTACTATGTCGCAATTTACATTTTAAAACAAGTCCTTGTAAAAGAGGAGGGTCCGGGACGGGGAGGAGCGGGGAGAAGCCGGTACTCTACGCTGGGTTTTTCGCCCCCTTTTAAACACAGGGCCTGGCGATACCTTAAGGGCCGGGGCGCACGGGGTGGAGGGGTGAGGTTGGAGGGAGTATTTCTCAAAAGCAAGGAGGAAAAAAACAACAACAACAACAGAAAAAACTTACGTGTTATCGGAGTAACACTGTCCTTTAACAAAACCAAGACATGCTTTGGAGCTGTCTCTGTACAAAGGCTTTTCGCCCGCGCTCTCCTCTCCCTCGGGGCGGCCGCGGGGACCCCCGAGCGGCGTCGGGGGGGGGAGTTGGCGGGGGGGACGTCGGGGGGGGCGCTCAGAACTTGCCGCAGTCGTAGACGAAGGCCCCGGAGGTGCGGTAGAGGGGCTGGCTGCCGGGGAAGGCCATCTGACAGCTGCCTCCCCCCGCCCCGCCGCCTCCTCCGCCGCCGCCGCCGCCGCCGCCGCCGCCCGGGCCTCCGCCGCTGCCTCCTCCTCCGGGCGAGGCGCTGAGGCCGAGGCGCGGCGCCTCGAAGACCTCCCTGGGGGCGGCGGCGAAGCCTTGCTGCGCCCCCCCGTAGCCCGGCGCGCCCGCCAGCGGGCCCAGCTCCCCCGCCGCCGCCACCGCCGCCGCCGCCGCCGCCGCCGCCGCCGCCTGGTTGAGGTACCAGGAGGCCAGGCGGCCCTGGTGCGGGTGCGGGTGCGGGTGCTGCCCCTCCTGGTGGCCGCCCGCCGCGCCGCCCAGCCCGCCGTGCCCCAGCGCCCCCCCGCCGCCCCCTCCTCCGCCGCCGCCGCCGCCGCCGCCGCCGCCCCCCGCTCCGCCGCCCCCCGACGGCAGCGCGTAGTCGGGCAGCGGCTCCTCGGCGGGGCTGGCGGCGGCGGCGGCGGGGGGGGGCAGGTGGCCGGGGGTCCGCTCCGCGCCGCCCGCCGCCGCGTACAGGCTCATGGCTTGCATGTTGCAGTGGTAGGTGGCCGCCGAGGCGGCGGGCTGGCCGCAGGGCGAGCTGTAGACGGAGCTGTGGCCCGGCGAGTAGCCGCCGAGGGACAGGGCCGGGGGGATGCCGCTGCGGGGGGCGGCGGCGGCGGCGGCGGGGGGCAGCAAGCCGGAGCCCAGCTCGGCCGCCCCCTGCGGGGAGCCGCGCAGCGAGGTCATGATGTTGTCCACGCTGAAGCCCGGCCCGTGGTGGTGGTGGTGGTGGTGGGGAGGCGGCGGCGGAGGGGGCGGCGGCGGCGGCGGCGGCGGAGGCTCGGGGGCTTCGAGGCTGAGCGAGCGGGCGGAGGGGAGGGCGCTGCGGGGGCTGCCGCCGCTCGACAGGCTGCTGCTGCTGTCGGGGCTCTCGATTTTGGGCACGGCGCCCAGCGGCGGAGCGGCGCCGGGGGGGGAGCCGGCGTGCGGCGGCGAGGCCGTGCCGTTCTCCGTCTTGATGTCCTGGATGCGGACGGGGGGCGGCGGCGGCGGGGCGCTGCCCCCCCCGGCGGGGCCGCCCTCGGGCTCGACGGCGGCGGCGGAGGCTGCGGCGGGCGGCGGCGGGCGCGGCGGCGGCGGGGCATGGTCCTTGAGGTGCAGGCGGTCCTTGTCCTCCTTGTCCTTGACGGCGTCCTTCTTCTTGAAGCGGCGGCGGCGGCGGAGGAAGCTGCCGTTCTCGAACATGTTGTAGGAGTCGGGGTCGAGGGTCCAGTAGGAGCCCTTGCCGGGCTTCTTGTCGTCGCGGGGCACCTTGACGAAGCACTCGTTGAGGGAGAGGTTGTGGCGGATGCTGTTCTGCCAGCCCTGCTTGTTGTCCCGGTAGAAAGGGAACCGCTCCATGATGAACTGGTAGATCCCGTTCAAGGTGATCTTCTTATCGGGCGCGTTCTGGATGGCCATGGTGATGAGGGCGATGTAGCTGTAGGGCGGCTTCACCATATCCTTGGGCTGCGGCGGCGGCGTGTAGGGCCCGTAGGCTCGGGCCATGCCGCCCGGGTACTGCTCGTGGGCCGGGTGCGAGTACATGCTCATCGGGGCCGGCATGGCCGCGTAGCCCCCGCCGGCCGCCGCGGCGGCGGCTCGGTAGTAGCTCTGCTCGCCGCCGAGGTACGGCACCACTCCCAGGGAGTTGGGGCTGGACACGGAGTAGCGAGCCTGCATGTCCCCCCGGCAGCTTTCGCCCTGCCTCCCCGCCGGCCCGAGCAGCTCGGCCCTTTCCCCTCCACCCCTCCGCCGCTCCGCCGACCGAGCCGCACCGGGCAGCCCCCGGCGGAGCGCGGGGAAACGGGGCACGGAGCCCGACGGCGGCGCCGGGAGGCTCCGCTCCGTCCTCGGCCGCCAAAGCCCACCGGCCCCGGGGGGGGGAGGAGGGGAAAGTCAGAGCCGGGGGGGGAAAAAGAGCCCGGGCCGGGGGGGGAGGCCGAAAGCGTTTTCTCGCAAGAAACCGGCGGAGGGCGAAAAAAGGAATCGCAGCGGAGAAAGCAGCTTCCCAACGCAGAAAGAGTAGTAAGGAAATAAAACCTTCGCGAAGAGGCTCCCACGCTCCCGGTTCCTCGCTCCACGGGGATCTGCAACAAGTTGTCTGCAAAGGAGGGACAAAAGTAGAGGGATGTGTTTTGTTGGCTTTTTTTTTTTTTTTTTTTTTCTTAAGCGAGCGGCAGCAGCGGCAAAAAATCCACCTTCCCGGTCTCCCAGTGCAAACTCGCCCTCTCTCTCTCCCTCGCTCGTTTTTCAGTCTCTTTTTCAGTCGCAGGCTGCTTTGCGAAGCATCGGAAAAACTCCTGAACTTTTGAGCATCCGTCACCGCGGCGAGAACTTTTTTACGCACTTACAGTTTTCTCCTTTTTTTTTTTTCCCTCTCTCTCTCCCCTCTCTCGCTCTCTCTCCTTTTTTTTTTTTTCTTTTCCTCCTTTTGCAGGCGGCCCGGCTCCGCCCCGCCGAGCTCGGCCGGCCAATGAGGGCCGGGAGACACCCGGGGCTCTGAATGAGGAGGGAAAAAAAAAAAGAAAAAAAAAAAAGAAAAAAGCGAGCTTAAAAAAAAAAGAGAGAGAGAGGGAAAAAAAAAAAAAAAAGACGGGAAAAAAAAAATCCCTGCAGCAGCAGCCCTGGGAGTCGCAGCTCTCGGGGACCGGCCACACACGCTCGCCGGCACACGCGGATCCCCGGGGCACGCGTGGACCCCCCCTTGGTCCTGCGCGCGTTTTGCGCGCCCACCCCACGCCCCCCACCCGCGCAACCCGCCCCGGGCGCACGCAGGACGTGCGCGCATCCACATAGCCCCATATTTAACCAGTGCACATACACATGGACGTGCTCCCCCGGAGCGCTTCCCACCCACGCGTGCACCCCGCTCCCCGCCGCGCGTGTTCCTCCCCTACTTTTATTTTATTTTATTTTATTTTATTTTATTTTATTTTATTTTATTTTATTTTATTTTATTTTATTTTATTTTATTTTATTTTATTTTATTTTATTTTATTTTATTTTATTTTATTTTATTTTATTTTATTTTATTATTTTATTTTATTTTATTTTTTCATTTTCACTTTTTCGTTTATTTTTTCCATTTTATTATTTTTTTTAATTTCTTTTTCATTTCTCTTTCATTTCTTTTTATGTTTTTTTTTTTCTTTTTTTCATTTTACTCTTATTTTTTCCCCCTTCAGGCTCGTTCGCCTCCTCTCCCCGCGCCCTCCCGCCGGGCTCTCTCCTCCCCTTCCCTCCCGGCTGCCTCCCGGGCTGCTCCGGCTCGCTCGCTGTTCTCCGAGGGAGGCTCAGCCTCACCCCCCGCGGCCTCGGGGACGGAGGGGAAAGTGCGGGGGGGTTGTGCGGGTGCGGGCGATCGGATGCCCCTGCCCCAGCCCCAGCCCTGCCTCCAGCCGGCCGCCTGCCTGCCCCGACGTTCCCGAAGGGATCGCATTCCTCCAGCTGACCAGCTTCTGCCGAGTCCTCCCTCCACAGCTCCCTTTTATTACTCAGCCATGAAGGGCTTTCCTCTGACGGCCCGCAAAGAAAGCGCCCGCTGCCTCTGCTGTTTATAAACACGGGCGCCGTGCTTTGTGCCGGGTCTTTAGCTCGCTTGTGCAGGTAAATCTCTGCAGACCTTAGCGGATGCGGCGGAGCGAGCGGCTTCTTTATTTATTGACCGGAGCCGCAGAGAGCGCTCTTTTGTTCCTAATCTCTTTCAGAGTGGACTCCGTGGCACGTCAGGTGTGTCACAAGCGAAAAAAAAAAAAGAATAGGTACAATAAAATGGATGCTCCTGAAATTGTTTGGCCGGATCTGCCGTAAAGACTTGATTTCTGGGGTCGTTGCCTTTGTTTGAATGTCTGAAAGCGTATTTGGGCTGTCATGAGGTGTTTAGATTAACACTTTAACGGGAGCTCAGAGGGATCGGAGAGTGAGGACTCGGTGATTTCTTTTTTAACATTTCCTTTTCGGTTGCTTTTGGGTCTCAGAGAAGATTTTATTTTCGCGCTTTAAACACGGGGCGAGTCGTAGATAGACGTGTCTGCCCAGCGGCGTGTTTCACCAGTTCTTCGGATATCTGAAATCCAAGCCGGTACTCTTCCTTACCTCCCAGCCTGTACCTCTGCAGCTTCATTAGCGTTAATAATAGATCAGTTGAAGGGAACGAGCTGAAATCTATTTTAAGGGGTGGAATTTGTACGGGAAAGACGTGCCCGCGTGTATGTGTGTGTGACTGAGACGAATTGCCTACCCTGAGCTTGTGACACCACCGATACGTGAAAAGCCCCTTTTGGTTCCCCTGATTTCTACCCCCCTCCCCTTCCTTGCTTTTTACTGTGATCGATTGCTTTGGGGAGCGTGTCTGGGGAGCGTGTTAGAGGTGCATGGTTTGCTAGGCGGTGTTTCCACAGGTCCGTCCTTTGCTCCCAAACACAAATCCGTTGGTTATTCAATATAGACGTATCTATTTTTAAACGAGATGCAAGTAATGCGAAGGAGGTAATTTATACAGCCCCGTATCTGCTCCTTTTCATATTCAAACATAACGGGTCTCCTTTTGGTAATAAATGTCAGTCCTTTAATGGTGAATACATTATCCCGTTTAGCCTGTTGTATTTCATCGTCTGGAATCTTTCACCTGCTCCTGCCTAATTACACGTTTTCCCCTTTCCTCCCACCGCTGCAGAATTCATAAATGTGCGAGCACTGGACTGCACGGCGATCCCAACACTTTGTGTTTTCAAAAACTCTTTCTCGCCTTGCTGAAAAGCCAAAAAAAAAAAAAAAAAAAAAAAAAAAGAATCAAGGAAGAAAGCAAAAAGAAACGGGGCACTCAGCGCGTTTCCATGCAGCCCAGGTCGTCCGGTTTTCCCACGGCGTTACCTGCAGTCAGAAACACTTTCCTCCCGCTCCCCGCTCGCTGCCCCGGAGGCGCAGCAGCCGGCCCCTCGCTGCCTTTGCCGTTTTGGCAGGACGGTGCTCACGGCAGCGGGGCTGCCCTCCCGAGCACGCTGCAGTAAGGGCGAGAAGTTTCAGCGCAGGGCAGGGGAGGAGGGGTGGGGGGCATTAATCCGGCGCGTTTCGCGTCTGATGCGTTTTGCAACAGCCCCTCCGATTCTCTAATTGCGACCTGACGCAATGCCTGGTGTGTGTTAAGTTACGTCCCTCACAGCAGCAGGACTCTGCTTTCTCTCCTGGAGGCACAAAAGTCACCATTGTGAGGATTGTGATTTTGGGTATGTGTGTGTTGGGGGGAAAACAACGGGGCTGGGGAGGCTGAGGGCTCACTTTTCCCACTGCCTCCTTGGGCTGCCACCCAGAAAGAGCCTTCAGCGCTTGGGTTTCATCCCCCGCCTGCTCTCCGGCGCTGGGTTTGGGCAGCGCCCTGGCTTTGTCGCACTCGTCGTGGCCTCTACATGGGCGAGGGGCGCGGAACTGGAGCGGGGCCGGAGCGGAGCCGGAGCCCCGACGGCAGCGGCGGGCCGGGAGAGCTCAGGCAGCGCTCCGGGGCTTGTCTCGTGTGTGGTCATCCGCAGCCTTATTTATGGAGATGTCAGAAAGAGAGATGACATCGGGGCGGTAGGCGGAGGGGCTGCCGTCTGACCTGGGCAAAGCCCAGGTGGACCCACGCCGCTCGCTGGGGGTTGTCCTCTCCTCTCCTCTCTTCTCCCAGACCTGGAGGTGAGCTGCTTGCCAGCCTCGGGCTGTTTATGTTTAGACGTAGTCAGAGCTTCGTTTCTCTCTCCTGCTTTTGGCTCCAACATCACAGCAGCATCCCTGTGACTCCTGAAGCCAGCCGCCCGGCTCTTTGCAGCTCAGGATGCAGCTTCCCACGTTCCTGAAGCAGCGGGCGACACCGCAGGAGAAAACCGCTTAACAAACATCCTTTCGGGGGGCAGGAGACGGTAACAAATCCGTGCCTCACCGTCTGAAAAGCCATCCGAAGCCGAAGCCCCCTCTCCGTTTGCAGCCGCCGGCCACCGGTGACAGCCCCCCCCTGCCCTGCAGGAGCACCTCTGCCCCCTCAGCCCCAGCAATTCAGGCGGTCGCTAAACGCAAGGGCTGTTCGCTGCCACTCGGTTAAGCAAACAGGCGTGATTGTTGTTTTATTAACGTGGGTTAACAATTTCATAAATAAGCCCAGGTAGTCTTCCAGTCCACGCTTTTATCTTAAGGCGTAAATAACACAACCCAATACGAAATCGAGCTCTCTGTCCCTCTGGCATCTTCTAGGCTCTCGTTCTTGAACGAGAAATAAAGTGCCCTTCGCAGTAAATGCGGCAGTGGTCATGGGCTGCGTGTGATTCGCAAGCGAAATGCCTTAATTTCACCTTTTGGTATCTAAAAGCGAATTTTGCATTTAATTTACAAGGGAGAACCGAGACCACAAATAGGTTGGAGCCCGCGAGATTCCTCTTCCCATGATAATTATCGCGGTCATACCTATAATTCGTCCCTGTGACACAGGCTGCATCGCAGAGATGTCACAGCGCCGGGAATAAAAACAAAAACCAGGCTGTGGGAAACTACTCGTGTTGTTGCTGCAGTTCAGGTAGAGCGGTGCCACACATGCAAACACAGACAGAAAAAAAAAAAAAAGAATAAAAACCCACAACAGAGTAAAACCCCTTTAATTTGGCAGATTCTCTAGCTCTGCCATCTCACAGTGAAATACCAACATCTGGGGGGCTTGGAGGGGCGTTAAAACTCTCTACAGAAACGGCAAGAAGATAACCAGACATGATTTCTTTTCCCCTTTTACTTTCCAAGGTCCCTTGTCCCTTTTGTGTTCCTTTTCCTCCCTTATTTCCTTCCTTTCTCTGGGAGGGGCAGCGAGGGTGGAGGGGGGCCGAATCCATCGGATTCTCTGGAACCGTGTAAATGAAAACACGCAGGGGGCAACGGCGCTGGGAGCGCGAACCTCTCGCAGCCCGGTCCTGCTCCATCTCCACCTATTGCCTCAGCAAGCCGGGAGGGGAGAGACTTATTTGTACGAAGGCTTTATTTACATTAGAATGAAGCGACAGCTCCTACTCGGGGAAGCGATAAGCACTTGGCAAGTCATTAGGCAGCAGATAGCGATCAGCCCCTGGATACATCACATTCCCCGCGCCCTGCGCGCTCCTTTCAGAGCGCTGGGGGCTTTTTTTTCGGGAGGGCGCGCAGCCCCCCGGGCCGCGGGGGTGAAAAGGGAGATGGATGCGAAGGGCGAACAGCCCTTTAGCATCCCCAGCCCCTGCGCGGGGGCGCCGGAGCCCGGGGGTCCGCGCAGCACCCGCGCAGCACCCGCGCAACACCCGCGCAGCGCCCGCACCCGCTGCCGGCGGCCACCTGCGCGGCGCCGAGCGCTGCGCGGGTCTCGGGCGCCCCCTCCCGGCCCTTGCGCGCCTCTGCTGCGCCGCTCCGCGCCCCCCCGCGGGACCTGCGCACCTGCCGGCCGCGCAAATGCGGCTCCCGATGCGCGGGGAGGAGGCTGCAAAGGGACCCCCGGCCCCCCTCCTCGAAGCGCACCCGAGGTGAGCGCCAGCGCGATGCCAGCTCTGCCGGGGCCGTGATTTCTTGCGCTCTGCCAAGGAATGTCTTTATGGGTTGCCAGGCTGGCCCGTAAAAATTGCGAGCGAAAAAGTGTTGGTTTCCAGGAAAAGTGGGTCTGTTTTTTAACCTCCCCCTCGCTGTCTAATTACAGGCGTGCTCGGCCTCCGAAGAACAGCTTCGTAAAAGTGTCTGCTGACTCCAGAGGCAGAAGCATTTGCGGCTTTTGTACGGCTGGAGAGATGTGTAAATACGCACAGGGTCACACATACACGCGTAGCTAGATGCACGCATGGCTTTCACACTTTTACGAGGCATTTATGCATGTTAAGTACAGTCGCACCAAAGAACCAGCCTCCTTTAAGGCTCCTACGAGCTATGGTAATGCGGGTCATAAAACTTCGGTATCTGCATATGCACTGTTAACGAAGCCACAAACGCTCTCGTTGCACAGTTACTTGCGCACTGCTAGGAGTAGCCCATTAAAGTTGTTTACACGCAGAAAACAATGGCTCACTCTGCAAACGCTACGGTACGATAATAATAAGAGGTGAAGGAACCATTAAAGAGCGGAGCGCTCGAGATGTGGCTGCTGTTTTCCATGAAATGTAGGGAACGCACCAAAGAGAGGGATTTTTAAATGGGACTTGCATAATGAGCACAGGGAATTTGCAGCTCCAGGGGTCCCCAGGCAAGCCCCGTTTT
Source organism: Anser cygnoides (assembly GCF_040182565.1). Classification (NCBI taxonomy): domain Eukaryota; kingdom Metazoa; phylum Chordata; class Aves; order Anseriformes; family Anatidae; genus Anser; species Anser cygnoides. Next base: position 83,822,159 of record NC_089874.1, read on the forward strand.
CTGGTAGGGCTCTGTCCTCAAAACTAAGCAGCGTGGTGCTTAAAGGTACGAGCAGCCACCGAGCGGTTCCCGAGTATGCCAGTTCCATCCGCAGTTTCCAATCTGCTTGCTCTCTGTTTCTTCCCTGCCTCCACCAGGCCACGTGCAGCACCATTCCCTCACATCTACAAACAGGCTGGTAGGCATGATTTGAAACAGAAAATTTGCACTGAAGCAGAAAAGAGCTTTGGCAGTGTTTACTGCAATGTCCCTTCAGAGTTCTTTGTTCTCGAAGACCAACTGAAAGCAAAGCTTTCGGTCATCCTTGTTTGCCCAGGTGATATCAGCCCCCTTCACGTGACCATGTGGTGCTGGCCCTGTGGCTCTGGCTCGCTGCCAGCCCTGCTGCACGGCTCCTGCCCTGATTTCTGCCCTGGCGAGGCCAGCTGGCCAACTGGGCTTAGTGGCGTGGCTCATGTTTGTGTGTGAGGATGGCACCCGCCAGGCCAAACAAGGTCAAGTCCCCTGTTTTGCAAAGTAGAAGAGGCTGCAAGCTTATATCTGTTGCCCGATGACTGCTTGAGAAGTGCTGCACTTGTTAAACACAAATACAGGTCTTCTAAGACGGTGTGCCATGAAGGAAAAGACACTTGAGGGATTACTTAAAAACAAAAATAAGTTTTTTGTTTAACTTGATAACCCCTAAAGTGGAGCCAGTGATTTTTAGCTGAGGCTCATATTTAAAATAATTACACGTGAATAACTGTGGGGTAGAAGTGTGGTTGGTTGGGCAGATAGGCAGATACAGCTTTCTTTTAACAAACTCCTTTTTCCTCTCGGTCTCACGGCAGCTGCAAACAGCAAGTCACGGGTAGCACACTTGTGGTAGGACACTCTGCTTGGTGGCCTTGACTCGCCAGGTAGCAGAGAACAGCATTTCCCCGATCGACCAAGCCTCCGGAGCACCACAGCCCGCGCCCTGCACGACGGGGAGGCCCACAAAGGCAGGGGGAGGCTTCACATGGGATGGAGGCCGAAGCTCCTGTAACCGTCCCTGTGGCAAGAACACCCACAGTAACAGGTAATTTGCCCCTCCCACACCAACTAACAGCCAGAAGCAAAAAATGTTGAAGTAACTTACATCATCGTTTGCCTGTGTCATTACTAAGGAGGAACTGAAAGCTGTTTTATGAGGAGCAGACAGACAAGACTAGCTTGAGCTTGAGACATAAAAAACCCAAACCACTAAGATACCTGAAGGCATCCCAATTAAGTGATATTACCATCCCGATCAAGATGCAGTCATTGTTAGTAAGCATCCCTGATTTTTAAGCGAGATATTCCAATTAGGCAGATTTCCTGATTAGGCGCACTTAAATTAAGGGGAGAGAAATGCGTGGAGGAAACGTGGATGGCTTCCATATGGGCCAGCCCTGGAGGGGGACTTTGTCACCTGCCACAGGACTTAGGCAGAGCTTGGACTGCTAAACCCCAAAGCCAGAGGTGCCTCTTTGCTCGGGGCCGAGCGACCACCTGACCTTGCAGGCATCCAACAAGGTTGGTAGGTGCCTGCGTCTCTTACCTGCGTGCTCCCCAGGCACCAGCCGCTCCGCTGCTGGGCATGCCCACAACCGCCTGAGTCAGAGCATCTTGGCACCTGTTTTCAGCCTAAATCCCACGGGGATCCAAAAAGTAGGCAGAGTGGCGTCTAAGTACCTGCAGGGGCTGATCCAATAGATAAAGTCTTGGGCTTTGGGATAGGTTTGAAAGGAAGGTCCTTATCAGCTCTGCACCGGGTATCTCTGTCTTTTAGAGGTCTCAACTCTGGTCAAACCCTCGATTTTGAATGGAGGGACCTCAGGTGACATGTTTTGGCAGTAGCACAAAGCTTTTTATGCCATTGCCTCTCTCTTCTCTTGTTGCTTAGGCCTTGAGCTTGAAGGGCTAAAGCACAGGTTGGGGAGGAAAAAAAATGTGGACAGCCAGCCTTCCAAACACTGGTTCTTTTGAAAGCCCTGAGCTGAACCTTTCAAGTGAGCTGAGTGAAAAAGGAGAGAAGGGCATTAAGCTAAAGTCCAGCTGTGCTGTCCTCCTTATCTTCCACCGTGGGCACAGATACATCCAAAACGGATCCTCTGGTTAGGAGAGCTGGGTGAAAGGAGGTGGCAGTGGACAGGGGGAGAGTGGGAGGGGGAGTGGACAGGCCTCACTGGCCCATGGGGAGAGCTTTGTGTCTCTCCACGCATCTCTTTCCCTCCAGAGGCTGGGCTCCTCTTGCATCTCCACACTGAATAAGGCAAGGAATGCGAGCCCTCCACCACACCTCTAGCTTTCAACATCTGCTGAGCCTGTTTGTCTATTATTATTATTTTTTTCCCCTATGACTTCTGAGATTGTAATCTTGGCAGGGTAGGTAGGGACTGCCTCCTGTTCTGCATTTGTACACCGTCTAGCTCCTGATTGTGCCCAGGATCTTGAGCTGATGTGCTAGTAATGAATGAGCATAGTTGTCTTGGGGGCCACACTTTAAGGATTCATCTGAAACCAATGGGACCGGGGATAAAATATAGCATTTCCTTTTGAAGAGGAAGGTTTACAGTAACCATTTGATTAAAATGATCGCTCTCTGCAGGGACGAACGCAGGTGTTGCCTTCAGTGGTGTTCATCAGGGATTTGCATACGATGAATAGTACACCGTGTCCCTCTTTCTTCTAAATTTAGGGGATGGCAGCAGCCGTCTAAACCTCTTTGAAGAAAAAGATGACACTGAGTTTTCTTGCTGACCTGCAGCAAAGGTGTGCTCTTGAGGTGTGCCTGTTTTTCAATTTGCCTACCCATATAAATTTTGAAGGTGGTTTTTTCGTGCAGTTACTTCGTTTCAGAGGTCTCTTGCACGTGTGCCATCCTGACCTCGCATGGCTACTTGGCATGCAGTAAATCAGTCCAGAAATCCATGTTTGAATCCCTTCTTTTTCATTTTTCTTTTAATATTCTGCTTTTCCTTTCAAATGAGGCCAGATCCTTAAGCCACTAAGCTGAATTGCATCAGCTGTGGCTCTGGCTTGGAGAAATTAAAGGCAAGCACCTGTGCCAGCTCAGCATCACCATGGTGAATGAATGTGTGGAAAAAGTTAAGTTGCTGGAGAGTGAGCAAGACTTGAACCTTGGTGATGCTGCAGGACTTGATGTGTGTATATTATATGCCAGCTAGTGCCTTGGTCTGGTGGTAGGGCAAGTGGCTGTTTTGGGCAGTTCTAGTGTTAAGATTGGTTTCTTATTCTGTCCAGGTTGAAGACTGACCACCATCAAGCGCAGTGTACAATGGTGGCATAGGGTTTTGTGTGTGTGTGTTTTTTTGTTTGTTTTGTTTTGTGTGCAGAACTAAGTATACTCGTTAAGTCTTCAAAATAATGTTATCTCTTCCAGTACATTTCCCATTGAAGTGAATGGAAATGTTCCCATTGACTTCAAAACACAACTTCCTCCACCTCCTCCTTCTTAAAAGACTTAATCAGGCATGTTTAGTAGAAACCTATGAGAGCTGTCTAATGACTGGCTCACTTTGCCCAGGGAAAAATGTAACCATAAACTGAAACATGATGCTGAAAACTAAGTTTAGTAGAAAGTGTTTAGTCTAGTGCTCGATGAATGATGGAAGCATGTATTTGTGAATAATTTATTTGACAATTGCTGGTGGGGGAAAATGACTAAGTTCTCTGCTCATTTTTCTTTGCCTATCTACAAAACTGGCTGAACAATGCGCAAACAAATAGCTAATATTTATTCAGGAGCAAAAAGGTCAGCTTTTGTCAAAAGCATTTTTAGCAGAGACTTGGACTTGCACCAGATCAGCTTAATTTTCTTGTGTTCTCTGCATAGTAAACAAAGGAAGTTGTTCTATTCGGTACTAAATCCACTGTGAATATGCATCTTATCAGCAATATTCATTCTCTATTGCAAATCCCATGTTGTGAAGACTCTGCAAATACCGGAGCTCAGCCCTTGTGCCCATGGCTGAACCACTGAGACTTTAGAAACCTCGATGAGCTTCATTTTATAGCACTTATAAGTGGGATGTTCCCAAATTCAGCCCCTCAGAGGAGTCGTATGCAGCACTGTTGATGGCACTGAGATTCGGGGCTGAACCAGGAGAAGCTACACAACTGAAGAGAAGGTGTGCTTCCTGATCAGGAAGGCTGCCATCTCCATATGCGATGATGCAAACTGTTGCTGATTGCCAGACAGAAGCTGCTTATTAATTATTTTTCCTCTTGGTGAGAGAGGAAATACAGACAGACGGTGGAGTCTCTGAAGAGCTGGCTTTATTAGCTTGACCTGACAGCAGTGCAGAGTTGTTTTGCTTGGGGACAAAATCTACATTTTGCCTTGCAATTTAGTAAGCTTGTCTGCATCACCTCCTACACTTCCTCCTACAACCTTTCCCTTCCCCTGTGACGCACCCAAGCTTCTCTCTTGCCAGTCCTTCATCCTCTGCCACCTTTGCACCTCCTCCCAGGCCACCAAGTGAGCTGAAAAATGTTGTAAAATGAAGGTAGTTTTTTAGGGTTTTTCTGTGCTCCTCATCCCTTTTTTGGAAAAAAAAAAAAAAAAACAACACAGTACAGACATCTTTCTACACAAACCACTAAAGATACAAAAGCATGACTCTCTCCATGACCAATCTCAACAATCCCAAATTCAGTACTACCGCTGTCAGTAGGCTTCAGATGAGGCAAAGACTTCTGAGGGGCTGTCTTCACAGTGCTTGCTTCATATGTGTATTTTCTATTCAGGTAGGAATAGCCCATCTTTTCTGTGGCTTCACCTCTTCAGGACTGTCTGTGTGCATATGGCTGTGCCTGACAGTGGAGGAAATGAGTGGCAGCAACATTTCTTCTTGGAGCAAGGGGGATTACCTTCGGTGAGGCTCAAGGCGGTCAGGGCTGTGACAGGACAAGGGAGGGAGGCTGAGATGTGGCGACAGCAGGTCGTATGATGTCTTGTCAGCCTCAGCTCGAGTCTGGCTGTACATGCTGTGTCACAGAGCCCAGAGGTGCACAGAAACCCGCTTAACTCTCGCCCACAACCTGAAGCGGTCCCTCACGGCTCTGTCCTCAGATGTGACCCAAATCCGGCACAGCACATCTGTGCTTGGCTACAGAAAGCCAGCTGGGTGCCAGCCCAGCTCCTGGCATGATCTGGAGAAGTTGCAAGGCAGTAATGAGGAACAGAGATGTGGACTTCAGGATTTGGTGCTTGTGGGGTTTCTCTTATGCTTCTTGTCCAAGCTGTGTTTCCTTCTGCCTGTTACTTACAGGATTGAGCCCTGTTGAGCTGCTGGGAGTCACTGCTGCCCCTCCCGCTGCCAGAGGCAGCTTGGGGTAATCAGCACGTACAGGAATAAGCTCTGACGGAGGAAGCCCGGTTAGAGCTCAGTTTAATTTCACTGTGGTATGCAGCACTCCAAGAAAACTCCCAGACTCGGTCTTTTTCCTTCAAGCACAACCCCTTATCAAGGTCCTTGGCAGCGATTCACTTACAGAAAGGAGCAGCTGTCATGGCATTCCCACATACAAACATGGAAAAACAACCCCTCCCTACTACCAGTGCAGCAATGTTATGTAGTAAGAATAATTACAATATTTAACACTTGTATCTGCGCTTTCGATCTTCAAAGCACTTAACGAGCGCTAGCTACAGGTAATTGTAGCTGCAGAGTGATGGAGCTGTTTGCAAAAAGGGGAGAATCGTGTGCCCCACTGCTCCAGTGGCCCTGCTCATGGTCCCTCTCCAGAGGGAGCAAGGCGATAAAGGCTCAATGACAGGGACCCCTTTGGATGCCAGGAATGCTTTTTTTCCTACCACCGGTTGCTGCCCTCCTGCCAGAAGTTACTGACCTCTTGGCCCTGCTGGTGGAGTTGCTCACATTGGGGTTTCCCATCCCATTTCAGTCCTGATGGGCTGGGTTAGGAAAGACTTGCATTAAAAGTCATGCTAGCTGACCAGGCTCATTTCCTCTGGGGTAGAGGAGGGAGAGTGGTTCATCAGGCAGACCCAGGAAAGTGGTAATTCCTGGCAGATGGGCAGGAAAGAAGGTGACTGTGGAGAGGCTTGCAGGAGGCTGCCAGCTGTGGCAGCTGGCACAGGAGGTATGTGTCTGAGAGAGATGAGCCCATGCTGATTCCTCCTCCTCTGAGTTTGTCTCTCAGTCCTAAGGAACTTGGCATGGACAGCCTTATTGTAAAAGGCGTTATTTGTTTCCTTCTTGTCACATTCATGTAGCTCTTAGCTCTGGAAGGCTAGAAGGGGTAGCAGAGAAACTGATGCTGCTTTCAATGTTGCTGGGTTTTGTTTTTTTCACCTATGGTCTTTGTGAGGAGGAAGGACCTAAGTCAGCCCTTCAGCCCTACCACGCTTAGGGCCATCTGTTATTGTCCCAGTCTGCAGAACTGGCCATTCACTCTTGCAGTATTGCCTTCTCTCCTATTTTGCTTCCTTACCCAGTCTGCTCGTCTGAAAATATTCAGGTAAAGCCTCTGCTCTTGCTTAGAGTAAGGCAGGTGAGATTGAAGGGTGTGAAATGTGTTGTTGGAGAGCACCTTGCCTTCATAGGGAAAAAGCCTTTGTATTTATGAACATAAAGTGTTCTGAGGTGAATAAATAACATCTGTGGTGGATGAGATGATCTCGAGAGGTCCCTGGTCCCTTCCAGCCTCAGTGATTCTGTGTACTTACTGTCTACGTAACTTTGAGGCCCATATACCCTGCAATTAGATTTTTAAAAAAACAAATCCAAATCTAACTCCTGTAACCTTCGTTTTCACTGGAAATCCCACTCTTATCTGTGCAGTATGAGTAACTGTCCTTCCTGCTGTTTAAGAGGAAAAATAAGGTACTACATATTGTAAGGCAATAACAATACATTAGGAGGAATCGGTTAATTCAAAGGGGTTAGCTCAGGTTTTGCTTTTATTTTAACTGTTCATGCACATTATCATTTTTCCCCTTGAGGATTGTTTTGGGGAATAAAAGATTGTGAAACTCTGAGCTAGTTCTCTCTTGTGCTGCAGCTTCATTATTATGTACATGACTCCAGAAAACAGAGCCTTTACTTCATGAAAATATGCCCCATATCAGAGTTGCTCCTGTCCCTTTGATTAGTGAAGTTTAGTCATGTAGTTCTTCCAGATTTCATTATTATGAATTGGATGACACTTTTCTTTTAGAAGCTCCACTCATGAAATGAATGGATGATATAAGAATCTTGCTTTTTCTTAAAATAAATAATAAAAAAAAAAGAGGAAAAGGAAAAAAAAATAAGGGAGGAGGGGGCAAAAAACTGAAAGGGTTCTAGACCTTGTAGTTACACAGGAAAGCTCAATTCCGAGCTTCCCTCAGAAATGAAGAAAAAAAGCTCTGGAAAGAAACACAAGCGCAAACCAAACTCTGAATCTTAACCTTGTGATTCCTGAGTTCCTCCTCTTTTTTGAGGCCTCACATGTTGTGATTGGCAGTGCTGTGTGAGGGGTCAGCTCCCTGCACCAGCTGCTTCCATGTGGGCAATGCCCGGGGAGAAGGAGCAAAGCTCTGCTCTCCTCGAAGCTGGGTAACTGGGCTGCTGCCGGCAGGGCTCCATGAGACCAGGAAAAAAACCTGAAATCCTCTCCCTTCCTCCTGCAGTTCCAATTAAGTGCAATCAATTGCTCAATCAATCTTTTGCTCTTAATAAAGTCAGTTATCTTTTCCTTCTAATTCCCCTCCAGGTTTTTGAACAATTGTTCAGACAGACACAACAAGCAGCTTTTGTAAAGGAAGAGTGTAGGCGTTTCCTTTGGCTGTTTTCACTTTCTGCCTATTATGATGTTATGCTCCGCACCCTCCCCGAATCCTAATCATATACAATGAGTGTTTTAGGAGTCCATTTTTTTTTTCATCCAACTGGCACGGGTTGAGTACCCTAATTTGATAGCAAAATCATGCCAAAATATTTGGGAAGGGGAGGGGGGGAGGTGAATAGACATTTTGTCATCTTTGTGTTGCTGATGAGTCAGAGCATTTAAACTAAGGAAAGGTTTAAAAAAGGGAAGGGAAATGCTCCATGGCCTTGTCTACTCCAGCATTAATTTGGGTAGAAGGTAGGAGTGGAGGAAGTCTGAGTAAATCTGTTCCTTGTTCAAGTTGCCTGTAGATGGTTAATGTTGTTTGTGAGCTGAAGGGAGATGAATTACCATGCTGCTCACTGCTGTGCACTTGTGACAGAGAGGAAGAGCTGCCATGCACGCTTGCCCTGGTTTTGTGTGCAAAAGCCAGGCATGCTTGATGCACTGACATAAAAACCATCAGCACTGGCTTCAGCTGTACTGCTATAACTACCCTGCATTGCCAGGTGGGAGAACATAGCATATTTGTACCTGAATAAACTGGCCCATGGTGGGGATAGTTCTGTCTAGCTCTGCTGCCTTAAAAGCAAACTGTCCTTAATTGACATGGTCATGCAACTGCTAAGACTACCCGTGGGTCAGGTGATGTCTGGAAGAAGGACTGGCTGCTCCCATCCAAAGTGGATGAGATGATTAAATTGAGCAGATACCATGTAATTTGAGAGGAAAAAAGGAAAAAGAAGAAGAAGAAAAAAGGTACAGTCAGGAGAGGTACGAGTGACCTGAATGAGAAGAGGCACGAGGGTGTGGTGCTGCGGAAAGTGCCAAGAGCACAGTCCTTACTTAAACTTTACCTAAGCTTGCCCGCGTGTTGATTTTAATGCAGGGACGGTCAAGTCAGGCCTCTACATTTAAAGGAAAAGAGAGGGGAAATGTCAAGAGAGTGGAGTTACCTCACTGTGAAATGAAAACAAACCAAGTTAGTGGGAAACTCGGTGTCCTGGGAAGGGGGGGCTGGTGGAAATCACATTACATAAGGGTGCACTTGCACTGCAACAGCTCCCGCTCGTGTCAACAAACTCAAGCTAGCCTTATGCTTCCACGCAGTCCTGCTCCATTTACATTGCTGTCTGGCCCCAAGGATGCTGATTTGGAGCTAGCTCAGCTGGGCCTGTCCTGGTTGCAGTGGTGCAGACGTGACCTGGGAAGTTTAAAAATGAGTAAAACCCAGACAATGCGCTAAAGGTGATAACATGATAATGAGAGGGAAGTGCTACCCTACCTGAAGGGCTATTTTCAACTCTGTTTTTGAGGCTAGATGTGCCGGGAGGTGAGGGAAAAATTTGCTTGTTTATTATCCACCCAGTTCTCTCCATGGTCACAGGCCCCAGCTGAAGGCAAGTCCCCCAGCGTAGCTTGAAGGAAGGCTGCTCTAAAGGATCCCAAATGGCAGTGGCTCCGAGGCGCTATTATGGCCGCGGAGACCTGTTGGGTATTGAGATTTCTTATAAATGCCCCTCCGCTTGGCTTTAGGGATGGAGAAGCTGTGCAGGAGCTGCTCTGCTGGTTGCTAGCCAAGAGGCTATCTCCTCGTACTGGGGTGATCCTGCCTTGGCTGGGTCTCCTGGCCTCGGGGCTGTTTGCATTGTGAGGATGGCACAAAGCAGCCTTACTTCAGGGAAGGATTGGGGCCCATGCCTTATCTCGCTTTGATTATATTAAATAATCTATCTGTCTGCCACGTTATTTACATAACTCTTATTTAAATAGTTTTACATCAGACATACTGAATCATGAGACTGAAAGTCTAGACGATGCTTGCTAGGCTCAGCCTGCCTTTAACCCCCCTGCTTTGCCATTTTTCTTGTCCCTCTGTTCAGGATCGCCCTGCCCAATGCTCGGTCTGGCAGGACAGAAGTGCCTGGTGGTCCTGGGATTTAAGAGTGAACAAAGTTAACTAGTTGGGGTGAGAGAGGAGAAATAGGGGAGGAGAAGAAGGAGGCTGGGAGGCTTGCCTGAGTTGCTTGTCTGGTTTTACTAGGTCTGCTTCGAGCCAGGCTGCAGGGCAAATGGCTTTGAACAGACAAACTTACGAAAGGACTTCACCCCCTGAGCTTGCCTTCCGGCAGGCAATGCCTTGGAAAGCTGCTACAGGAGATATTTCATGTGGGGATGAGCAGAAGGAGGACGTATGGGGTTACCTCATGCTCAGCGGGCTTATAGGTGAGGGTGAAACCCAGGAGTTGGGAGGGAACTGATGGAGTAAAAACGCCACTAGCCATTTGAGGAAAAAAAGCCAAGAAAACCCATTCATTTCCCCAGCTTCTCCCAAGTGCCTTATGCGCCCCTAATAATCGATAAGAGCCTGGTGTCGTGGTGCTCTTGGCAAATTCATCCCCTTCTCCACCGCCCCGCCGCACGCAGGCTCGCATGCAGCCGATGCGCGCTCCCCGCGGCCCCGTGCGCGCCGCCGGCGACCAGCGCGGGTGGAGCAGCAGCGGCACCCGGCGGCTGGTGGGGGCAAGGCGCCAGAAACCCACCGTATATCATTATTGCTGTTATTATTGCCATTGTTATTACCGTTGTTATTATTATCATCAACAACAACATCATCATTATCATCGCCATCACCGTCATCGCATTTATTTGTTTATTTTCAAGTCAATCCTTGGACTTGGGTCTCTGGAAGGCTGTACGGTTTGTTAGGTCACCAGTTTAGCAGCAAGGTGAGGTGGAAAGGAATTGTGCACACTCCTAAATCAAAGAGCAGCGGGATGTACGCGCTCCTAAGCTGAAGGGCAGTGGGATGCGTGGTATGCGTTGCACTTGCACGTGTGCCCCAAAGTGTTTGGCTAAGGACAGTGTTTTTATCCTTAGTTTGCAGGTTGGGGAAGCAAGTCACGAGGGAGTATGGCCAGTACTTTAACAAATAGCATCTGCCCTAAAGCCTCGCTTCTGGGTGCTGAGTGTGGCCGCAGCTTCCCAGTGCAGCTGAGCAGTTAACTGGGATTGGTAAGGATTTAGAGCACATGTGGATCCAGCATGGCAGGATGCCGGCCTGTGAGACCATTCCCATATAGATAAATAACTTCCACAGTAACAGCAATAGCATGTATGGGTGTAATGCAACACTAGACACCTTGAAAACCAGACCTAGCCTCTCAAGGTGAGCTCTCAAAGCACTGACACCTTTGAGATGCACAGATGCTTCTTCAAAAGATCTAGGGGCTAAGCTTAGAATAACTCAGTGGGGTTAAATCGCGTCGACGTGCCTGTCGGTAGCAAAAGTCCTATAAATTTCTAAAGGGATGGCCCAGGTTTGCTGTCTCCTGCTGTAAGTGCCAAGCTGTGCTGCCTCCTCTCAGCAACTGGCTGTTGTGAAAGAGGAACTCGCTGTTCTGCAAGGGCAGTTTCCCAACTGGGAGGCTCAAAGGGTGGAATTGTTATTTTGGAGACTGGGGAATTACACACACACACCACAGGCACACACACATACACGTAGACACCCCCCCCCCCCCCCCCCCCAATTTCCGTGAAGGGAAGTTGTAAGTTCAAAAGTGAGGATCAGAGTAACTGAGGTGATTCTGCCCTGAAACGGCAGGCCATGATTGACACCTCTGGGCTGATTCAACATCCAGGCATGGCACGAGGTGTGTTGAAGTTATTTTAAGGTGCTGCGGCCTGCCTTAGGGTATCGCAAAATTCTGACACGCTGCCAGATAGATTTGACTCCCTGGGGGAGGGGGCGATCTGCTGATAGCCACACCTTCCCGATTGGCTGCCTGGGTGCAATTATATATATAAAAAAAATGTCTTTATTGACAGAGAAAAATGAATAATTCGTACTGGAGGAACACACGGGTCATTGTTCCTCTTCTGCTGTGTGACTCATCCGGATCAAGCTGTCTGTTTAGTATATCTACTAAGGCAGCAATGTGGGAAAGCCAACCTGTAAGTGCTTCTTTTGTTTCCTAAAAAACAATTGCTGGGTGCCTTTTGATATGTTTCAATTTTTTCAGCCTGCCATGTTTTGGAAGGAGAGGAGCACAGGCACTTTCTTGGCAAATCTTCCATAACCTCTTCTGTTCCACCCTGAGACAGTGCCCTCTTTTTGGGGCTTACAACAGAAGTGCTTTACACCTCCGAAGAGAGGGGAAACCTTACTGCCTGCCTGAAGCTGAGCATAAAATCACGCTGGTCAGCATTACATCAGGTCCCAAATACATCCCTGAGGTCAAGACCCTGAGTGTGACCTGCCCTGACCTGGCCCATTGGTGCTCAGCAGTGATCTTCCTGGGCTAGTGGTGGGATATGAGCTTTGCCCCGTGCACCCCCTTCCCTCCCTCTTGGGCATCTCTGCCCACAGCCCTTCTGCCATCGAGGTGGCCGCGGCGTTAGGACTCGGTGCAGGTGGGAGCTGTGTGGGTGCAGATCCACCCCAGCCACTCTTTTCTGCCCACCCACCCATTGCACAAGGCAGCAGCCCCCAGCAGCGACTTTGCAAACGCGCGTCACCTCCCCCAGCTCCCCCCTCGTGCAGCTGCCTGCGTCCTGGCCCTTTGGCACAGCCAAATTGCCCCATGTGCGATGCATCTGGAGAGCGCCCTGCCGACAAAGGAAGGATGACAGTCATCCCTCAGTGCAGGAACGCTTCAGAGAGCTTTTTCTCTCTCTCTCCTCACTCTCCTTTTTTTAATTTTATTTTTTAAGGTGGCTGACTTGTCTCCTACGTTCTTTCAGATGCTGTATTAATCAGAAGCAGGCTAATATGCAAATATATTTACTACCCCCAATTAGAGAGAGAGAAAAAAGAAGGGACTTCAGAGAACGCACTTATCTCAATGCTGCTTGGGTAGCTGAAGCAGCTGCAAGAGAGCTAATAGCAGGGTTGAAACCAGACTTGCCAGCAATTTCATTCTTGGCCAGACAGTCAATTTTTTCATGCTTTTGTCTGGCTGCCTCTCTGTAGGGCTGCACAAGGAGAGCAGTTTTACTTTCTTTCGTTATTATATGTATATTTTTCTGCTGAATTCATCTATGACTGCCATAATAACTCAGTGGCACTCTGTTTCCAAGGAAGCTCGAGTGACTGAATAATGAAGATGAATCGGGATTCCAGAAAGAGAGAAAATCCTTCTTTTCCATGCAGCCCAAACCCAGTAGCCTGCTTTTGCCAACCTGTCCCTACAAAATAAAAAAGAGGCATTCATTTGTACCTCCTTGTTTTCCTCTGTGTACGGTGAAAGGATTTTTTGTTGCCTTCTGTCACCCTTGTGTGCGCTCTCTGAGCAGCCTGTGCCCCCTTCCACCGCAGGCAGCAGGCAGAACAGTTATTTTTAATAGGAACTCGTTTCACATACCTATGCGTTGCTTTGTAGCAGAGGTCACGCAATCTGGACTTCGATTCGGCTGGGATTCTCCTCTGGACAAAGGTGATGTGTCTTAGAGCGTCTTTGGCTTGGCAGGAACACTTATTAAAATACCACAAGTTCAGACAATGCTGGTTACGAGGAGCACACAGCGCGCTGTATGTGGGAGGACTGGCGCAGAGTTTCCAGTGAAAATGAAGTGACTTAGAAAACTCTTCTTCACCCTGGCACATCCCAGGGAGTGTATTTGGTGTCTGTGTGTCTGAGGGAGCCTGCTCGGTGCGCGGTGTGTGTTTGTACATGTCTCACTGAAAATCTTGGGAATCGCTTAGCTCCTCGCTAGCACACAGCACAGGTTTCAAAGCGTCCCAAAGAGTATTCTTCTGTGTCCAATGAAAGCCTGCCTCGGATTTTAAGCGTAGCAGGGGCCAGAGTTTCAGCTGCTGTAAATCAATAGATTTCCAGGGAAGCTGGTGGGGCTACGCCAACTGGGGAAGGCTGGAAGCTCGGCCCTGCGCTGCTCTCGACCAGCGCCGTGCCTTGGTGGTGCAGGCCGCATGGGCAGTGACAGCCTGCGGAGCTGCAGCACAGTGCCCGCAGTGAGGCACCCGGCTAACTCAATGTGGTTTCGTCAGCTGTCTGGGCAATGTGAGGACACCAGCATTGCAAGACGGTCTCAAGCTGTTGCCACAAGCTATTTTGCGTCTCTTGGAGGCTTCATCTGTCGCAGGAGAGGCCATCTCTTCTCAGACCTCTTGTCAGCTGCAAGCAAGGAGGCCTCTGCTTATTCCCTCTTTCTTTGGCCTCCGTGCGTTTTGCAGGGAGGGGAATGTTCCCTCCGGATTTGCTTTTTTGCTCGGTGCTACCTTTGAGCTCCAGAAAAGCTCGGGGACTTTATGTGATCCTGGCAGTAGGTCCCAAGCAGCTGATGGGAGGCTTGAGGAAGAACAGCCTCTGAAGGTGGAGGTCAATGGCTTCAGAAGATCAAAGCCACTTTGCAGCAGCCAACTCTCAAGTCCTGCCCTTTTTCAGTAATCCCCTGGGACTTGACTTCATGGCTGAACCTCTTTAGCTATTGCCCTGTCTCTGTTGTCATCTTTGAACACAGTGTTCAACCGATAGTTCAAAGTGTATGTCCGGTTTGTTTTGAGGTAAAAAACAGCAGAAGTAAAAGAAAAAGAGGAAATAATTTTCAGCTTAAACAAAAAACAAACAGAAAAACCAGCCCACTAATGACATAAGATTGCTTTTTAACTTCATAGCCACTCGTAGGTTATCCTGCAACTGGCTCAAGTCTCCTCATATTGTACCTAGTGAAAAGTTAATGGAGCCATGCTCATTTGTATCAGCTGACCCAGTGCCTTGCCATTTGTTTCTTCTGTTTTTGACCCATGAAACCCTAAGTGGGTTGGGATCTGACAGCCTGAAAGAGCACACTTGGCTTGTTGAGGCAGTTTTTCTGCTGATGGTGCTCGGCTGACAAAGTTAGGGCACACTGCTGCTCACTTGTGCACCTGCCTGTCTGCTGTCCCCCATGTCTGAGATCTAAAAAGAGTTTGCGGGGGCAGGAGACCCACGCCAAAGTTTTGGGAAGGACCAACCCCACCACAGTGAGCTGTGACTTCAGTTTAGAGTAGCTCTTCACCTGTGCTCCAGTGCTTGGGGGTTTTGATAATACTTTCCCCTCTCTTGAGAGCAATGTGAGGTCAAAATGTAGTCACATTTGTGAACTGCTCGGAAGTCAGGATGGATAGACTGTAATTATAAAGAATTGACTGCTTTTGGTGGTGTCTTAAAGCTTTCAGTGAATTTTTACCCTCTGTTAAGTGTCCAGTAGCGAGGTACCCACTCACTGACCCTTTTGCCAGCAGCAAGCAGACAAACCCAAACCTTTCAGTCTGGGCTGTGATCTCACTGATGCCTTGTTAGTCTGAAATACAGATGAATATGACTGTTTCAGATACCAAGTTGTCTTCCAGCACCACGAGGTGTACTTTCATCTTCAACAGAGCTGGAGGATTTCACCGACCAGGAGTACTGTGGGATTTTCCTTTATCCGTGTATGCTGGTTATTCTGGAAGTAGCACTGGATAAGGGTGAGAGAACAGGGTCCTGGCACTACAGTTCATTTCCTCTCCTTTCCATGTCCTCCCACAGGTGGCACGAAGGTGCAGGAGGTGGCTCTGTCTTGAGTGTGGACTTGGAGAAGGGATCTCTGGAGGTCCCTTCCAGATGAAGTTGTTCCCTGACTTAGATCTTGTCTTCTTTTCCACTTGATTTTTGACTGTGAAAATCAAGTGCTGAGGATAAATCGGAGTCTGTGTTTGGAGCTAGCCATTAACAATACACTTTTTTTTTTTTTTTCTCCTGAAGATATAGCTGGAGGGAATGCACCTAATGCAGTCAGCTTTGTCTTTTATCCTCTACCTCTGACACAAAGCACATCCATTTTATTCCTTGCTTAGCATCTGTTCTAAAGCTATTGCTCTGTGTTTTATAACTAGGATGATCTGCTAACAGTGGCATCTGTTGAAGATGTTGCTATTTTCAACTGCTGTTTGCTATCCACCTTCTGAAGGCCCCTCTCACTCTCCTGGAAGATTTTGCATTTTAGTCAAAATGGATTAGCTCTGCAATTTAAACCATTTTAGAGACTTTGGTGCAATGTGCTAAACATGGCTGAGGAATTCCTAGAGCTGAGAGGACAATAACTGCTGGCAGTGATGTGTAGGTAAGGGGACTGGAGACTGCACTCTTTGTGGATGACACAGCTGGAAATGGGTATTTGGCCAGAATGGCTCGTAAAGTCAGACACAGTTATGGACTTACTGTTCCTCCTGTGGTACAAGTTTTATGCTGGCAGACAATCTGATATTGAAAGAATCACTCCTGATTTACAATGAAGTGAGGAGAATCAGAGCAGCCATTCTTATCTGCCATATATATTGTTCCACATGTAACTCTATAGGCCTCAGAGGGAAGATTTTTACCCTTAAAATGTATATCCAAAGCTGCATTCAGGAGTGGTATCCTTCTAAACTTTGATGTGGACTGGGAAGCATATTCTGAATGTCATTTGCCAAAGCATGTTATTAAAAATAATATGTTTATACTGAGAGGTATTCGTGTGTGAAGCACTCTTGAAGAATCTGAGCAAATTTCAGAAATAACCTTAGGACCAATGAAATTGCCCTGAAGAAGGTATTCAGATGTACTTTCCTACCTATCATGAGCAGATTGGATAAAGGCAAATATGCTGATCTGGCTCAGCTCACTGTGAGGAGATCAAGTGGGAAGGAAATATCCAGCATGTACCTTTCCACCTTCCTACACAAAGGATGCAATCTGATCCCTTTTTAGCTGTGTGGTTGCCACATTCTGGGACGGTGTTGTATCATTACTCACATGGGAAAAAGACAGATGCTGAGGCTGAGCCTGTACTAGTAAATCTAAGCATGTCTGGCAGCCTTTTTTGGCCCTGGAACATGATTGTCTATGCTAGTAAACTGCTAGCACATTCTCTGGTGTGAGCATGGCCCTTTGCAACTGACACTCACTCTGAACAATTTTTAGGCCTGTTCTGGCAACTGGAGTGTGCCAGGAACTGTACCCAGTGGGCAGTTTTCTTGCTGCCACCTCGTTTAGGAAACTAGTTCACTAGCAAACTCTGTCCTGGCAGCTGGCCTGGATGCATGTTCCTGATGCAATAATGGCCAAGTATACTGGTATAGATATATCCCAGCTGAAACCCAGAGTGTGTCATACTGAAATTCAGTATGGTGCATGCTAGCTATGCGGGTATGTCAGTAAAACTTCTGGGCTTTCATGCTGTTAACTTGGAGGAGAGGGAGGTAGGACAGGCGGGTCAAATTCTACCATGCTTGTTTCCTGGGAACTCACTAATAAGGGCCAGATAGAGGTGCCCAAATCTCCACTGTGTTCAGTTGGCATTTGCTGACCTAAGATTCTTATAAATGCTGCCTGATTCATGGAATGATGAGAAGGAAAAACCACAAAGGGAATGAGTTTTCCATGTGCTCAATCCCAGAGGTTTTCCTATACGCAATGGCAGAGCTGGGGTACTTCCCTCATGATACCAAGTTGGAGGCTTGACTGCTCCATGACTACTGAAGCACCTTGGGACAGGCTCTTTAGAATACTCACCTGATGAAACCGAGCTCAAGACTTCTGTCCAAAATGTGCTGAGGCACCTGTATCATGCTTTCACCCTCATGGCTGCACTCAGGTTTTGATGTATTTTTTTATACATTCATCATCTAGTCAGAGTTGCATTGTTATTTTTTATGGTACACAGTATATTTGGGGCAGGAAGATAAAGAAAACTGTAGTATTGAGAGCTGTGCTGGTTTCCAGGTAGTGCTCAGTTCAGGATGAGGTGAATGCCCGGGACAAGGATCTGACCAAATTTTAGAGGAAAGGAGGCACTGTCAGTTCTTTTGTCTTGTGGCCACAAAGAGCAGAAGGGGCAAGACCAAGGTGTCCACAGGGGTTGTGCTGGGTCAGGGAGCCCGTGCAAGGCTGCAGGAAGAGCAGAGTGAGCTCTTCCTCCAAGAGGAAGGGTGCGGGGGGGGAGCTTGGGACAGGAGCCACTATGGTGTCCACACCGTGGTATGTCATCCTGAACCAAGCACCAGCTGAAATGGAGGACAAGGAGGCCAGGTTGAATAGCAGGAAGGAGCTATGAGCTGTTAGTGAGGAGACAGAAATGAGCAATAGGCTGCAGCCAGAGTAAGAGGAGGAGGACTCATGGCGGCCTGCAGCTCCCTCACGAGGGGAGCGGAGGGGCAGGCGCTGAGCTCTGCTCTCTGGGGACAGCGACAGGACCCGAGGGAACGGCATGGAGCTGGGACAGGGGAGGGTCAGGCTGGGGGTTAGGGAAAGGTTCTTCACTGAGAAGGTGGTCAGGCACTGGGACAGGCTCCCCAGGGCAGTGGTCATGTCACTGAACCTGCCGGAGCTCAAAAAGGATTTGGGCAACACTCTTGGACATATGGCTTAATTTTTAGGTGGTCCTGTGTGTAGCCAAGAGTTGGACTTGATGATCCTTGTGGGTCTCTTTCAACTCAGGATATTCTAGGATTCCATTCTGTGGTTCTAAGAACAAGGTTGTGTGGGCAATTTATGGTTCAGACAATTCATCTGAAGTCTGTCTGCTGGCCTTCAAGCTGGGTATGGGACAGGGTCCATTTCCTGTGCATGCCAAAGAGTGATGTGCTGGGTTCACCCCAGCTGGGCAGTGACTCACAACAGCTGCAGGTCTCTGGGACCTTGCAACAGCTCACAGTGTTGAGGAAAGCTTTTCCTGCAGGGAGTACTGATCCTGCATCCGGCACCTACGCAGCACAGGCTGTAATTCTCATGGACTCTTCTGTCATGTACTAACACTCCTGAGCTATCTTGTCTTGCATAACTGCTCCTTTTTTTCTAGCTCTCTCATCTTCTTTTGCACATGTTTTGTCATTTCACATGTAGACAAATCTGGGTTGCAGTAAGCCGTACTTTACATATGGCATTTAAGACAGAGCTGTGCAGATGATCTGTGATCATTAAGTAGCTGAATTTCACTCTTCTCATTGGGCTATAGGGGCAAACTCTATATGCAGCAGTTGTTTGAGTCTTTCCATCATCTCTGTTGCTTTCCTCTTCAGTTGTAGGTCTTTTCTTCTGCTGAGAGCTCCATGCATCTATTAATTTATACAGCATTTAAAATACTATGTAAAGAATGGATAATCCAGTTGGGGGTCCAATATATTACCATTTTTCTTCTGTGCAAAGTATCTTGCATGGTATCATCGGGTTATCCAAATGTGATAAGATGCTTGCTGACATATTGTAATTACAAATTTGCAACATTTGAATAATGCTTGTCTAATTCTCAAATCCTCGTAAACCGATTTACATTTTCCCTGTAAACTTCTAGTTTTCCCTCCCCTTCCCTAGTCTTGGTGTCAAATGCGAATATAATTAATGTTTTTTTCTACTTCTGCTTCTAGATAACTGCTGAAAATGTTAAACAAACCAGAGCTCTGGCAGGACCCTGCTAGACGCTTCATCCAAACATATCATCTTACAACTCTTATAAAATGATCTGCTGGATTTTCTTTTGGCGTAGATAATACATTTGTATTTGTTGCAACTGATGTCAATGTGAGTAGAAAGCACCGACATCTAAATTAGATAGATAAGTCGTTAAAGTGAGGTTATTTTGGAGAAGGAACAGTATGAAAAATGGAGAGCCAGGAACAATTTGCATTGAGCGTGGACTTTATTTCATGCTGGGTGGTGCTAACACAGGATGTGTTTGCAAGTTATTGAGTAACAGGCAGTAGGAACTGTTGGGCTGTGAAGACTCTTGTATTGTCCTATTTATTGGGAGAGGGCTGGAGAGAATCGCTCTGAGACATCTCCTTCTGGCTCACTGGTACATGCAGAACAAAAAGGGGAATGAGAAGAACAATAGACATCCCCCCCACACCCCAATTTGGATATGGGATTTTATTTGGGGTTTCTTTTTGACCCTCCCAAACATCTTCAATTGGCATATTTTCCACTGCCATTTAAAAAATACTGCTTTGTAATAATAAGACTCGTAAAAAGAATAAACAAGACAATAAAATATATATTAAGCAGATAAATCTGACAGATTAAAAGAGCGAGGCAGTGCCCGCGCCCTGTCTTCGCCTCGCAGTTCAAAGCCTCCGCCAAGTGCCTCAGCATGCGGCTCGAGTGGAAGTCACGAAGAACACAGGCTGCTTGGCAGGGCTTCCACTGCAGAGAGGCTCATCACAAAAAGGATTGTAAGCTTGGCCCTCAAACACGGCTTTCTCCTTGTGGGTCTCCCTGTGTTTTGCCTGCTGGCAGGCAAGCTGCCTTTCGTTAGTGCCTCTGTTCCTGTCTAATTGTGTCCCTTGCTTTGGGCCCACTCCAAGGCCGACGGGGAGACTTTCGCTGGCTTCAGTCAGCTTTTGGAGCAGGCTCTTTGAAGGGAAGGGCTGGCAAAAAGGCTGCGTGGAGAGCTATGAAGTGCTCATGCATGTTCTCTCTGAGCTTAATGGCGCACTGCTGTCTGAAGTGTTGCATGCATGAGTATAGGGCAAAAAAAAAGAAAAAAAAAAAGAGAAATAAGTGCTAAGCCAGGAGAAAGAGGGCAGGGGAACCTGATCCTGCATGAACTGGAGTGCAGCTGCATAGCCTTGAGCATTAATGTGCATAGTAGCAAAAGTGAGGCCCAAAAGGGGAACGCTTAACTAAGTGCCTCGCCAGCACTACGAGATGCTTGAACGCATGTCTCTTCAGACGTGCCTGCTGCGAGCCTGGGTGGGAGCATTAAGGGATCCTGAGATTTAATGCTTTGTGGTGAAAAGGACCAAAGCGAGCATTTAGCTTGCACCTGCACACGGTCTCTGCTGGGACTGGCATGAGGACGTTCTCAGCACGTGTAATGCCGCATGGCCATGGCTTTTCAGGGGTTGGTGGATATTTTCTTGGATAGCAAACTTGGTGTTTCATGACTGGGAGGAGGGTGATAAACTGAATTGCATTAAATGAAAAGCAGATAAAGAGAGAATAGGACAAGCTAAAGTCAAGTAAGACGCTAGAAAAATACTTCCTCTGTACCATCAGCAGTGAATGTGACCAGACAGTAAATATTATGGAATACGTATTGGTGAACTCTAACATTTTGCACCTTTTCAGAGTAGGAAGAGCAGCTACATACAGATGTAGAAAGAGAACGGTGAAACACATCAGGAGGTAGGATCCCTACTTACATCAGGCTCATGTTGTATCTGGATGTGCCAGGGTTGAGCATGGGGTACATCCCTGTTAGTTGCTGCCTCCCGGTAAGGAGCAGCTCTCTGACAATATTAACCAGAGCCTCAGTAAAGGACCCAGGAGCAAATGGCAGAAATTTCAAAGAGCATGGCACATCTGAGGGGTAAAAGAAATTTGCCTATGGACAGAACCTAAACTGGAGTTTTCCCATTCTGGGTTCAAGAAATCCAGCTGGGATGCTTGAAGACAGCTGTCGTGGTCGGCAGGAAGAGCAAACTTCCTTTCCCCAGACCCAGGGCTCAAACGGTCCTTAGCCCAAGGGTATAATGAAAGCTGGAGAAACTGCACTGACAAACGTGATGATGTGGAAGGTTTCCCTGACTAAGAGACTTTTGACTGTGAATGAGCTCCATGGGGAACCCTGAGTTAGGCTCCACAGAAAATGAGAGGAAAATCAAGAAAACATGGAAAAGGAGAGGTAAAGAAATAACTAAAGATAACATCTAAAAAAGGGAGGAAAAATTACAGGTATTAAGTTAAGGGGAAGAAATACAAATGAAGGCCTGGGAAGGAAAGAACCCAGAATTAATGGTTGCTCTCAGGTGCTGCTGTTTTATTTAATTTCTAGCCATTTTCAGTCAATTTATTTAAGGATGAACTGGTTGTCTAGTAAAAAATGTACAGCTTTTTGGGACAGTTTTTTGATACTAACCTATGTTTGGAATTTAAATTAAGAGACAGGCATGTTTTGTTGGCTCTCTTATTTGGATGCTTATATTTGACACATTCCTTCAGGCATTGTTTTGTCAGTGGTCATTAGGGTAATGTTTTCATGGAGTGTGTGTGTGTGTGAGCTGCGGAAGAGGAGAAAGTGCAGCTTTTCCCAAATGGAGGTCATGACCTTGAAGCTTAGTGGGTCAAAGTTGAGAATTAAAAAAAAAAAAGGAATTTTAATTTCCTTTCTTCCATGGGATGAGGACTGAATGAAAGTGCAACAGGCACACAATCTACTAACTGGCCTTGATTTTCCTGTCTTTGGGAGATTATTATTTTTTCTTTTACCATTCATGCTGAAATAAAAAATGTGAATGCTGATAGCTCATTACAGCTCAGCTAATGAGATAAGGATATTCTTCTCAATGCCAGGAGCCTTTATAGGGCAAACAGGCCACTCTGACACATCCTTCTGAGCTGCTGCTATGCCCCTGATAGCCCAGTGCCAGCCACATTGCCACGTCCTTGGTATGCAGCACAGATGTCTACATGCTCACAAAGGATGGTCAACTGCTTTCCAATGAGATAGAGTCCCCCCAGCTTGAGCAGAGGAAGAACCTCTTGGAGCTCTGGTGGTTACAAGGGCAGTAGGGGCTTCCCAAAACCCAGGAGAGATGCACACACGTGTGAGCCCATCTGGCAGCCAGAGGGCAGTTGCCTTATGTGCCCAGCCATTACCTTCCCATTGCTACTTGTTCCAGAAATTTCTGAAGGTTTTAACAAATACAGATTTCATAGTGCTTGAAGTGAGGATTGAATCAAAGTTCTGGGTGCTGGATATTAAAGCTGTTGTTGTTTGGATTGCCTAATTAAGGGTTTAGTTGCTTATTTCTGGCACATTAATAAGCTTGTGGGAGAAAGCTAGCATGATCTTTTAGCCTGGGAGAAGTGATGTGGTTGTTGTTTGTTTGTTCAAAAGTATGTATGTGGCTTCCAAGAAAGCCAGCAGGGCTGCACATGTGTATCTGCGGGGAAGAATTCCCATCTCCTATGTAAAACACATCCTTATTATTATATATTCACTGGGGAGGCAATCCACTGGTCTCTCTCCATCAAAATGCTTCGTGCTAATCCGGTGGGGAACACTCTGACGAGCAGCAGGTGATTTAAACCTCTTGTGGTATCGGTTGAAAAATGGTGGTTATTCAAACCAGGCAGTAGTCCACACTGAATGCTGATACAGGGCATGAGCATCTGGCTTCTCTAATAAAACTCAAAGGCCCACGCAATAAGATGGATGTGACTGGGCATTGGGTCCCACAGCCAAATCTGCAGGTCTAAAGAGCCCTTTTCTGGGCTAGGTAATGTGGAAATTGGGTGCAGTGGGTCTGCACCCCTTCTCAAGTATATTGAGGAAATTCATACCTCCTCGTGCAAATAGATAACTACATTAGGCAGACTCAACAGTGGCTATGTCATTCACTTTAGGAGGGAGGTGCAGAAGTTTTGCCTAAACATTTCTTTTTCTTTTCCTCCAGTATGGATCTGCGTAACTGATACAAACCTCAATGACACCTTGAGTAAGTTTTGAGCAATTGCACCTTACTTTGTGTTGCAATGGCCTGGAAGCGTTGTATTGCTGTGACTCAGCAGAAGGCAGAGGACCTTTTTGCTCAGGTAACATCCACCTGAGGTGTGCTATCTTTATTATCTGCTCTTGACAGTTCTGTTGAAATCAGTGAAGTGTATTCTTTCAGTTTGAGTAGCTTGTTTAAACTGTTCTTTTTGTTTAAGCTAATTTATGCTAATTTGAAGTAGCCCTATTTCTACCCAAAATAACACCTAATGCGTTTTCCACAGGTTTGATGAAAATGCTTTATGATATCAGTCTGAAAGTTAAATTAAAAAAACTTGGCAGCAAATATGCACAAACCCAGCAATAATAGTGCTTTGCCTTTCATATTATAATAAAAACATACTCATATTTAAAAAACAATACAAAACAAATGCCAAAACACTACAATAAAATGGAAAGCTTCAGGATATAGTGATCTGAAAAACAACTCATGATGCCTCCAAGTTGAAATACTTTTATTTCTTTAAATATAAAGGAGAATGAAAATACTGTATAGCCTTGAAGTTATGCATTGAAATTATAAATAGCAATTGCAGAAAATTATGACGTGAGTACGTGCATTTGTTGGTGTTGACTCAGAGAGGTCTTTTGGCTCTTCAGTGGCTTACAGCTGGAAAATGTTTAGAGATAGGGAGCCTTGTTAGCCTGTTATTAGTTTCTCCTATCATGTCTCATGGGTAACATCAAAAATACAATGTGGCTTTATTCCCCTTTGTCACTCCATTAGATTTCCATTTAAACTCCCGTTCCGCCATGAACACTTAAACAGAACCTTGATTTGCATCTTCTCTTGTACTATAGTAAAAGCCATAAGAAACATTACAAAAATATGAACGGAGGTCTGAATTATGACCACTTTTAGATGATTCAATTAGCTACTAATAGGTGTTCACAGTGGTATGTTGTAATGGGAAGTCAGGTTGTACTTAATGGTTACCATAAGCTAGGACGGTGTTAAAAACAGCCATCCTGTTTAGCTCAGCCATACAATCAGAGCTCTGTCTTTAGAAGTTAGTGTGGTATACTGAATAGGCAGGAACCTGGGCTTTAGCTGGTAATTTTATTACTTTTCCTCTAGTGCTCAGTCAATATGAATAGGAATGGCTATACAGAACTGTGCAAAGAAGAGCCCTATTAACCCCCAACAATCCTTCTGAGGAATTTTGCATCCCTGTAGGGTGCTTGTTACTGCAATTATGTTTTCCATTATGGATTTTCTCTGGAATGTGCAATCCATGTACAAAAATCAGATAGCTGTGAGTATGACTTAGTTCATCACCAACATGAAGAATGAGCCCGTTGATGGTTTAGGATTTTAAAACACGGGTAGCCACAGTAGAAAGTTAAAAGAAATGGAAGAGACTTGTCATCTGATCTTTCCATCTGTGTTACATTTCAAAGATAATTTCATGATTCTGTCCAAACTCGTGCTACTGTGTTACAGAATGTTCTTAGTCAGGATATTAAGTGACATCTGATTATGAAAGAAAAGGGTAATACATGAAAAACATACAGTGCACAGACAAGCCAAATATACAGTGGTATTAACCATTGCAGGCACATTTACGTATCAGCATGTGCAAGCACAGCGGGGGCGTGTCTTGCAATATGTCTGGTATGTGGATCTGCTGATCCTACTAATCAATATTTATTTTTTATATTACAACAACATCTAGAGACCTTAATTAAGGTCCCACTGAACATATTGCTGTACGCATGTGGCAAAAGGTAGGCATTGCCCCGAAGAGCTTCCAGTCTATCCAGATGGCATAAACGAACAGGGCATGTGGACAGGAGCACAAGTTAAAACTCGGCCAAGGAGTTGCAGGGCTGAAAGTGGGATCCTCAGCACCAAGCAAGGTAGCTGAGCTCCACAGATGCTGCACAAAAAGAGCAAGTCACATAAGAAAAGGAATGGCAGTAGCTAACATGCTAAGCACAGAGCCATACCAGCTAGCTGGTAGGAAGTAGGGGAGGTTTAGTCCTCAGATCTTTCCCCTTTCCTAGGCAGGGTTCAGAGTACAGAGGGCTTTTCTGGAGACAAATACAACACCTCTGTCCCTAGATGTCATCCCCAACCTTTGCCCAAGCTGGGGGGCTGATGGGTGCCAACCCTGCCACTGCATGAGGACCTCTGAACTTGCATCTCTCAAACAAGCACATGGCAGTGAGAGGGCTGCTTCTGAAGGTGAGAAGAAGTGGGGTTGTCTCTCAGCCCAGCTGGTGCCTTTCACCCAGGACCGTGTCATGGGGAAGACTTAGAGAACAGAGACTGGAAGCTCCCCATCCTGCCCCAGCTGTGCTCCTTCTCCCTCCAGACACCCTTCCTCCCCCATGTCCCCTTAATGGAGCATGGTCCTTAGGCCAGTCTAGGAAAGGAAAATCAGTGGAGGGCTTTACAAACTGGAAAACATGAATATTGAAATAAAAAGTTAGTGAGTGAATATGCCAGAGGCAAGAGGAGAAAGGCTGAGCAATGTGCCTAAGAGGCAACTTAACAGGGAGGGGCTAGGCCTAATTAATCTTTGGGATGAGGAGGTGGGTCAAGCGACAAGTGTACTGCTGAGCATGCCTCAGGCTGAGCCTCTCTTTCAACACCTGCTTTATTAATGCTTTGAGAGCAGTGGCACTGTGTATGGGGAAAGACGGGGTTTGGGGGTGTGGTGGAGCTCTTCTGACTCTCTTCCTTCCTTGAGCAAAGATGTTTCATGCAGGCAGACCATGGTAGTTCTTCTGCTTAAGAGGCAAGGAAAGGGTTTCATTTGTTCTGTTTTAGGCCATAAAGTGACCTCCAGAAAGTGACTGAGTTAGGTGAGAGTGCTGCTACAACAATGGAAGACTTAATAGGAGTAAAGAGACAAAACCTCTTGAGCTCTGCTTTGCAGTTATGATACTCAAAGCAGGCAGATAGGTTATATTGCTAGTTTTAAGCCAGTGAGGCTCTACCACAAAATAATCTGAGCCAGGTTTGTTTGCTTCCACTGGAAAGAAAAGGTTCGAAATGCATGCTGTTAGAAAAGTGCTGGCCCTTCTGTAAGGTGCTATTACAAGTCTATCACAGCTGCAAACTTAGACCTTATTTGTAGGGCCTGACAGTTATGCTGACTCTGCTTGGCTGGTCAGCATTTTGGGCCGAAACAAGCCATGTGGACTTGCTTGCTTTCTGATTAAAAAGGAAAGTTGGTCTTGAATATGTTGTATCTCCTCAGGCCGTCTGAGTGGCAGGTAGAAAGAACTGAGGTAAAATTTAAACAGCAGCTGGTAGCCACTGGCTCAAATCAACTGTGAAAGCTTTCACCCACATAAAGAAATGGGAGCAGGGGGAAGATCATTCTGCTCACTGATCTTGCCATTAGACTGTTTCTTTTTAATTTTATTTTATTTTAATGTGGGAATTCAAGGTCTTGTTGCTTCACCTTAATGTCACTTAGCATGACTTTGGTCTTAGTGATTTGGAAACGCTGCTGTAACTTGCAGGGTTGGTCAAAATACAGGGCACCCTGGAAGGATTTCATGAAAGCATTTGGAAGTGTTCAGAACAAAACCTAAGGAGGTAGTTTAGTTCTGTGAATGTTGAGAGAACCACTTACAGCTCAGCAAGATCCACAACTTGTTTCATGAAGGTAAGAAAAAATAGAGAAGGTTCAGAGGAAAGTTACAAAGGCAACTGAAAGACTGAAAAGAAACCAAAAAAAAAACCACCTCAAGATAGCAATAGATGTGAGGGGAATTCCACTTGTTTTGCCTTCAAACAAGTTGCTTGTCACAGTCTAAAGATACCTAAGGAGGATCCGTAACGCAGTATGAGGGATTGTGTAGTTCAGTAGACATAGGTGTATTGGTATGTGCTAGCCAGGAGCTGAAGCTACACAGCTTCAGACTGAAACCCAGGTGTACGTTTTTAACAGCGGGGGTAATTAACCATTGGAACAACTTACTAAGAACTGTGGTAGATTTTCCATGATTGCGTATTTATTGTGGTTGTTGTTCAACCACAGTTATTGAACTTGAAGTATGAATTACCTAGCATAATCTTACAGTCCACGTTGTTCTAGATGTCAGACACAAAGATATCAGTAAGTTCCCCTGGCCTTAACATCGAAACATTTGTGCTAGGATGGGGAAGTTTATTTTCTCCATCCTAGCACAACAGCCACAGGCACTGACATGATTGCTGATGATATTATGGAAAGGGAAGTCTGAGTCTCCAGGCACGCCAGTTCAAATCCAAACAGGCTAACCAAGACTGAGAGTGGACTGTACTGAGCATGGTGTTGAAACATAGGCTGCATTTAATCATCCTATTCCTGGATGGGTGTGCCACCTGCAAACTGGGGCTGGGTAACCGGGATCTCAGAAGAGACTCTTTGGTCCTTGGAGAATGGGTTTGGAGTGAAGTCCTCAGAAGTGAAGTTGGCTTCACATTGTTTGTCCTGTTTCAGTGCTGCTGAAGTGAAGCTGCTTGACTGCTGATCAAGGATGGGATAATGATGATCTTGATTAAAAAAATAATTAAAAAATCGTGTTTGGTCCCAACCCATTTGGACTTGGTAACAGAGTCAGGAACATCCTTGAAGGAGAAACTTTAGAGCTTCTGACAGCCTTTGAGAAGACTAGAGGGAGACTTGTGGCTGTGGCCCTCGTGCTACCATCTCATTTTACATATACACGTATCTTCAGGGAGGTGATGTTTGAAAGGATAAATAGCACAAAGTCTTCAAAAGCAAAGCTGCAGAAAGATTGTGTCTTACAGCTCAAATAAGCCTTTTGAAGCCAGAAACCTCCAATCCACTAGGGCACAGTGCACGCAGCTTCTGATGTTTTCTTTCTGTCTGCCACAGTGTGAAGAGGGAAAGGTTGTGCCCAAGTGAGCACTGCCTGTAAAATTACACTCATGCCAGCCTATCTGAGGTAGTGATGGTGGGCGATGCCTTTATCTGTCAGGCTCCCCCGCCTTTTAAGACATTGCTCTTAGTGGCAGTCTCAGCATTCTGTAGGGCTGCAGTAACAAAGTGGAGGTTTTTCCTCAGTAAACTAAAGCAAACAAGCCCACACATACACATGCTCAGCACATCGGCTGCCAGGGCTTGAGGGAGAGACCAGCAGAGAGCCCACATGTTGAAGGCTCCCTCCTTTATTCCTCTGTGTTACGTGGAGCCAGGGTCTTAGGGAAGAGTGAGAAAGATCTTCCTAAGGCCATGAGAGGGCAAATGACCAGCTTCTGTACGGGAATTTCTGTGGGTGAATTCTGAAGGATTTTTGTATCTTGGGGTTTGTATCAGAAGTGAGGCAGCTGGAAAAGAAATTGGAGTAAAAATATTCTAATCAAAATAGTTGTGCTCCTGAGGATGTTAAATCTTCTTGTAATCATTTATGAAATCAAAGACTGACTTCCTGTCCAAGTGGAAACTTGCTTCCAGCAGATGGGAGTGGGAAACAGGGGACTGAACCTGATTTTAAAAAGATCACTATTAAACGTCATTCTCCAGAAGAGAGACCCACTGAAATGAAAGAGATTTATGTGTGAGATTTAAAGTGTCCATGGTGTAGGAAGACTACACCAGAAGGAAAGTTTTCTTGATAATTACACTGGGAATACAGGAAGGAAAGCCTAATTCCTGTGCCGTAAGGGAGGCACGGGTTGACAAGTAGAGGAGAAATGCAGGGATCTACGTACAATTATTTATTAAGGAGTCCCATCTAGGTGTGTAGGACTGTGTGTAATGGAGCACAAGAGAAACATGTGGAGATGTTGAGTACAAATTCCCAGTGCCTACAGGGAGGTAGAGAGGAAGACTGATCATGTGCGATTAGGCACTGAATGCTGGCTCTCAGGAAATAGGGGGTCAGTTCCTGCCTTGGCTGCAGACTTCCTGGGGCTAGACATTTAATATCTTTGGTTCTGGTTTCCCATCTGTAAAATGGGAATAACATTTCTTTAGGCCTTATTTGTTCGAGAAGATGGGTCTCCCTTCCACTGTGTGTGCAGGCAGTGCCTAGGATAATGGGGACCCCAGCCCTCCTTCTACCTGCTTGGTGCTGTGCTGATACCATTGTGAAAAAGAGGAGGGATAGGCTGGGAAGAAAGCTTGGTTATTGAGAAAGTCTTTGCCATCAGCAAGGCAGAGGGCTGTGTCCCATGACAAGAAGTATGGAAGATGAAGGAAGTTGAAGATAGGGAGGAGATTAAAGGATGGGATGAGGAAGTGGCTGAAGCTGAAGGCTGGATTTTCTGAGCTCACCAAAGGTTTGTTTTGAGGGAGATTATGAGTTTCTGAAGCCAGCACTTGCAGATTAACCTCTGCAGTAGTTGTATTGTCACAATTCTCATGAAGCCTGGGTCACTTACTCGATACTAGCAATAACTGGGCTGGGATCACACGCTATGGGGTGCAAGAAGGGTATGCAGGCAGTGCTGCTGTCCATTAGGAAGGGGCTTGGGTTTCGGTTCAGTGTGGTTGTCCTGCCATGACTCTTCCCCCCATATGACCCTTGTTGTCACAGCAGTGCTTCAGAGCACCAGGATGGTGAGGCAGAGTGAAACGCACAGGGTGCCTGGGATGAGTGACTCTTTCTAACCACACACAGACCAGAGAAGACTTGTCCTGGTCAGGCGTCTTGCGCTGTTTCCAGATTAGGTTTGATCTATGTCGTTGCGGAGTTGGCAGCCTCAAAGGGGAGTTACGTGATACGCCTGTGTGGAAAGATTGGCGAGGGAGGGATGGAAAGGAAGAGAGTTAACAATAACGTTGTTCCTGGCGTGTCTGGACCATGGTTCTAACAGCGTAGGCTTCTCTTGATGCTTGTGGAGGGACAGGAGTGTCTGAGAGTCTCACATCATCTGCACAGTCCTAAAAAGTGAGCTTCATTCTGTTCTTCAGACTGTAATCTGAGAAAGCTCAGACTACTGTGGCTCTGTCCATGAGTATGTTTTTTTGTTTGTTTGTTTTTTTTTAATGACATAGAAGACAGACCAGTGCCCATTCAAGGGATATTTGTGATTGTTTTTTCTAATTTGTCTAAAAACATGTATCAAAGGTTCTTCCAAATCTCAATTTGAAATGAAATACATGTTTCGCTTGGAGGGAAAAAATAATCTTAGGAAAAATAAGAGAGAGAGAGAAAATTTATTGCTTGGATATTCCAGGAGTTGCTTTTTCACCCCCTTTAACCCACCCGCCCCCCCCACGCCAAAGAGCTGCCTAGTTATGAGTTTGAGAGTCTCAGGGCTTGTCTACACAGGGAAATTTATCGGCCTAATTATGCCACTATAATTAGGCTGATAAATTTGCCTGTGTATACAAGCCTTAATTTTAAAAGCTCCATTGTCTCTGAACGTAAGCCTAGTGAGCAGTTGTATTTTAGGCCCCTGAACTGTGCTTGCCAGCTGTGGGCTGACTGCCTAAGTCTTTGACCGAGTTTCCTGATTTCAAAGCAGTGGGGTTCTTTGGATACTAAAAGTCTGTATTAAATTAAACAGGAAGGTATCAAAGGAGTCATATTTTGCTGAAGCGACTTGCAGTTTCTTGTGAAATGTATCGACGGGGGTATGTAGGTCACCGCTGCCTCCTGCTTGGTGGAATGTTAAACCTGCTCGCATCCATGTCTCTGGTCCCTGGGTTATTTGTGCAACCAGGACCCTTAGCATGGACTCCCCTTTAAGTAAAAGATGAAGAATATGTGGGTTTGAGAGTGAATACCTAGGTATTCGGTCTTCCGACCGTGCATAGGTGCACAGCAGAGGTGATTCCTACAGTCATGGAGATACAAGCAGCACGTGCATTTTTGTTTTTAATGTGTGCTTGTCTTTGTGCATAACCAGAGTCATTGGCCCAGAGGTAGACAAACTCCTCCTGTGAGTTTTTAGGAAGAAAAAATGTATGTAATTGTGAAGATAGTTAGCTCTTTCTCACTGTGGTTACGTATAAAAAACGTCTTGGTTTACATACACAATGAACTTGACAGATGTGAAACTGGGTATTTACAAAGCAAACACACAGTATGGCCTTACGGCTCAGGCGTGATTGCTTCTCCATAGCCATTTAAGAAAATAAAAACTCAGATGAGTTAGACTGCATTACAAAATGAACTGCCTGAAATAACAGCTTTGCCTTTCCCCAAAATAGGCATTGTCCAAAAAAAAGGGTCGAGTTAGCTTGTGTGTGCAGAGGTGTTTTGCTAGTGGTTGCTTTGTGAAGGTTTGCACTTCCCTGGGAGAGACATGCGAGAGAGCTCCTCAGGAGCATGGATGGATGGCAGAATAAACAAGGTCCTAGAAAGCGATGAGTATTTAAAATTATCCTGAGAAAATGGAGAGGAAGAGCCTCCCAGCAAAGGCCTAATCTGAAAATGAGCCTGAAAATGAGAGTGGCAATCCGCACACTTGTGTTCAATTTCCATTGTGGGTACTGTTGGGGTGTATTGGTGTGCAGACAGAGTTGGTTGCTGAGAAAGTGGGTGTTGATGCCTTGGCTCAATGCAACGCTTGCACGGAGCTGTGTATCCTCAGTTTGGATAACTTGTTCTGTCTGCTCCATCTTCTTCCTGCTGGAGATGCCTCCTGAATTCCTGGGGACAGATCTGGATTTAACAGCTAGTCACAAAAACAGTTTGCATTTCTAAGCCCATTTAACCTGCTTTTCTTTGTATTTTAGGAAAGCTTTGCGGACTGGTCATATTGCAGAGAGAGCACAATTTCGGGAGGAGTGAGGGGTGCACGTCTTAGTTTCATCTTGTGTCTCCTCCAAATGACAGCAGCCAGGCACATGTTGGCTCTCCTTCCCTTTTGCAGGAGTAGGTGTTTTCATGTTTTCCAGTGCTGAACAGTGTGGGGTGTCCCTGGGAACGAAAAGTGTCGGCCTGACCTTGCTTTTCCTGTGCCAGTGCTCCAGTTCTCCTTGAAAGCACAGCTCACCATGTGTAGGCCTGGGAAATGTGCTTTGGAGCTGAATTTCTGAAGCTCCATGTGTCGCTTTGCTAGTGCTAATGCTGGAAAGGAGCAGTCAGGCTCCATTTTGTTCATAAAACACGGTGCAGATTGCCCACCAGTCATGCACAGACATGATTTATCATGGAATCAAGCAGCTCCATGAGCTGCAGACCCAGTGAAACCTGGTTTCCTGTGTATTTGTGTCTTTAGGGTGTACTCCTGTCTCATGAGAGCCGAGCTGATCCTGCTGCCTTTTGTGCAGTCGCCTTGCCAATTTCCTCTATTCAGATGTCTGTTTTCACAGAGCCTGTGGGAACTTTGTGTCCCAGCATCATTTGCCCCTCTGTCAAACTTGGTTGAAATTGGAAAACAGGTTGAAAAATTATAGGGAGTCACAGACGCACATGCCTTAAACATCCAGCGCGTGCATGATTCATCCCATTAATTTTTATACGTGGTGCTGAAAGATCTCAGAGAAGTGCAGATCCAAATAGTTCCCAAATGCCCCAGCGAGCGTGGAAGGACAAGTGGAAGATGCGAAAAAACACGTTGCTGTGGCAAGCAGGCACAGGAGGGCTGCTGGGGGCGTCTGCCAGGCTGGAGCTGGGTGCTGCGCACTGTGTATGGCCCCGTGCATCAGGCAGGGGATGGAGCTGGTGAGCGGTCACTGGAGGGGACCCTGGGCAGGCAGGTGGGTAGGGCATGGTGTGAAACCCGCTCACCCCCTCCATGAGGGATGCCGACTTTCAGGGAAAGAGGTTTGGCTGCTGGTGGGAGCAAACACTTGCTTTTTGGAGTCCCGTTCACCTTCCCAGCATGGGAAACCGTTTCGTAAAGGAGAGAGGTTGCCTAATCACGCTTTGGCGTTTTCCTTTGTCCGCTTATCTGACATTTCCTAGCCATTGATGGATAAGTAAAATCTTCCCGTTGTGACGGTGTGAAATCCTACGTACGCAGGCTGGTATGCAGAGCTGACACAACACGAGCTCGCCGTGCTGGGGCGATGTTAATGTGCCTTAATGACAGAAAGCTCCAGCAGCAAGGTGCAGCACAACCTTTTCCACCCATGAAGGTGCTGAATGGAAGTCTAAAGAATTCTCACTGCCATTTAGATCTTCTTTCTCATCTCTTACACACTGATAGTTAAATAAGATCCTGTTAATGACCTTTTGTTAAAACATTTTTATTGCAGTCTTCCTTGTCTTCTCTTTCTCTCTCTCTCTTTTTTTTTTCTTTTCCTATTTAAATCTGTATCTATGACTGTGGTCTGTGTGAAGTTGTATAAAATAAGAGTTCTGTAAAGACTGAAGTTTATCTTGTTTACCAACTTCTTATAAACCTAACATTTAATTATAATTAAGCTTCTTTAAAAAAAATCACATTTGTGGAGGAAAAAAAAAAGGAAAAGCATGCTTTCAGATAGGATAACAGAATATTTAATATGTATTTCTTCCATAAAACTTCGCTGTGAAATTGAATCACCCCTCAAGGCATTTAGTTAATTGTTATTGTTTAGCATCCATATTAGCATCCATATTCCTGTACCAGATAGGTGCCCCAAAGGAGCTGGGCTTCTTTTGTGCTAAGTGCAATACAGACACACGGTGGGAGGCAGATCCAGACACAAAGACATTACAGTGTAAGTATCAGGGTGGTAATTGGGCATCCATCCTCTGTAATCTTAAAAACACCTCATCTTTTGGTCCTGTGATGGGTTCAGGGATGACCCTTCCCCAGGTAGTTCCAGAAGTAAAATGAGAGTTTAGGTGTGTTGCTATTTTATGGGAGAAGCGGTTCAAAGCTGTAAGTTAGAGCACCCCAGTAGCATTTCTGTCCTTTTCTGTGTCAATGCAACTTAGAGTTTTATCCTTCCTCCAAATGCAGTAGCATCTAAGGGTGCTTGCTCTTTGTCAATTGCAGGGGAAAATTTCGGCATTCAGACTGTGTAGTGGTCAAGACTATTCACAGTGTTGGGTGAAGAAATTAATTTTGCGAATCCTTTACGTATGGTAACTTATAAACTAAGAGCTCATTTTTGATGGTATTTTTTTTGCAATGAATCAGTATTAAAAATCATAGGGCATCCCGGGGATTTTACTAAACTTTCTCAAACACTAAGTCCCATGAAAAATTTAATGGATTGTGTGATTTTGTATTTGATAGCATGTCCTGGGACTTTTTTTAAAAGATCTCTACAGCAGTTTAATCATTTAAACTCCATTTCAATAATGTTATATATTTACTTTTCCAAGTGAAATGTGCTGTTCCCTATAAAGTGTCTGTAACAATTTACATCTGTTAATTTGAACTAGTTTAAACTTACAGTTTTACTCTGATCAGATGATTTTCTAATAATGTGATTATTTCTTAATAATTGCATTTGAAAGACAATTTGAAACAGCTAAAACATTGTTCCTAGTAGTCTTCTGGAAAAAGTAATTATAATGAAAAATGGTACATGTACTTTATTGTCTTACACTGTAAAACCTTGCTATTTTTTGCTGCTTTTCCAGTAGTTTGTAGTTGATAGTGTTGCCATCTGAATATTTGCACCCAGCTTCTTCCTTGTGGACATAGATTTATTTTTTTTTTTAATTTTAATTTTATTTTATTTTTATTTTGCCATCTGTAGCATTTTGCCTTTATCAGCATGGCTTTTCACAGCAGCCAATGTGTCACATAACTTCTCTTATGAGTCTCCTGAAGTCCTGGGGGTCAGCCTGCAAAGTGAAAAATGCAGAGATCTAGGAATGGCTCAGCCAGCTGAAAGTTACGGGAAGGGAAAGGCTCCAGTTTCACTGAAGGAAAAAAAAAGAAAAAAAAAAAGGAGAAGAAGAAGAATGGCTCCTTTCAATGCAGACGGAGGCAGTCTGGCTGAGAGTCAGGGAGGTTTAAAAATCCAAGAGGTCCAATAACTGAAAATCTGTATAGATTCAAAGCAATATTTTAAATACCGCACAAGTGCAGATTAAAAAAAAAAAAAAAAGAAAAAAAAAAATGTGATGGTTTTTCCATCCTCCTGGTGCACATAGCCAACCACATACCACAACTAGGCAGTATTTCTTCCCCCCAAACCCTGAGCGCATGTGGCTAAGGCCAGTCCATGTTGTCAAAGGATGTGGGTGAAGACCTCCTGTTGGAATAACTCCTCTTGTCACTTTTCAGTGGGATGATGGCAGATTGTTCCCAGCCAAAAACCCACAAGAAGGTCCTCTTATTATTTTGGTGAAATATGAGTGTTGCTGTTGTCCTAGCAGTGGTGCTGAGCTAGTGATCCAGCAGCGATGCTGCCATTTGCATCTCAGGTGGCATTACTTCTCCTGATGAGGCTCCAGTTTGTGATGCCCATTTCACAACAACAACAAAAAATGACACAAAAAGCAAGAGCCATGGGTTCTGGAGAACCTGGTTGCGGGTTTATACTGAGAAGCTGCCTCTCCTCCTCCTCTCTCTCCCTCCCTCTCCTTGGGTCTCTTTTTCCCTGTCTGTTTGCCTTCCTTTCTCTCCTTTTACTGCTCCTATTCACTGTTCCAGCTTCTCCCCGTAGTCCCAGACAGGCTCCAAAGCCTTGTATGAAAACACAGGGAGAGGGCAAATGATCAGTGAATAAAGCACTGAGGACTTACCTCTTAGAGCCTGTTATACTGTCAGCTCAAAGTTAAAGCGCAATAAATCTGGCAGTCTCACGTTGGTCCCCCGTGTGCTGCAGTCCACCTCATAAAACTACTACATAATTAAGTACAGTGCAGCACAATTGGCAGTCTCTGCTCAGCAAAGGCACAGCAGCGAGCGTATAAACCTGCTGCCGGTCCCCAAAGGTGGGTGCTCGAGGTGATGGGGAGGCGGGGGAAGGCGCTGCCTGCCAGCGCAGCCCCCCTGCCTTCCTGTGAGGAGGGGGCAGCTCGGCCTTCCCACCGCTGGTACGGCCCCTGAGTGTGAGTATTTAAGCGGGGGAGAGAGGAGGTGCGAAGGTGATGCTGATGGGGGAGCAAGAGCAGCCGTGCAAAGGTGGCCCCAAGGGAGTCAAGGCAGCACCTGCTGCAGAGGCTGGGGCACCCTGTGGGAGCAGGATGAGGGAGAAATGGGCAACCCGGAGGAAAAGGAGGCAGACTGGCAACAGGTCTCCATCCTGCATCTTCTTTTGGTTGCCTTTCCTGACATCAGGCTGTGGATATTATGAATGTCAAATTCTGCTAAACAAGCAGTTTTCGTGCTCTGGAGGGATGCTGCCCAGATGTAGATGTACAGATGGGATGTACTGCCCAGACCGCCTGATGCCCCCCTCATGCTCTGCACCTTGGGTATTTAAAGTCTGTGCTGCTCTGTGGAAAGGCAGGGAGCTGCAAAATCTCTCCATTTATGGGCTTAGCACCCAACTTTTCTCTTTAACAGCAGGACGCTCATGACTGTGCAGGGCAGAGGTGTGTATTGCTTATGGTAGTGAGCTAAACCTCCTTTTAAGAAATGAAAAAGGAAAAAAAAATAAAAAGACGGGGAAAAAGGAAAGAGAAGTGTTTAATCACCAGTTAGGCAGCTAGCTCCAGCAGCAGGACTGGCCCTATCCTGCTGGTGCCCTCTAGTGCTTTGCTCCCCAGCTGCAGGAATGATTTTCGAGCTGTAACTGCACATTTTGGGTCAGCAGAGGCTTGGGAGGAAATCCCCCAGTACAAATAATCCTCAGTTTTCATTTGTGTTCGTGGTACTGCTGTTTTTTCTCTCTGGCATTTTGCAGCCTGCTGCATGCAGATGTGCACTTAGCCCAGGTCTGTGCACATGTGGTGTTTCTGCTGTTTTGGGGAAGGACTGGTTTTATTTTATGCACTTGCACTGTGTGTGACTGGCTGGTCCTGTTATACCCCATGCCACAGCTGAACTGTATTTTCCAGGCTATAAGATGAGCTGCTGGTTCTCTCTGCCTCCCTACAAAAAGAAGGTTTAAGATTAGCTTGTGTGCTCTGTGGAAAGCTGCTTGTCACAGTGCTGGGTGGCATGGTGGCAGGGGGAACGTGCTGGCTGTGGGTGTCCCATTAATGTACCCTTTTGGAGAGAAGGTTCCCTACATACAGACCTCAACTTTGTGTGCAGCTGAAAGCAAGGAGATTTCTTGTCCTCCTGCAATCAGGATGCAATACCTTTAGAAAGTCCTGGAATATCTCTGAGAGCCTTAAATTCCACATGGACAAAATTCCCAGATGAAAAATAAAAAAAGGGGATGTGTTTGGGTAAATCCAAGAATATACCTAAATAGTAGTACCTGGAAGCTCTACATTTTTTTCCTTTATTATTATTATTATTGTTATTATTATTATTATTAGTAGTAATAGTTGTCTCCTTTTAGAAAGTCCTCATTTCTTATGGAAGGTCTCATTATCCCAGTGGAGATAGTGTGCCCCAGCCAGCTGCAGGCAGAAGAGAGCATGCATGGTTGCTGTTTCTCAGAGAAATCTGCTAGAAGAGGTAAGACAAACATGTGAAGAAAGATGGTACTAAGGTTACATATTTTGGGGATGAGAAATGAAGGCTCAAAACCCTTTGAAGAGAATTTTCCATGATTATTTATGGCACAAAATTTTGTCTAAAGAATCTTGTCCATGAAATTGGCACATGAGATGGGTTCTTGCACCTCTTAGTTGTGATGTTGCTTTTAGCTTGATTCATTTGTAGATATGTCCAAACTCTCTGCGAAACTAATTTCAACATAACTAGCCCTGTTTTTTCTTTTTTCTTTTCATTTATTTTTTTTTCTTTTTCTTTTTTTTTTTCTTTTTCTTTTTTGATGAAATAAAAGTATGGATAGACCTGAAACACTTCAGAGAGCTTGATCTGTAAATTCTCAGACCTGTGATGTGAAATGAATGATTTCAGATCTGCATGCAGACTTCATGGGTGGACTTTATTTCAGTGTACATGGGACTGACTTACACCCCAAATATAAAAAGCCTTAATGCCGAGAGGTGCAAGATCTGCACAGAGAGCCAGACCCCAAATGTATGCATAATACATACATATATAATACATACATACATACATATATACATAATACAATAC
Source organism: Anser cygnoides (assembly GCF_040182565.1). Lineage (NCBI taxonomy): Eukaryota > Metazoa > Chordata > Aves > Anseriformes > Anatidae > Anser > Anser cygnoides. The sequence continues at coordinate 83,860,509 of NC_089874.1, forward strand.
AATACTGCAGAATAACAGACAGAGGGTAGGCCTTTAGCCTTTTGGTTCTTTCAAGCAGTTTTATTCCTCCGATTTTTAAAGAAGAAGCAGAAGTTAATGAACTGTTTTTTCCAGAAAGCAAACTTTTTGGTCAAAGTCACTTTGGGTATTTGGGGAAAAGTATTTTGAATGATCCACTGGTGGACTTCAGCTGTAAAGCTCTCTGAAGTTGTCTTCTGCCAGTTTGTCTCCCAGAAGACAAGTTACCCAGGTGGTGCTTTGGACGGACTGCCACTCTTTATTTGTAACACCGATCTCTGCTATTATTACTGTTATGAGTTGTTACTGGTGGTTCTTGTCTCTTCTTGCAAGCTTTTTTTGTGAGCTGGAGCACAGCTTCTAGTTCTGCTTTGAGTGAGCAGTGGGAGCAAAGGGGCTGGATGGTGTTGGACGCCAGCGGCCTGTGCTCCTTCAGGGTACCACTGACACCACCACGGGTATAAAGTGACAATATTTTTCAAGACTGTGGGGCTCATTTTGCCCAGCAGGAGGTGCCAGAATAGAAGTACTTTACAGCCAGAGTCCTGGATTTGGTCTGCTGAAAGCAAGTGCAGGTGGGGAAGTAAGAGTTTTTCCAGATTGCCCTGGCACAGCATGAAGCCTGATTACGGCTAGCAAGATCACATCACAGTATCAGGGTAGAAGTCTTTCTCTGCCAAATTACAATAGACTTATGGAGTTCTTGGGTGAGATATTCAAACTTGGGCTGCTGAAGCAAAGTTACCTGCTGTCTGAAGCCACAGCACTGTTGCAATTTGGAGATAGAGCTAAGGCTTCTTCTGGTGGCTTCAGGCCCCTTGGGTAGCAAAGAGTAACTTTAGTTCATGTCAAAGAAAACAAAAGACTCTTTGTCCTGCAGAGGTGACAGCTTTGGGGTTTTCTGCACTGCCCCTCTGCTGTGTAGCAGAGGGCCTTGCTGTGGGAAAGGGCTTATAGCAGAGAGTGCCCCAGGAAATCAGGGGCCAGGTGGCCCTTGGCCCCAGGAAACCCTTGCTGCTGGTGTGGGCTGAGCAATAGGCTGTTCTGCTTTGTGTCAGAAGACTGCCCTGGCAGCCACGATAGGAGTATCCACACGTATGTCTGTACTGAGCAATCCCGCCCTTGGTGTCCATCAGGATTTAGGCTTCATCTATGTTATGGATTAAGGTAAAAAATTCAGGCTAAACCATAACATATTAACTGTATATGTGGGCACTTTAATCTGGGGAGACAGTTCCTTGTTCCGGGTAGCGCAATCTTCTTTCAGAGTGAATTCCTGAGCTGTTACTCCTGAATAAAACCCTGTGGAGAAGTGCCCTGGGGATAATCAGTTCCAGCTCTTCTGTCCCTCATGGGACTGAGAGTCTGTTGTGGATGGATGGAGCTGACTCCACCAGCTCGTAGTTGCCCGGATTAATCACATTGGGCCAATGTATGAGAGCACTGCCTGTAATGGGTCTAAAATGTTGCTGGGGGTAGAGCTGAGCTTTTCTGTGTTCCAGACCTATTGAAGTTTGACTCTACACAACAACTCAGTTACCCATTCACTTCTCCTGCAGCCATTTTATTCCTACTTTTCATAATTCCAGGCTCTTCTGGAAAATGCCTCTGAAATGGTGGTAATGTCCCACCGAGACAAACAAGAGCCCACTCATCGGAGCGAGATATAGGAAAGAGAGACGAATATTCTTTTAAAAGCAGGTTTAAAGCCATTCTCCCCCAGCTCCCATTCCCATTCCTCTTGGACAGATGTCCATCTGGCTACCCAATGCATCACAGCCTCTCTTGGCCACAGCAGGAGGTACCCGGGGCAGGCTGGGCAGCGCTCACTGGTGGGGAACCTGCTGTCCGCACGCCAGTGGTGGAGCCCGACACCTCTGCAGCCATAAAAACTGGGAATTTTAACCCACAGCCAAGGATTACAGACCCCAGCAGCCAGGCATCGGCAGGACGCCACCTTAATGTTGCCTTGCTGGGCACTGGGGTTTTAATGCCCAACTGTGAATTTCCTACCTGGTCTTTCTACATGCACACACACCCTTTTTCTTTTTTTGGGGCTCTCTTGCTACATTAGCTTTCTTGCAATGCGTTTTTCGTTGTGTGAATACTGCCGCCCTGTCAGCTCAGCACCGAAATGCCATAAATCTGGTGGTCTCGTGCCTGTCCCCTGTGTACTGCAGTCCACCTCATAAAACTGCTACTTAATTAAGTACGGCGTGGTACAATTGGCAGTCTCTGCTCAGCAGCCAAGGCTCAGGTCTGAGCACACACATGTATGCCTGTCGGGCTTGTGCCGAGAGGTGTGGCAAGGGACCTGCCGCTGTTGGAGTGGGGAGGCATTTCTAAGTAGAGGTGGCTGAGAAAACTCTTTAAAAGTGCAGAAAATGTCTTATAAATTGTTAAAAGCCTACCCCTCTAATCACAGGCCAGGGTTTCTAGGCCAGCTGGGGAGAGGACACCTTTCTTTGAATAAAAGACTTAATATACTCAGAAAAGTTTAAGAATTAATTACGATGGATTTGGGAAATGAAAATGAAAGAATGTTAATAAATTGTTAGTACACAATGAAAGCAATACCTTAAGGTTACCCAGAGGCCTTGCTTCCATCTATCTCACTCAGGATAACTAAGAGATCGTTAAAATTTTCTATTTTAATTTACCATAGAGCCAATATCTGAAGGAACCTTATAGGCTTTAGTGCATTGTTCCTCCTGCTGATCTTATTCTTTCTTTTTTGTTTGTAAGGATGCAAACTGAGTGGTGGAGAAGTTATGTAGCAAGTCACGGGTACAACTTCATTCTCTTGACTCCTAATGACTCTCTAAACTAGAAAAATGCCTTTATTGATGGCCCATAAATTATAAGCACTTTAATTAGAGCATTGACCCTCACGTCCTTTCAACACATTTTACCTTCCGTCTCAGCAGTGTGGCCATTGCTGTGATGCCAGGGCTCTCTCTTGTGTTGGCTTATAACAAATCTTTGCAGTTTCTTTTGCAGGCAGAGCCATACTTGCTGCCTCCGTGCTCTCCCCATGAGTCAGCCTGGATCCATCCACACACACCACTCAGGACAGGCAGGCAGCACCCATGCAAGCCCAGTGCAGGTTGGATTGGAGCTGGCAAAACCTGGCTGGCTAGAAGCAGTGCTGGAGAGGGTATAGGTCTTTATGAGTGGCCCTGATGACTGGGTTTGTGAGCTGGCAAGTGTTGGCATTGACTTCATATGGATATTTAGAAATCCTGCATTTGGAGACCAAATTTGGATCTGCTCCTTTTGCCTGAGCACAACCATTATTGCAGTTAAAACATTGCTACTGTTAAAATAATAAGCTCTGAATAGTTGTAATATTGACTTGTTCTTTCCTTGTTAGTGACGTATGAAGACTGAATAACTGATGAAATGTGATGCTCACCATGAGCTTTATTTTTCAGACCCCAAAGTCCGACATCTCCTTAGTCATGAATGCTGTATTACCAGGGCATGTTCTGTGCCCATCCTTGTAGGCTCAGAGCTGTGGTGGGTTGTGAAAATCAAGAGCAAACAGCGAGGAAAGACAAGTGTTGTCAGTCTGGAGAATGAGTTGGTTGAACCACCAGGCCCCAGATCTATGGCAGCGGAAGCAACACTGGAATTCTTGTCTTGCTGTGAGTTCAGCTTCTTTTCCAGACCCTTTTCCGTTCACATGAAAGCCCTTCAGACTCAATGGGGATTTTGCTGTAACAATAACAACAGAGTTATTCCCAAAGTTGCTGGCATGGGAATTTTATTTAGTAACAGCTTTATTCTTTGTGAGGTCTCCAAGGAAGGCAATTGTTTTCTTCTGTCTGATGTTGGAGGTGGAGATCTAGGGACAGGTGGTGGATTTCCTTCGCCTTTTGGTCTTGGTGGTTGAGGGAAAGATCAAGGCCATTATTTTCCTTTCGCTCTAGTGTCAGTGCAAATGCATCCAGAGCTTACTGAGCAAACAAAAAGTATTAGTTTTCAGTGCTTGTTCAAATGGATGCTATTCAAAACAATCCACACCAGCAAAAACAAAGAATACCCAGTATGGATGTTCTGTAAAACCAAAGGAAAAAGACCCTCTAATTCACAGAACGTGGTTTTGCACATTGTCTGAAAGCTATTGTAATTTTCCTGTTAGTAAATCTACAGTTGGAAGAGAAACTGAAGGCCATTGAGGTATTTGCCACCAAGCTAGAGTGCACAGCAGCTCAAGGCAGTTGCTCAGAGCCGTTCACATTCCCCGTGTGCTGCACTGCACTGGTGCAAAGCCAGCGAGAGCACCTTTCCTTCAGTTGTTGGAGGAGTGGGGAGGAACAAGGAACAAGTAGCACGTCTGCCAGCACTGAAGAGGTAAACCGACACCGGAACTCAGCCTTTCTGTAAAATAACTCTTGCTAATATCATCATGTGTTACAGAGATTGAAAATCAGATTAAGGTAATTGAGAGTAGTCAGGCAGCATAGCAGTGTGTGCAAAGAGTTTAGTAAAAAAGTTGTAAGGAAAATATGGCTGTTAGGGTTTGGTTTGCCTTTCCATTAGAAAGGAAAAACAAAACTAAAAGGTGGTTTTATGCTATACTCTCCTGTGGGTGTAAGTATACAGGAAACGACCCAGCTGATTAGGCCAGATGGCAAGGATGAAAACCGGTGTGCAGACACTGCAGAACAAATACTGGAATTATGACAATGGCGATGCTGTATTTTGCCACGTAACACGCATCCTTTTCAGCTGGACCCCAGGCACCTTGTGCCAGTTACCGTGATGCTGACGAGATGCCAGCACCCCATGCAAGCCAAAAGCCATGGGGCAGGCGTGGGTGTGATGGCTCCTGGGATGAGCAGTCACTCAGGCCTGATCACGCAGGGGGAGGCGCAGAGCCCAGGAGGTGGCTGGTGATGCTCTGCCAGCCGGTTCTGGGCTTGGGGATGGTCACACAAGGAAAATGCCTGTGCTACCTCCTGCGGGCGGTGGCTGAGGGTTTGGCTGGGTTTCAGTGGTGAGGCACTGACATTCGCTGGAAAATATGCTTCTAAATGTGAGACGTTCTCCTGAACTTTCTCCTGGCTTAAGATTTCTGCTGCTTCCAGAAACACCGTTTCTGCCTCAAAAATGCCTAGCAAATGCTTCATGAATAGCTCAGATGACAGAATTATCACCGTTTTCTTTCCCTTCAGTATTGGGCCATATCATGTGAGGAACTCTGCCAGCATAGAGGTAGGCAGCATCCTTCCCTTGCAATTTGGTTACAAAAATTGGTATCTAATTATGTGGGCCCGGCGTGCCCCGTCAGTCTCCAATTTGGCCAAGCTCCCGATGGATGCTTGCCCTAGGTTGGCTGCTCCCACGCGCCCGCCGGTGTGGGTGGATAAATGACTCAGATAAAATTTGACTGACTGGTAGAAACCTGGTCTGGGGGTAATTCAAGACAGGGACTTGGGGGAGTCTGTTGTGTTATCAAACCTGGGCAGATGTGGCAAACAGCTTTGTGAGAGTGCTCTTTCACCAGCTTGCTAATAGCCTGGCCAGAATTCAGTACTCACTGATCTCATAGTTTGTTACCTGAGATCAGTCTTTATTTTGGAAAAAGACTGTGAAAAAGAAGGTATCTCTTTCTAGCGCTGTATAGGAAAAAAATAATTTAACCTCAGGAGCTAGATCCTCTGCTGGCAGATGTCAGCATGAGTCCATTGTCCTAAATTATTATTATTATGACCTGGTATGTCTGAGATATGAAACAGGATTTTGTTGTTGTTGTTAAATGGAAAATATTGAAGTCAGTGGCAGAAGTCTTGTTGAAAAAAAAAAAGCACAACAAAAAAACCCAAAACACATGTTCCAATTTACAGGTCAGTTGATATCCTCCCCTGAGGCTGCCTTAATTTCTGGTTTGGGCATGTCAATAAATCAATGCCACAAGCCATCAGTGAGGCAGTATCCAGCAAAGCAGCTGCCATATGAACACCATGCTCAGAATCCAAATATGTATATAGCCAAAAATCTCTCAATACGTTTTCTTACTTCATTAGTTTCTGCTTTGCATAAAAATAGCTGTCATTTCTCCAATGAATAATCATGTCTGCCTTGAGAAAGATATGTCTACGTGATAAGTTTGTTAAATAATGAGAGGAAATAAGTTGCTGTGTGGAACCTTTAATGCAATTCTGTTATGGTATTTTTTTCTTGTTAATAGATGTCCTTTAAGCACTATTTTTTGTGCTTGTTATACGTAGATGAAGAAGCAGTTGATAAAACAACATCATCATTAAACAAAAAAAAAAGGTGATGACTTTATGCTTACACATCCCAGGATAATATCACAGCTATGATTAATAGAGGGTTGTAACACAAATAAGACTCTATGGAGACTTTCTGCCTCATGCTGTGTGCATTTTTCACTGCTGTGCAGTGGCTATAAAATGCTCTCTTATGGGATCCTTAAGGTTTGATTTTCCTCTATTTTGTGTTATGAGATGACTGCACTTGAGCAGGTGAATTCAAGTCATTACCATGTGTGGACTCCTGTTGTCCATTGAATCTAAAACATTGCAAGTGACTGCATGATCTGCAAGGCCAGGAGAGTTGAGACTTGGTTACGCTGGCAGGAAGGGAGCTGGGAAAGGGAGTTCCCCCAGTGCACCCCAAAGTACACCCTGAAACATTGCTCCAAGAAAATAAAGACATCAGGAAGACAGGAAGATGGGTGACAGAAAAGCATCAGAATCTCTTCAGCCTTCAAAGACCAGCACAATACCTTCTCAGATCTCTGAAAACATCTGTAACTTTTGAAATCTGAAGTGGTCAGGATCAAAAAAGGTATTATGGATACTGACTGCCTGAAACCTACCATGCTGGACACTTCCTGCAGAGGTTAAACTAAACAAGTAGTTCCCGGAGCAGAGGAACTAACACCACCCGGTTTCCTACCAACCTGTCTCACAAGATCTCTTCCTCCTCTGGATTCTCTGTCTCAGACAGAAAAAGCACATGGTAAGGCTTGTATCTTAGGGAAGACATAAAGAACAACAAATGATTTCTCTTCCTGGTCACCGAGGTGCAAAAAATAAATCTTTATGTATTGGAGACTGCGACCCTCTCTGTCAAATCTGGCTGAGATGAGTAATGAGAGTTACCAGTGGGGAACAGAAACAGACAAACGCAGCATGACTGTATAGACCATGTTTCCTTAGGAAACTGGTCTCAAAACAAAGCACACAAATCTGGTATATTTATAGTGAAAGAGGTGGGGGGCTTTCCTTTCCAGAGGAAATGGACTGCTTTCCTGGGCCTGATCCTCACATTACTGGAAACTGCTTCAGTTCACACTGGCTGCAGATCATGTCCTGCTCTTCCCGATCCAGGAAACCTGTATAAGTTCTGGAAGAAGTTAGCAATGCCTGTAGCACTACCAGAAGATATCTCAAGCGCTCCACAGGAATATTTATTTCTGTATTAATACTATGCCTAATACATGTATAGGATATTTATGATGTATACAAGAGTCAGTCAACTGAGATGAAAATCAGGGAAAGAGAAAGGATCATTCTGAAAACAAGCTGCCTCAGCTCCAGCTCCATCCCTTACTACAACTTAGCAGACAGACTACACTGCCAAGTACAAATTTGTACCTTTTTGGTGGCATGATGGTAGCTACCTGCAAGAGTGTTGTGTTCTCCTTGGTAGGAGGGAAATGTAGGAAGTGGAGGGCAAGACTGAGGCAAATTCAACCCAAAGTCCCTCTGAGAAAGCAGAGACCAGGCAGGCTGTTTCTCCTCTCAGATGTGAAGTTTCCTCCCAAGGGGGAAAGAAGAATTGGGAGAGCTAAAATAGGCAGTATTGTTGAGTAAGCTAAAACACTTGGAAATCTAGAATTTTTCTTCTCTACCACAAACTTTCCAATCTCTATGTACCACAGATGCAGCCCAACCTCTCAGGAAGCCAGGACATGTAGATACTGGGATACTGAACACCAAAGACACCTATTAAATCTAGTCCCTGACAATGCAACATTGTTCCCAATTTTAAATTTTTTGGAGTTCCTTTGTATTTTGGGTTCTTGTTTTTAGAATTGGCTGTGGACAGGTTTTCTGCTTTATACTCAAAATACCCAAACTGGGCTTAAGTTACTAGTTAAACATTATGAAGTGTCTTTTAAAAACCTGTAAAATACAGAGTTACTTGTTATATAGCTAGGCTTTTGTTATTTGGCCTTTCATCCAGAAGTTTTTGAAAAGCCAAGAACAAAATGTCTTTCCTCATTGATACCCTGATCTTGTGTCTACTGATCACAAATGCAGATTAGAGTAAAACTCTCCGCTCTAGCTGGTACTGGGTGTTTCTTTACAGCCCCCTATAACCAAATACCTAATAGCCTTTTTTTTTTTTTTTTTCTTCTTTTTTTCCAGAAGGTGATTCCAAGAGTAAAACAAAGCATAGTTTTCAGAGATATTTCTGATTTGTCAGCCTGATTCCTTTATTACTCCTCCATGAATTCTCACAGCCATGCCTTTCTGGCCCTTGTGTGGGGCTGAATGTGAGATAATCTTACCTGATCATTTCAGTTAATTCTAAAATGACCCTGAAGCAAGCTTAACCATAAAACAAAACAAAAAAAATTCTCACAGTTTGCTCTTGTATCTTTGCACTGACTCAAATAGCATGTGCAGGCCTGCCTCCGTGTTTTAAGGTAGCCAATACTATCCAATGACAGTTTTATGCCCAGAACCAATATACCTCGTTAACAATAATTTATGAAATTTCACCATGAGTCTTGTCCAGTATTTGCTGACTTGAGCCATCAACAGTGCAAATGTATTGTGGTGTTCAGTGAATGTCTAAGGTGTTAACCCATCATGGGCTCACTATGAACAGGAGCAGACTACAGCAGAGGAGCTCTTTGTGGTTGTGAGCAAAAGTTAATAGAAGGTGTATCTTCCTCTTCCTTTGGTGCTCATTGTTCTTCCTGACACCGACTTTTTGTTGCTTTTCATTAGGATCCATTTAAGAATTAGCAGTCTGATTGCCTTTCTTCATATAATGTCACGTACGTTATGGCTCAGTGGTGAGGCATGCTGTCTTTCAACAGCAGAAGTGCTAACACATTTTGGGAATGGTGTCATGGAGCTAATTGGACAACTTGCTTTCAGTTGTACTGGATTTTTTAAAGTCAGGTCTGAACACATCTCTGTACAACTCTATAATCAGGATTAAAAGCCAAGGCCTGATCCTTCTCTGGCTTTCTACTAAGTGAAGACAGCATTTGGAGTCAGTGTAGCTTTATGAGTGCAAGTGAATTGTAAGACTCAGTACTTTGAGATTTGTATCAAAGGTGTTTTTAATAGCCTGCAGTTTTCTTGGCATGAACTGCTTTCATGACTCAAGACATACATGGTGGGCTGAATTTATGCTGTGTGCTGGTTTCATTCAGGTGGGATTTAATGTGAAACCTGTAAATGTTCACATGCGTATGCACTGGCCTTTGCTGTGTAACTGCCACCAGAGCCACAGACAGGAATTTCTCTGAATCAGGGTGCTATCTAAGAGTATTAGTGTTGGCAAGGCCAAATACAGAAGCCTTGTACAGTCACTTGTGCAACACATGACTGGAAACATGCCCTCCTCAGCACATCCAGCCTCTCCCATTAAATCCATGCCTGAGTGAGGATGTGATGTATTACAGTGACCATTAGTGCAGACACGTGTGTGTATCTGTACTCAGACTGGGAGTGGGAGTAACAACATGTAGACGATAACGATGGAGTTCCATTCACAGACAATGGATTTGGAGTCCTTCAATAAAACCGAGCACCGTGGATAAAAAGGGTATTTAGGAAGCTTCTGTGTATATGGTTTTTGTGCTTTTGTCGCTGACTTACTTCCAATAAGATAAATAACAAGGAAATTACAGCATTTTTATAACCAGTACGGTGAAATAGTATTTAAAGAACCTTTTATTTCAACATCAAAGCATACATAAAAGAATAATCCATTCCCAATGGAATAACAAGACAAGACAGGACACTTGCTGTCTTTTAAAGCAAGAGGTTTTTCTTGCCAAGAACCTGAAGAAAGTAGATCTGCTTAAAATGACAAACTGATGCTTTTTGGCCTGTTAGCAAACTAGTGCCCTCAATATGAAGAAGAGTCAAATCCTTATTTCTAAAAAGACAGGATAAAGATGAGTGAGGTAAATCACATGGGAGAGAACTAGAAATGCTCACTATTATAAGTATATTGTAGTTATATATATATATATATATATATATATGGAATCCTTAAAGGAATACCAGCATTCAACCAGAGGGGAAACCATAGCAATTTAAGAGCCTGGAATAATTTTCGTCATTAAATCAGCTCCAAATCCCACTGCAATCAGTGCAGAGGGATCCTTCTATTCCTTTTTCCTTCCTGTCCACCACCTTCGTTGCATTAAAGTGGTGGCTTTGGGAGGTCTGTACAAGTGTCTTGCAGGCAGCCTATTGGTGCCAGCACATTGTGCAGGGTCTCTTTCCACCCACCTCATGTCTGAAGTGGCTTTGGAGGAGTCTCAGATGTAGGGGACAGAGGTAGGTCTGGTCTGGGGGGCTACCTGTAAATTGGAGAGTGTGGACATGGACTGGAGGAGTGAGATTTCCATGCTGTGTGCTTTGCAGCCAGGCTGCTGTCTCAAAGGGCCTTTCCTGCAGCAGCCGGCACGTGCAGAGTGTCAGCCCCTGTGCTCCTGCGTGCGCGTGTGGGCTTCTATCACGGCCCCGGCACTTTGAACAGCCACTTTGTAGACAAGCAGGGAAGAGGTAAATTGAGTGCTTGGGAGGGGGAAGGAGGGTGGGGAGGAAGGAAAAGAAATGTGAGAAAGCTTTAGATGTAGTCCAAGCGTCCATCTGGTGGGTCCTTCTGATGTTCCCTTGCCGAAGCCCTCCCACTGAGCACGTCTCAGAAGGATCCCTCCTTTCTTTCTCTCCTGCCAAAAACTGAGTCAGAGGCGGGTTTTGTTAGAAAAGGGGTCATGAAAGCTTTGTTCAGCCTGCCCCCGTAGGGTGTGCGTTTGTTTAGGAGGATATTGAGGCTATCCGAGAGCTGGTGGTTTGTATTCACACAAAGCTGAGCAGCCTCAGCCTGACTGGGAAACCAGCGCCTCTGACACTCATCCAGAAGGTGCCATGCCATAAAAAGCCCAGGACTGCCCCAAACCCTAAGCAGACTGCTGCATCGGGGGAGTTTTTGTTGCTGATTAGTGTCCCCAGTCACATTTCAGGTTGCTCCTTTATTCTGACTTGCCCAGGGAGAGGGAGTGGGGGGACTGTCTGCTGTGGGCACAGCAGTAAGGCCCCCGACCTACTGCTGCTCCAGGGGAAGAAAAGGCCTCTCTGTGTGCCCACCCATTTCTCAACAGAGCTGGCTGGGGTGGTGAATTCAGGTTTCACCCATGCACCTCTTCCTCCTTCTTCCTAGGGACTCCCTGGAACCTGTGTTTGCAGCTGTGCATGTAGGTCATGTAGGTGGGTTTTGCAAGGTTTTGCAAATGGCTCGAGTGGCTGTCTCATCTCATAATTTTGTAAAACAAGCTTTGCTGTTTACTAGGCTGGATTTTGACTTTTAAAATTTAGAGCTTTCTTTTTTTTTGGGGGGGGGGAGGATAGGATTACACTTTATAGGTGTTCATTGGATGGGGTTTACACACGGGGGGAAGAATACATGGTGTAACAGACTTCTAAGGAGACCTAGTGCAAAAGATAAAAGAAACTGAAATACCAGAATGAAAGCAACTGATTTCCGTAAGACTTTCATGAATGTTTGGGTCATTTAATAGTCAAATATGGGAATAAGAAATAAAGGAATAAGAATGGAAATTTTCTATTCTACTTGTTTTAACAAATACGCACACAAAAAAGTTGTTTCTTTTTTTCCATTTTACTTTCATTTTAGAACCCTTAGGTTCAAATTAAATTTAAACAGATGTGCACCAGCTATTTAGTTTCAAACTCTTGAAGAAAGACCACGTCTGCATTTCCACTGATATAAAGTGACACTCAACTACTATAAAATGAAAGCCATTGTATGATGGAGCTATTTATCTTGCTCATTTAAGATAGAGAAACATTTTAAATGAAAATGTAAACAGGCCATTAAGCCTCACTGAAGGAGGATGCCAAAAAGGTTACTTTTAAAAACATATGCTTGAAATCAGAAAACAGAAAATGAAAAATGAAGCACTGTAACAGTTAGGACCTCATCCTGGATGGGAGGCAAAATGCAACGCCAGGATGAAGGGAGATACAGTAGGATTTCAAGAGAGTCTTGTGTCCAGTAGTTATTTTAAAGACTTAAAAAGAAAATATATGGAATTTTATACTATTGAATTGCTGCTGGGAGGTTTCTTTTATTAATACAGTGCTCAGTTTGCTTCTCATTGTGGGTCTGGACTCAGAAAAGAAACACACGCTCTTTCCTGCGAGTGATGGGAACACAGGGACAGCTCCTCAGCGCTGCTGTAAGTCAAGAATCTCCAGCGATGTCTGTGGAATTAAGCCAGTTTGTATGAGCTGAAGATCTGGCCTAGGGTTTCCAGCCAACTGAATGGCTGCATTTGGGATCCATTTTGATTTGCCTTTTTTTTTTTTTTTTTCCAGTGCCTAGCAGTGTGCTTGGGTAACTTTGGTGGGCCCTTAGGACACACAGCTTCGGCCACAGCTCAGCTCCAAAGTGGGGCTGGGTGCTGCTGCTCTGTACAGAAAGAGAAGCGGGGAGGGGATGCACATGTGTGCAACAATGCAACCAACCATTCTACATATACACATATCTTTCCTTCCTTTAGTCATTTTCCATCCTTGCTTTGAGCTCTTCTAGTCCTGAATGACTTCCTTGTCTCTCTTTTAACCATGGCATTCCTGCTTCCTCATTATGCCTTCCCTTTAAAGGGAACAGGAACATTTCTAAATGGCTAAGTGACATTATTCATTGAGACCTTTCTCTTTCCGCTGATCTAAATTGTCTTCTTTCTCTCCCTAGTGCTCCAACAGGAATAGCCTCCTTACTGTCCCCTCTGCCAACACTTGAAGCCTTTCTCTGGTCATTTCTTGCTCCAGCTATCACATCCCAGTCTTTAGGCTCGGCCCATTTTGCTCTCAGTCCCTCAGTCTGCTCCAAATCCCTCCGGCAAGCTTGCCACCTCACGCCATTCATTCCCTGTCTCCCTGTCTCTGTGCTGTCTTCATCTCTTGTTTTCCCTCCAGAGGTGTTTGAACTCCATAAACCCTTCACATTTCATACCTTACCTAAAATAGTGCTTTTATTTCTGCTCCGTTCTTTCCTGCCCTTGGTGATCTGCCGTGACTGCTCCTTTTGTCTGCTTCCCCCAGTCCTGCCTGGGGGCCCCTTTCCATGCTGCCTTCTGATTAATGTGTGTCAGTGCCCTCCATTTCCTTCTCCAAATCACTTCTTGAAAGCCCACCTATTCCATGAAATGTAACCATCTGAAAGTTACCTCTTTGGGTCTGGTGAGAAGCAATTCCATCTTATTTGATGGCGTGAAGCCATCAAAACCATTACAACCATTGCTTTCATGCTGGATATGATCACTGATCCCTCCTCTGCTGCAATACCAAGCTCTTGCGGTACTGATTTTCACCTGCGCCATATGCACCTTCTCAGCCATTGGGAAACAGGGGAAGAAAAATGGCTTGACGGCTTCTCCATTTCCCTAATTTCCTGGGCTTGCAGGGGGAGGAGTGGCTGTGGCTGGGTCACCGAGCCTGCTCTGTGCCTTGTAGGCCATCACCAGAGCTGCCATCATCTCTTCCCATCCTCTACCTCTCTTCCGGGCGTGCTAGCTGCACTCCATGGTGGACAAGTTTAAAGGGTGTGAAGTCTTTCCACCACGGAGGCTGTGTGCCAAGCAGGCATTTCCCTCCTGCGGAGGAATTCCCAGATGGACCAAGATGGGGACTGGGTCTTTGGGCCAAGGCATGGCTTTTGATTTTTGCTAAGTATTGTGTTTCTCTAAGGGCAGCAGGCAAAGTCTCAGTGCTTTATAAACACTGCTAACTCTAATAACTCAGTAATAATAATGCTTTTTTGAATGACTTTATTTTTATGGGTGTAATTATATTGCACGTATTTAATAAATTTAATTTAAAGACATCTCTTTGCAAAACTCCTCAAATTAAGTTGCAATTATCCCTTTTCCTATGCAACGGATTATGAGTGTACATTGGATCTAGTCTTACTTTTTTTTTTTCTTCTCTCTGATCCAGCCAAAGTTTTATAAGCAGTATTTTATTTATATTAAAGCTGTGTCTCATTGATATTATGGGCACTTCAACCTGACTGTGTTTGGGGGTATTTATTTTGGCTGTTGCATCATCACATATTTAGACGAGAGGAAATAGCTATGTGCCTTCTAAATTGCTAACACTAAGGGGAGCACTTAATCTTTAGAATATCTTAACTATAAATCCAACATCAACACGTGTGTCAGAAAACACACGAATTCTTTGTGCCTAAATATTCAAGGATCATGATTAATGTTTAATGCAAAACACACACTAAGTGCATGGAAATGGAATGCCAGTTGCTTTAGGTCCCATTAAAGAACTTCAGAACCAACATTTAATGATATTCTTGAAATATCCTCTATATACCTCCTGAGAAATTTGTGCTTCGTTACTGCTTGCTTGCTGTAAGCCTCCCAGTGTCAAGCACTGTGACTTTTCTTCCAGTTTCTGGGCTGTGAGTCAAAATTGCCCCCGAGACAGTGAACATGGGGAGGGAGACCGCAAGCAAAAAGAAAGGATTGTGCCTTGCCTACAGCTCATGCCTAGCTGAGTCAACCAAGGCGATGCAAGGGGAGTTACACAAGTGGCAGGAAAAAATGGACCACTACCCTGATCCTTAGATGTGGTAAAAGATAAGTCAGGGACTTATGGATCCTAATTTGTCAGGCTCTTCTTCCTGCAGCTCGCAAGCCTCCCTCGGAAAGGCTGCCGCTTACTGGTTCCTGTGCCTTATAAAGAGCTGAGACTGCACAGGCAGCCCCAACGTGCTGCCAAGAGGCTGGCCTTGGGGCAACCTGCAGGTCACCTCTGCCCCAGGATTACTGCAGTGATGGCACTTGGACTACAGAAGTTACCAGGTGATGTTGCTTTCCCTTGAGGAAAGGGTTTTCTGTAAATGATACTTCAGCAGCTCTTAAAGCAGTACCTTCTTGCATCCAGGGCTATGGCAGTGATTGGTCCTTGAACATGGATGTGCTCCTTAGATTTACTTGTGTTTTGCATTCTTCATTTTCTTCAGGTATCATACATGTGTAATATTCTCTAAAATGTGCTATGAATTGAAGGGGAAGTTCTGATCTCATTCCACAAAGGCATTTTACTCGGATTGCGTGTAGCACCTCTTCAAAGAAAACCGTCTTAATAATTTTACTGCATTTTTCCCTATACCTCTTATTTATTTAGTAAAACAAAAGTTGCATCTTCTTATAAAAATGAGAAATTGTGGGTGTTTGGAGTCTTATTACATACCTATTGTAAAATAGGCAGTTTCCATATGGTTTATTTACCTACTTAGCATTGCAAGATGAAGTCTGGTATCATTAGTGAAATGCCCAGAGATTTCAATGAGATGTGAGGTCAGAAGCCTTTGCTGCCCAAGCAGCACTCAGAGACATGTTGTCTCTTCTGAGCAAAGCAGCATCTGTCAGCATCCTGTGGCCATCAACACTGTAACAGGTGTGGGGATGTTTATTCTGTATGAAAATATCTCTTCTTTGTTTGTTTTTTTTTGTTTTGTTTTGTTATTGTTGTTATTTTGGCTCCTGACATAACCTCACTGGAGTATCCTATGGATAAGCAGTTGATCATTTTTACTGAGGAGGATATACCTGCCATGCAATGTGAGCAAATATGTACAGTGCATTGCTTTATCTGTTGATACATTGGGGAAGGTCTTAACTATGAAGCTGCTAATAGATATGGCAGTTCCACACTTCTCTTATCTCTGCAGTGCTCTTTTATAATTCACTATTTCAGGGAAGCTGCATTTTTTATCCCCTTTAAATTACGGTAGAATGCATGGGCATTTTTGTGGGGATGCTATAGGCAGACCAAGAATAAAGAAGCATAAGGAACTGGAGGAAACCATCACTGTATGTCTCTTCAGCTCTGGTCAGAAACTCTACGACCATCTTTCCTGGGCTCAGAAGGGAGAGGACAGTGATGAAATGCAGGCACTATCCTGTTGCAAGCATAAAACTTATGTTCCCTGGCTTTGTCTTTCAGTGCAGTATGCCTATTATTATCCATGATTCACAAAGTGCAAAATCTTTCCTGACCTTGCAAGGAGAATGCAGTGGTTTGTGTGGTATGAGAATTATGGAAAGTGAATTAAGAAAATCAGAATTAATTTTGGAAAGGGATGGTGAATATCATCATAAATTAGGAAGTTCAGCTACCTGTTTTAACTGTTACAATTTAAAGACTGATTGCTGTCTTGGTTCAAAGCATTTGCCTTGACAAAAGAGAGTTAATGCTTCAGTTTTTTGCTTTATTGGCAAATGTCTTGCAGTTACCACTATCTACTGTTGGTAAGTGTTATACTGGAAAATAAGCAGAAACATTTTGCTTAAGCATAGCTGTAGTGGCTATGATTTACTTTGTGATTGCTGTGCACATGTGGACTATTCAAGGAGGGGTGCTGATTTTGGATCCTAACACCACATTTTGACTTACTAATGTTATAATGTAGGAACACCAGCTCTAGCAACAGTCTTTCTCTTACTCATCTTGCATTTTTAGATACATCTTTCTTGCTTTCTTGCTTCCTTGCTTTCTTGCTTCCTTGCTTCGGTGCCTTTTTTATTTGTTTGTTTGTTGGTTTTTGAGTTGTTTGAGTCTCTTGTTTAGTTTTCTTTTTATGATGGAGGCTTGCAATGGTTCAGCTCTACTCCTGAATATTGCCGAGTGCAGTTTGAGGCAGTGTGAGCCATTCCAGTTCCCATGATGAGAAATAACTTATGGAACATTTAAATGGTTCATCGACCACAGGCATATGATGAAGAGTGACTTGAGTGAGAAGGTCCCATCTGGGCTGCTGTGCTATACTGGCTGCATGGTCCTGCTCCAGCATTCACAGCGGCAGGAAGCCCAGCCACTGTGCAGACATGAGAAAAAGGTAAGTCAGGCACCTGCAGTGAGCTTGCTCCAGCTGACAAATAAATCCAAACTGTTTCTCTCGGTAAGTATTAGTCTAAATAAAGACTGCTGGAATTTAAGTTTGCTTGAAAAATACAAGACAAAGCAAAGTGTGAAGTAATGGTTTCCCATTCCTTCACTTTGTCATTGCACAGTTTGTATAGCCTGGGCAGAGATGTCCCATTTTAGAGGAAAGATTGCATTGCTGGTAACAAGTATATACTACTTACATCTTTTGGTTGTGGTCCCTCAGTATGTGTTGTGTGTTATGGGACCTGATTATTCTGGAGACTCTGCTGCTCCTGTGGGGAGGGACACATGTTTCAATTCAATGTGATCAATACTGCAGGGATTTTCAGTAGACGGGTGCTACTTTAAATAAACAAGCACGTCTTATGTAACATTTACAGAGCCTTTCCTGTTCCCAAGCCTATACAATCACAGTATGAGAACAGGCATGTCTGTGCTCCCTTGCAATTTCCCTTAGCGCTTCTTTTGTGATGGTTCTTGGATTAAACTTAACCAGAGAACCTTAGAAAAAAATAGAAGACCTTCTTTCAAGACACAACAGCTTAGCATCACATCTATCCTAAACTATTAGAAACAGTGCTAGCAGTGTGCTTGGTGACGGACTCTTCATTGGCCAAACAAAAGAGCTGTAGTGGGTAGGCAGACTGGATGGGCTACTGGGTATTTGTCTTTATCATTACGCTGCATTAAAACTGACAAAATGCTTAACACATCTGGCAAAATTAATACTTTTCCCACTCTAAAATGTACTGTTGTTGCAGGTTTTTCCAAGCAGTATTGATAAATACATTTTTTTGAGTTAATTTCTCTAGTGTGAGAGTAAATGTTTGGTCTTGGGAAGAGATGCTGTGTGGTTAGCAGGTTTTGCTGTTCAGAATTATGTGGAAAGGCAGCAGTCCAAAGTGGACTATGTAAGTAAAGGCGAGTTTGCTGCTTGCCTGGGTCTCTGATTAGAGGAAGCCCTTGAGGCAGAAATTGGTTTTCTTTGATATTCCTGAAAGAATAATTTACTCACACATTCTATGACCTACTCTGTGCCAAGACTGGCATGGATGGGTAAATAAAATATTTTATGTTTTGAGGCTAGTTAGGTACAGTATCAGTTTCTCTTATCCTTTTTCTTTTTTTTTTTTTTTTTTTTTCCTTTCAGGAAATCATGTGGTGCTGCCATGCAGTGCCAGAACAGGGCTATCATGCGACAGAAGATGTGCACTATCAATTGCATCATTTTTGCTTGATGTATAGTGCATATCTCACAGAACAGAATCTGGCTAGTATGCTAGTCTGATTTCATTATTCCCATCTGATTTTGAGGCCTCAGCATATCCATGCCCTTTTTTTTAGTGGAGGCAGGAGTTGATATTCTAGCCCAGTACAAACAAAGTTGCTCTCAGTGAACCACAGCATGCCATATCACCATCTGGAGCGCATTTCTGAGAGAGCAATCAGTGCTGTTGTCTATCACTTTTCTCTACCAGCAGCTGTTTCCTGCCAAGCTCTTTCCCTCCAGCTCTCCACTGCTGCCTGCTCAGTTGGGTCCTCCTAGGCCATGCAGGCCACAAGCAGCCACCCTGGGACAGCTGTGTAGCACACAGATAGTTCACTACACAGAGCTGAGCTGTGTGTCTGCTCCTGACTACCTGGACCCTTGTCACCTGGATTCCAACTTTACTGTATTAAGACTGTAAAATTATTCATGGAAATACACTATTAGTATTGCATGACTTAGTTTTCCCTTGGGAATTCTGCAGGGAAAAAAAATGGTGATAATCCCTGGTTTGTTAGCACCTAAATGGGTAGCTAATGTCTACATAGCTCCTGTTTCCTTATGACTTACAGCACTAGTGTTGAAAAGTACAGGCTGGGAATGTATCTGTAATTTACATCACCTCTACCCTCAGTAGAGATATCCTATTCAAAATCCTAAATTTTTTGAAAAAAAGAAAAACCACCATCCCACTTATTTCTGATAAAATACTAAACAGTTTTACCTGTTACACAGAATTCTCCATTAAAAGTCATGGTAAAATGAATACTGAAAAGCTTAGTACTTATACATGCTATGACCATAAGATGGAGATATTGGGCTACAAAAGAAACTTCGTACTTCATTGCCTCACCACTTTGGTTACTGTGGGCTTATTTGAAGAAAACAATGGTGATTATTATTAGCTAAAATTAGTGTTGTGGTAGGGATTAGAGACCAGCCAAACCAGGATGGCAGAGTGCTAGAAATATGAAATTCTGGTTTTAAGTGCAGCATTAAATGTGAAAATGTGAGCTGCTATTGTAACATTTTCAACAGTGGATTAGGGTATGCCTTTGTTTCACAAAAATTGTTGAAACATCATACTTCTAAATAGCAGAAGGTACTCCCCTTTCTGATGAGTAGGGAATTATATACATCTCTCAAAAGCAGGAAAAATGTCTTATGTATAACATGAGCCATACGTACTGTCTATAGCATATATTTATTTTCTTATCTTTAAGTACATCATCAAAGTACAAGGTCTAATCAACAATTCACTCTCTGCAAGAGGCCCCAGGACTGCAATAGCAGAGGAGGAAAATTGCCCATGGCTGTGCAGGGTAAACTGGAAAAGATGGGTTTCAGCCCCCCACCCTCAGTGTGGATCTCAAACAGGTAACCTTTGCCAACCTCTGGCTCATCATTTTATTAACGTGTATGATTTCATCTTGAAAAGCATCTTAAAAATTGTTCCTTCTTACTCAGTTGATCCACTTTTCCCTGTGGGTTGTCATGTCTGTAGTCTCCTTCTCAAGTTGTCCGCACTAATGAGGCTGAAAAGCAAACCGAACCCAATTCTTGGTAATGTGTACCCCTCAGAAGTGTTTGGAAAGTTTAAACCAGCTGTACTTGGGCTGAACTCAGTGCAAGCAGTATTTGTGCACAAGCAGAAATGAGGACTTAGTTTTTGGATATGGAAATATTCAGTTATTGGCTGTTTTCTTAATGGGAGACGATGATTAGATAAAAGGATGGGTGGTTTCTTGACAGTGAAGTTAATTACTTAAAAGATAACCAAGGGTGTAGTGGATTTACCATCCCCTGAAATCTTACACCCCAGTCCAGACACCCATCTAAAACTGAAGCTTAGTTCAGTTAGCATTTCTGAGTTTGGTGTATGAGGAAACCATGAATGAAATTCTGTGGCCGGTGTAATGCATGAGATCTGACAAAATTATCTCGAAGACCACAGAATCACAGAACAGATGAGGCTGGAGGGCAGCTCTGGAGACCATCAGGACCAAACCCCTGCTCAGAGCATGGTCAGCTACAGCAGATTGCTCAGGTCAATTTTGGGTGTTGAATATCTCTGTGGAAGGAGATTCCACAACCTCTATGGGAAACCTGTGCTAGTGTATGACCACCTTCACAGTATAAAGTGTGTGTGTGTGTTGTTCTTGTGCTTAAATAGATTTCCTTGTATTTCAGTTTGTGCCCATTTCCTCTTTTCCTGTCACTGGACATTACTGAGAATGGTCTGGCTTCATCTTCCTTACTCCCGCCTTTCAGGTATTTATACACATTGATAAGCTTCCCCCCTGAGCCTTCTTTACTCCAGGCTGAACAGTCCCACCCCTCTCAGCCTCTCCTCTTATAAGAGATTCTCCAGTCCCTTCAACATAGTCCGGTATGGCCACATCACTCTGGTACTGGGGATTCCAGATCTGGGCCCACCACTCTCCATGTATCTCACCAGCACTGAGTAGAGGGGAAAGATTATATCCCTCAACCTACTGGTAACACCCTTCCTAGAGAAGCTCAGGATGCTGTTGGCCATCACTGATGTGAGGGTGCATTGATAGCTCTTGGGCACACTAGCGTCCACCCAATCTCCTTTTCTGCAAAGCTGCTTTCCAACTGGTCAGCAGCACCCAGCCTGTATTGGTGCATGGAGTGCATTCCTCTCCATATGCAGGACTTTGCATTTCCCTTCCATGAGGGTCTTTTTGGTCCATCTCTCCAGCTTGTTGAAGTGCCTCTGAATGGCAACACACCCGTCTGGCATATCAGCTGCTAACCCCAGCTTTATATCATCTGCAGCCTTGCTGAGAGTGCACTCTATCCCATCGTCAAGGTTATTAATGAAGATGTTTACCACTATTGGACCCAGTATTGACCTCTGGGGCACGCCATTAGTGACTGGCCTCCAGCTGGACTTTGTGTTGCTGATTACAACCCTTTGAGCCTGGCAGCTCAGCCAGTTTTCACTCTATCTCACTGTCCACTTATCTAGCTTGTACTTCATCAGTTTGTCAATGAGGATGTTATGGGAGATGGTGCCGAAAGCCTTAATAAAGAAAAGATAAACAAAATCCACTGCCCTCCCTGCATCCATTGAGCTAGTTACTTTGTTGTAGAAGGCCATCAGTTTGGTCAAGCATGATTTCCCCTTCATAAACCCATTCTGACTACTCTCAATCACCTTCTTGTCCTTAATGTTTCTGGAAATGATTTACGGGATAATTTGCTCCATTACATTCCCAGGGATTGAGATGAGACTGACCAGTAGTTCGCTGCATTGTCCTTTTTGCTCCTTTTGAAGTTAGCAGTGATACTCTTCTTTTTGCTGTTCTTAGGAATGCCCTCCAGCTGCCACGACCTTTTAAAAATTACGAAGAGTGGCCTCACAATGACATCAGCCAACTTCCTCAGCTCTCATGGGTGCATGTTATCGGGGCCCATAGTTTTATATAGGCCTTATTTGCTTAAATATTCCCTACCCAGATCTTTCTTCACCAAGGGTAAGTCTTTCTTGCTCCAAACTTCCCCACTGGTCTCAGGAACCTGGGACTGCTGAGGCAAAAGCAGTATTCAGTACCTTGGTCTTTTACATGTCTTTTGTCACCAGGTCCACTACCCTGCCCAGCTGTGGGGCCACATTTTCCTTAGACTTCCTTTCTCTGCTCATGTACTTGTAGAAGACCTTTGCTCTTCACATCCCTCAACAGATTCAACTCCAGGTGGGCTTTGGTTTGCCTTACCCCACCCCTTCGCACTAGAACAGTGTCAGTGTGTTCTTCCTGGGTCACCTGCCCCTGCTTCCACCTATTTAACACTTCCTTTTTCTGTTTACATTTAGTCAGGATCTCCTTGTTCATCCCTGAAGGGCTCCTGTTGCCTTTGCTTGATTTCCAGCTTGTTGGGATGGGCCACTCTTGAGCTTTGAGGAGGTGATCCTTGAAAATCAAACAGCTCTTCTGGACCCCCTCTCTCTCCAGGACCTTATTGTGTTGGCTTCTTCCAAAAAGAGCTTCTATCTGCCCTCCTGAGGTCCAAGGCTGTGACACTGCATTTTGTCTTGTTCCCTTCTCTCAGGACCATGAACTACACCATCTCATGATCACTGTAGAATAGGCTGTCCCCAGCCTTCACATCACTGGTCAGTTCTTTGTCATTTGCAAGTAACTGGTCCAACAAAACACCTCCCTTCATTGGCCCTTGATCACCTGTGTCAAGAGGTCTTTTCTGACCTTAACAATTCATGACTCCATAGGCATGAAATTTGGATTTCAGAGTTCCATTTTTATTTGGATGCCACCAAACGGTGATAGGGAAACAGAGTTTTACTTCTACATTCTTTTATTTATTTTTTTTTCCTGGCTAGAACCACAATTTATCAGCAGAATTAAAATTTTTTCCCTCTTCTGTGTTAATAGCAGAATCTAGCCAAGGAACTAATTACATGTGATTCTGATTTTAAAGAGAAATTCTCTTGAGGAAGGTCATTGGTTTGCGACAGACTGGAGGGATATTGAATTTAATAGGATCAGAGTGTATGCTTGAAGTTCAGAATAAAAATGCTTTTATGAGAAGGCCAAACGGTGTAATATTTTTATGTGACTGCTTCTGTAAGTGTAAACTTAAAACTAAATGTGGAGTTATCTAAAATAATTTTGTTAGTTTTGATATAAGAGAGGAAGTGAAGGGGGGAATGCAGTTCAATGGAATTTGTAGAGTATGACGTAAGAAAAATATTGGTCTGGTTGGTGTGTGCTTTAGAATTTAGGCAAGGTATAGGCAGACAAGTATTCGCATTTTCTAGGTGAGGTAGATGCCAAAGACGGAAGCCCAGTTTCCCTAGACTATGTAGTCAGTGGGGAAAGACACGATACCCCCTGGGGAAGACAAATCTGTCTGCTCTGGAAAACTCAGTCATGTAATTCAATTTCCTGTATGTGTGTGTGATCACCCAGATTCAGTGCAAGCCCCTTTAACCTTCAGCCCTTCCTTCTTGTGATCTGATTTCCATAAAAAAGTAACCTGGGCAGAGACAAGCAATAGCCTGTTCCAGCAGATGACCAACCTGGATGCTTGGGGCACTGGGAACACAGGGTCCTCCGAGAACCCGAGTGTGGCTCCTGATGTGAAATTCCTTCAAGCACCCTCTCTCCTTACACAGACTCTCCAAAGCTGTGCAAGTTTGGCAGCACAAATGTCCAAACAGGTACAGTGCCATACAACGGTCCATGGGAGCTTTGTTCTGCAAATCACGCTGCTTACTTCTGCCTGTCGATCTGGATGTAGGTGTCTAGCTGCAGTTACTCCTTTTTTTTTTTCTCTTCTGTGTGAAGATAAACAGTGCTATTGACATTGGAAATTACTCTTGCCAAAGAGATTTTGAACTTTAGGCAGGCAAGCTGGGGAGTAGTGGTATAAGCAACCCATCTGGAGTTATATGATAGATGGGCAGCACCGCCAGGAAAAGCACCCGGGTGCCCTGACACTGGGCCCATGCTGCCTCCCCTCTTCAGCCACTGCACTCCTTAAGGTATTTTATTGCTTATGTCTTTCAGGACATGTGAAAAAGGCTTAAAATACACAAGACAAATTATCCAACATAATTCTCTGGAAAATGTTGTGTATCTTAAATGCAGCCAAAGTGCAGAGTGTATGCCAGTTGTAACAGTAATCACTCATTTTCTGTTTTGACCTAGCTGAGAAATTACAGACTTGGAAAGCAGTAATTTGAATGTAAGAATCTTTGTCGTTTCAAAGGTTTTATTTCTTTTTTTCCCTTCTGGGAGCAGTATGTACTGTGTGAGCTTTTTCTCCGTTTGTTCAGAACACGTCCTACTTATCTGACCCTGCTCCCCAAAGGTAGTTAATTTATTGGAGATACATAATATATCTCACTTCCTGTGCCGTAAGTCTTCCTATCAGCTATTCACAGACAAAGCAGAAGCGGAACTGGTAAGGGTTAAACATCAGAAGATCGGTGAATGGCAGAAGAATTTCTCACTGTTTCCAGGTCAAGTATTCATAGGTTGTTTTGTTTTGAGCTGTGGTTTCTAGACTTGGATCATGTCAACATACAGAGCAGGGCTGACACTGAGACATCCATTTAATAAATATTTACTTTTATATGTGTGTGTGAGTGTGTGTGCGTGTATGCTTGCATGTGTATATGTGTTCACCGTGCTCTCATCCAATATCCATCCTTAGTGGATGGATACATCCCACTCTTTCAAAAGTGTCTTGCCCACAAGATAAATCCAGTACACATATTTACCAGAAACAATACCCTGGAATGCATTTGTGGTTGTAGAGTGCATTTCATAGTATCCAGCTCTAAACTTGTATTACTATTTCTATTTTTAACAGTAAGGTAGCCGCATCACTCAACTGTTGGCGCAATGAACTGAAATAGAAAAAAATGCTCTTTACACCACAGTCTCCACCAATACAGTAAGTTGTGTTAAAAATATTTCCTTATATTTATTGTCTCCTTAGGAATTAAAAAAAAACCACTTGGAAGGTTTTCATCCTTTGTTTCCAAAACCTTGTAGTTATGTAAGCTAAGAAGAAAAGCTGAAAAATTTTTATGACGGGTACAAAAACCTTGGATACATCAGTATTCAATGATCAAAATGACACAAAAAGGTATAGGCAATAAAAGACAGTTATTTTCAAATGAACAAGAAAATTCATGGTGAGACTTACGTGCATATATTGGGACAGTGTGTTTGTAGCAATGACAGTGTGCAATAGCATTTGTAACTAACACTTCTTTGAAACAAACTTGTTTCTGAAAATCTGTCCAAATCACTTCAGAATTTTAAGTTAATTTGTCATGCTTATGGTATTTGTATATTCATTGAATTTCCTGGATCAGACTGTAATATCCTTTTATTTATTTATAGCAAAATTTAATCTATTGCTCATTGTATTGATAGTCACATTCTAAATTTGAACTCTAGGGTCCAAATGTGAGTACTGAAGTCAGGAAGTGATCTTGCATGTTTTGCAAGACACAGCTCTTTATAGCATGAATACTATTGCTTTGAACAAGCCATTGTTCTTCTATGCACATTTGTCTGCCATGAAGTGTCCTTTTCTGATCCTTGCCTTTCAATCAGAGCTATGTCTCATCTCCTCCCAAGCCACATCCGTGGGAGCCAGGCCACAAGGTGTATGGCAATGGAAAGTCTGGAGCAACCTGCAACAAGCTGTTTTAACTTTGTAGAACTAAATGAGGAAGGTTTCTCTTTCTGCGTTATGGTCTCTTGGGCAACTGTTTTGTACCACTCTAGCAATAAAGCTGATTGAATCTGATTCTCAGATTCAGCATGTAATTCATCTAACAGCCATTCACCGCTTTGTATATGACAAAACAATAGAATTTTCATCTTGATTATGATCCCTTAATCTAAAACAACCGTCCGTCATCCATAATGGACCCTAACATTTAAATCTATCCAAACCAGAAAAATCACTCTTCAAACCGTTCATTACTTAGAGAGTTATGATTTTGCTGCAATCATGTGAAGCTGGCAGACTGTTTATAAAGAAAAGTTTCACCTGAATTACTATAGTTAAAATCCTTTCCTCCAGGGAAATGTGACCTAGAGAAATGTTTTACATTATCCCAGGAAAAAGAGCCATGCTGAAAAGATTAGAAAACATCCCATGCACACATGCACACATATGCTTACATGCACGCACACTCTCCCACCCCTAGCAGTACTGCGGGTAGCAGAAGGAGCAGTGCACTTTCACAGACTCCTGCCTTGTGCTCAAAGGAAATGCAGCAGACATTTAAATATTTCCAAACCAAACAAGACATCCTGAAGGATTCTCCTCCTGTGGCCTCATTATCTGCTTGCATCTGTGTTTTGAAAAATCAAAAGCAAGGCTGGAGCAGGCAGAGCCACAGTAGACAGGAGCATGAAGGGGAAATGGAGAAGAATGGAGAAAAAGGTTAATAACATAACTCAGACTGTCCTCACTTGCTGGAGCTAAAAAATATATATATTCTCTCTCTATATATATATATAAAGCTTTTATATATATATAAATTTAGAACGAACATTAGAACAAAGCATCTTTCTTTTTTCAGTTATTGCTTCTAACTGTACAGCTTTTAAAGGCCAAAGCTGAAAGACAATGACAAGACCTGTTTGTAAGTACTCAATCACCCCTCTAGAGTTTAGGGAGCAATTCTTCCCTGAAGTTCCACCTTTGCATTTGTTTTCCAATAGGAGAATTCTGGGGCTCAACTATTCTGCCTATACGAGCCCCAGAAGCCCAGCAGGGCCTGAGGCTGACGTGATGAGCAAGCCATTGACATGAGTAATGGGCTGATTCAGACAAGACCTTTTTTCACTGAGTGCCAAATGTCATTCAACTCCCATCCAAGTCTGAGGAGAACCTTCCAAAGGGTGTTCCCTGCATCACCTACTTTCACAGTGCTTCTACAGTGCTGCACAAGCAGGCCAGCCCCAGAGTTTGCCCATTCCCACCACTGCCATGAAGTTGTGATGTTGGGACCAGGTGCTTGCAGAGGGAGGGAAGAGAGGACAGGCATGAGAGAAGCATTTCAGATATGGCTGAGAGTGAGATGGAGAAAGAAAGAGAAGAATGAAGCAAAAGAGAGAAAAAAGGAGAAAAAGAGGGCAAGAATAGCATCCTTGTTCCTCATTCCAGCCATCTTCAGCAGTTATCCTCCCACGGGTTATATGCTCTGTTTTTTTCACCTTGAGAATGTGGTCATTCTGTAAATAAACTATTTTTATTTTTAAACATAAACAGCATCTCCTACTGTAGGCATTTGCCTTAGCAAAACCTTGAGCAGCTCTTAGTGCCATATTGTTATGACCTTCCTTCATAGATGTGCATGTATGAGTCAGTCAAGGTAGACTTTTTGATGGCCTGTATTAAAATTGAACACAGTAAAAGCCCCAACTACCAGCTTTGGTATTGTTTTATGTCATAAATCACCTCCCACCCTGCATCTGAATCACCCTGCTGCAGAGATGAGGGCTGCTTCAGGCATGCCAGGCAACAGGCATACCAGAGCTAAGGAGAAAGGCATGCAAACGGCCATGGGCACAGGGACTCAGCTCACCTGGGCTGGAGGGAACACAAGTGGAAAATGTTGGCCTGGCCCAGTGGAAAGCACACAAGGAGTCAGCCGGAGGGCAGAAGCTGGCTCCTTGCTCTGTGGCCATCCCTCCTGCAGCAGCAGCCAAGCCTGGTGGCTCTGCTCCAAGCTGCCTACTCCAAGCCATCAGTCTCCTCCAAACTCAGCAGTTGGGTACCCCGAGGTTTTCCGCATCCCCAAAACCCTGGGAGTGATCTGTAACAAGCAACCTCCAAGTGTTAGGCAACAGGCTTCTGGCCCCAGAGCTGGTGTATCTTGCTGATGCAGCACACAATTCCCATAGCAAAGATGTCTTTGGTGTCCCAGGTGAAAGCAGAGGTCTGTCCTGCTCTGACCACCCCTCTGTGCCATTGCTTGTGCTGCTGATAGCTGTTACCCTGACACTAAATCCTGATAGGGATCTTGCACATCTGAGCCTCTTCCTACAGCTGGGAGGCGGGCTCTGAGTTTTGGCTGTCCAGAGACCACAGATGAGGATTTTTACAGCCTCAAACTAAACACTGCCTCTTTCCTACTAGGAGAGCTGCCATCACTGAAGTCCAGGATCTACTGGCTGCTGACATTTACATGAGGATTTATGACTGTAATAAATTATGCTTCAGATTTACCTTATTTGGAATAATTTTGGAGTATCTTTTCCCTGCATTTTTTATAGCAATGTAATAGACTACATTTTAAAGGACCAGGAAGATGTTGATGTTACCTTTACTGCATAAAGAGCTTGGATACAAAGCTTTCCAAGAAAGGAGTTTTTGGACAATGCAATGTTATTTATTTACTTGAGCCATTTTATAATACTCTGGCAGCCTAGTCTAATGGTGAGGTCCCAGGGAACTTTGATTTTTTATTTTTTTTAAAGTTTCTGTGCACAGGATGTACTTATTGCACTGATAAGACCAAAAAAAAAAAAAAAAGGCTTTTCTGAAGGAGCAAATCTATATTCTTTCTCAGCGATTTTATCTCTGCAGGAAGACTACAGGTATAAGGGAAACAGGAATACTGAAGCAGCTAGAACAGCTAAAGCTCATCTTTGCAGGAATCTGCAAATGTTACCCATGTGTGAGCTAAATTCACTTTCATCTGGTAGCTAAAAATGCTTTTGAGAGGAGATAATATATATTGCAATGTCTCTGTCCTCTGCGCAGAGAAACCATGTGAATTTCAGTAGCATTCTGATACATTTGTGGCAACCATTTTAGCTACCTAGAAATATTTTAGAGAGAATAAAAGAAGACCAGAGCAAAAATAAAAAAATAACAAGTATATGTTGATATGTATGATACTATACTTGTTGATATATATCCTTCTCCTCCAGAATAAAGGAAGGATCATTTTCATCCTCATTCAGATTTCTCTTTTTTTCCCATCCCCTACTGCCCTTTCATTTCATGCATTTCTGCATTTCCTTTTCTGAACTGAGCTCCCAAGGAAAGGTGATGGCTGTTCTCCTCCTATGTTTGTACTAAAAGGAAAGGACTTCCCGTCCTGCAGGTTAGACATGTTAGCTTCCTTCTTTCATTCATAAAATGCCTTCCCAGCATCATATTTTCATTCACCCCTTCATCCTCCTGAACTTCTCTTTGTCTTAGCCCACTCTTTGCCTAACACTTTTCCTTTCCTCAGGTTTCCCACCCCCTTTTCTCATTAGAATTGCCCCAACCACCTCTCTTTTGTCCTTTTTTATGTACTTTTTATTCATACCTATTTCTGAGCCCTGGCCCCACACGTGTTTTCTCCACCTATAGCTCAAAACCTTTTATTTGTAGGCTCACTTTTTGTGAAGCCTTCCTACTAACATCCTCCTTCAGCCATTTCTTCGGGCTCTCCTGCTTCCCGGACACACCATCCATGACTCATCCCCTGGGTGTCAGCGCACAGCAGCAAGTGGATGTCATGCTTTCCAGGCCCCCGGGCAATATTGGGTTTGCAGACTGTAAACCCACAACCAAAGGCACCCTGTTAGCCAGGATGGGCTTGGTACATCAGGATGTCACAGTGCAGAGCTGTGGAAGGAGCCTGTACCTGTCTGTCCATGTCAACATGGTCCCACCATGGCCAATGTGCCTGCTGCCCTCTGTGTACCTCCAGAGCCTGTCTATGGGCTTATCTGCCCAGGCAGGGAGTAACCCCTACAGTCTATATCCTCTCGCCCCATGTCCCAGGCCAAAAGGGACACGTATGTCCCCATGGCTCACTTTGCTGGTCTGGTCTGCCTTGGATCTCTGCTGGAAGTCACCCTCTTGGGAGCTCTGCAACCAGACAATGCATTCAGTGACGCCGTTTGGCCTTTCCAACACAAAGCAGAACTCAAGAATCAACAGGAACATGGTGCTCCGATAACTGGGTTAAAATAACAAAGGAAGGCCCACATGCGTGAGTATGACTTAAACTTCATTCTTTCCTCTCAAATTTTGTGTGTCTCGGCACTCCCGCTCTATGGCTGGGAGAGGCAGGGCACCGCTCGCTGCCTTTCTACTGGGAATGGTTTTAGACAGTGGTGCCTGCCAGCTCAGGTCCAGACAGGGTTGGTGACAGACCAGCTTGCTCTCCAAACTGACCAGTGCCTGGATGGATAGCTACTTCCCACTCCACTGGGCATTGGTCACTCTCTCATTTCTGGAGGCATCTCACAACCATCTTTATTTCATTTCCTGCATGTTTCCTCCCAGCTGCCTCCTTTGTTTTCCTCTGTGCAGTCACAAAGCAAGTCAAGGTGCAACAATAGCTTTCAAACCAACATTTTTTGTGTGTGTGTTTTCTATGGGGTCTTTGTATTTGCTGGTTTTCTTTCTTAATCTCCTCTCTTCTTGTCATGCTCTCCGCAACACCATTAACTCTTACTATGATTAACAGGTGCATTTAATAACAAAATGCTGATATCTGTAAGTACATAGTCTTCCCAGTGCATTGGACAAGGTGATATTATAAATAAGATTGTTACTGATAACAACAGCTCAGTATATTTACAATACAGTATCTGATCAGACTGTAAACTCAGAACTTTTGTAGCAGGTTTTTCTTGCAGTTATGCCAACTCTCATCAAGTAATCAACCAAAAGTAATAAAGCTTTTCCATGTTTGCAGCAGTGTAACTAAGACGAGAAGATGTTTATTCATGGGCTTGAAATGCACTACATCCACTCTGGGCACCAAGCTTCCAGTTGCATCTAAATATTTCCAACCTGAAATAAATATCTGAAATAATTATCTGAACTCTAGCATCCACCATCCTTACATGAAAAGCCTTTGATAAGGTCCTGTTTAAGTTTGAAGAAAGACCTGAAGAAAGTAAGTTTATCACGTGATGGGATGCCATGAACCAAAAGCTGGCTAAGAGGTTGGAGGTAATAAACAAGAATAAATGGCTTATTTCTGTCCCTGAAAAAAGGCTGGCAGAGGAGTGCCAAGGTCTGGTATTGTTTAACATAGATATTGGCAGCCTGGAAAGGGGAATTGAGCTGTCCAAATACAAACAAAGTTATTTATGTCAGTCAAACCCTGGTACTTCAGTGGGGGAGCCATGTGAGAGGGACTTAGCCAAAGCAGGCAAAGGACCAGTGCAATGGCAAATAGAGCTAAATTGGTGGCACATGCAGAATAAGACATACTGGAGAGGAAGGCAAAATATTTGTGTGACTGGGAGCATTTGAAACTTGTTCCGGAAAAAGACTTAAGGCTTATTGAAGGCAGCTTAAGAGAAACTTCTGCTCTCCGTGCAGCTGTGAGCTGCAGTTGGAGAGTGCTGGGGACTATACAGCATTATGCTAGAAGACAGCAGAGCACTTTCGTCTATTACATGTTGTACAGGACCTGGCATCTCAGCCAGTGCACATACAGTTTATCTGACTATATTTTCCCATGAGCCCATCACCTGAACATAGTCAGTGGAGAGAAATATGCATGCTGAGCTTAAGGTTCATGTTTTCCTAAAGCAAATATCTCTAACAGGTCAGATTCCTTTTCCTCTGATGCCAATTTTGACTGTTTTTTTGTTTTATTGTTTTTTTTTTTTTTCTGCAAAAGGAGTTTTTACATTGAGCTTTGATGTCTATGTTATAGAAAACTGCGGTCTGCTTAAGCAGGTTTCACTTCTTGTGAAGTGGGGAAGGAATCACTGTAAGATTGTAGGGGTGAGAAAGTCTGAAGATGATGGTTAGCTGCTTCAGGAAGAAGACAGGATGAGATGCGGTAAAACCACTTAAAAATGAATTAAAAAAATAGTTAAGATGAAAGAGGAGCTTCTGTTCTCCCTTGTCTTGGCATTACAGTCAGAAGAGACATAATGGACAGAAAGAAACCAGTCTTTTACGTGTCATCTAAGCAGCCTCTGGCACCCTCCAGCACAGGATGCCACAGAGACCAAGAGCTAAGTTGAAAGCTGAGTGCAGTCTTCACTGTCAGAGTGGTTGGTGTGGATGCAAGTTATCTCATACTTGTCTGCAACAAAATTTCTTACATCTTCTGAAGCTTCTAGTACAGGTGAAATGGGCTGAACAGGTTGAAAGAACATCTTATTTGGGTGCAGCACTCACCTATGGGCTTGGAAAAGAAATTCATGCTGAATTGGGTAAGCAGTTCTTCGACTGCCAAGTGAGTATTTTGGGGAATGGATGATTTGGAAAAATTTTATGCAACAGCTGATCTTCCTAAAACAGTGACTGACATTTGGGATGTAGATCACTCCCTCTGGTGACACTCCACCATGAGCAAGCAGGGGGTGCTAAAGCCCTTACCACTTTTTTTAAGTCCACCGATTTTCTGCCCCCCTCCCCTCAAGCACTGGCTCCTGGACCATGTGAACTTTGAGTCGGGACTGATGAGGAGCTTGCTACACTTCTTAGTGACATGAGTCCAACTGGGAGAACATGAGAACATGTGCTTTTTATGGGGCTGATGGTGTTTTTCTAGACCTCTGCCTATTGTCTTTGTCTGTAAGGATGAGGAAAAGCTGCGTTGGGTCCTCTTTCTGAAGGAAGGAAGTGACTTTGTCAATGCCAGTTGTGCGGCATTGAGAGGAATTTATTATTGTCTCCACAGAGCAGGCTATGCAGAACGTATGCTATAACTGGGGGCTTTCCCAGCTCATCTGTCTGCTCTCCCTGTGCACAAGTCCCTCCTGAGGTACTGAGCTTGGGATTTTTTTCCAGCTTGATGTTTCTTCTGTTTTTATTTTACTTTGCATTCAAAGAATTAAATAGTGAGAAAGGGTTCTGGCTGTTTCATACAGCGCACAGGAAATGAACAAGCTGAACGGTGCGTTTGCCAGCACACGGATCTTTTTGGCATATCTAAAGCCTGTCTGGACTATAGATTTGCCTCATTGTTAGCCATTAGTAGCCAACCATCAAAAGCTTTTCCATACAGAAGGAAAGCCATGATTTGCTGTGGAGCATGCTCCTGACTAATAAATATGTCCTGAGATGCCCCTGGATGGGATGGTCTGTTTCATACGAGCATCTGTTTTCTGTTTTTCACCCTTGGAGTGTGGTTCCTGCCTGGGGACCCTGGAGGCACTTACACCCAGAACTGACTACGGGCAGGTGGAAACTGCTTTGATGTCTAATGCCCTTCTGCACTGCTCTCAGAGACGTCCCTGGGGAGACAGCCAGCCCCCAGGTGAGGGACAGTGCTGGCTGAGGAAGAAGGCAGGGCTCTCCTGGGACAGACAAATGTCAGCTGCTTACTGCCAGTGCTTTTCTACTCAATGAGAGCATGGCCTGTTGATCACATTTCCTTCCGATGCCAAAGGATGGATCCAAGTACGAAGCCGAGAAGGTAATCAACAAATATACTTCTGGCTGGTAGAAGAGCTTGCTCATCTCCACTGAGCTGAGTACCTGGTTTGTGCTCCTGTTGCTCTTCCCAGTGCCTCCTCTGGGCCTGAACTGCTGAGTTGCTATGAGCCTGCCCTCATCTCTTCTGGCTGTCTTTTCTTTTGACCTCTTCCTTCAGCAACCGAGTTGGAGAGTCCATGTTATTTCCTTTGGGCAGTGGGAACTTTGGAGGAGAGAATCAACACACTGCAGTAAAAAGAGGAAGTTTCAGGACTCCTTCTCTTTGGATTTGAGAAACGAGCATATATGAATATCTTTTCTTTTGCTGAGGGATGTTTTAAACCCTGGTCATGTAGTAGGGCTGCAGTGTGAGTAATTCATCTGTAACAATAAGGAGGAAATTAGTGAGAATATGTAGAGGAAATGTCAAGAGCTTGCAGAGATCTGTGTATCTGCTTTTATTATATTAGAAGAGAAACAGTGATGTATGAATCATTCGTGGCCACTCCTTGCCTTCATGGTTTTGGTAACAAAGGCCATTGTCTGAAGCAGTACAGGAGCAAGGCTTGTATCCCAGAATTTGAAGAAAATTCACTTGGCAGAGGGAGAAATCTTCTGGGGCAATCAGCAGGCATGGAAAGGTGGGAGGGGACAGCAAAAGCAGGATGAAAATACTAGAGGACTAAGGCTAATGCATGCCGAGGGAATACCACTCTGCACTCTGTTGGCCAGATTAGGCTCTTGCTGCTGTCATCACCTTCCTGGATGTTCACCACTGTTATCCTTACAACCACGCTGACATCAGGCACCACTGCTCCAGCTGAGCTCCACCTTTGTCCTCCTTATGCTCTCGCTGAGAGCAAGCACAGGGCTGTGGTCCTTTCCTTTCCTGTGTGGAAGTTCAGGCTTCATCAGCCAGCTTTTTCTGTGGGGCCGAGCATTTATCATCCTTTGGCAAACCTACAGTTGGGAATATCCAGGGATAGAGTAGTCATGAAATACAGGCAGTTGATTGATTTTCACAGAAGAAATAATGCTTTTAGAAAGAAAAGATGCTTGAAAAAAAAGCTACCTGCTCGGTACACTTGTCCATATTGCCTACTCTTAGGAGCTTGAGTAATGCTGGGCTGCTTCAGACATGCCAGTTTCTCAGACAGATTTCCCCAAACAGCTCCTACTGCTTTCCTGACAGAGCCTCTGAGCCTGCTGAGTAACTTGGCTTAGTCCTGGGCCCTGGTTCTGCTTGTTCAGGCTACTTTGGATACTTTCAATAGGAAATTGAGCCAGATTCCTCCGACCCCCTGCTCCTCCGCTGTCCTGCACAAGCCTCTGTTTGTTTACTGGAGGTCGCTTATCTTGAGCTATTGCCTTTTTACTGTCCGCTTCTCCTTGCCACCTCACACTAAGCAAAACCAATACATTAATGCATTCAAGTATCCCAGTTCCCAGATCAACGCGGGAGTATTTGTGAGTCATTGCAGAGTAGCTCTGTCCTGCCTCAGGAGGGAAAAAGAGGTGCACTGCAGAAAGGGGGGATTTCCATGTGTGAAAGCAGGGGTTAGTGCATGATGTGAGAAGTGGAACGTGAAGGTTATTTTAAGCAATGTAATTCTGCCTTTCAGAGCTACACAGTGGAGCTTCCCATGATGTCTGCACTAGTTACCCATTCTTGCACGCATTTTATCAATTATTACTCAGGTCTGATAACATTCGTATTTCTCACCATCTTTACTACAGCTCTGCCTGTTCAGTCACCTGGGATCAAAGTACACTTCCTCCAGCGCTTTCCTGCTGCTCCTTGTCCAGTGACAACTCTGTTCTCCCTTCCTTATTGGCTAGGGGACCATCCAACCTTACCAGCACTAAGACCATGTCCCAGAGGAGACGTGGCAGGGGCTGGAAACATTTCTGTGCTTCAGCAGTTTTAAAGTCAACAGCTTTTTTTTTTTTTTTTTTTTTTTTAATAGAGTGAATCATGCTGCTGACTCTCATCTTCACTGCATCTTCCCACTCCCATTTGTTCCTATTCACCCACCGCAAAGGATGAGAAGCACTGTCCTGTAACCAAAGAGCTGACTCTAAGCCACCAGCAAATGCTCTGCAAACCACCAGTGGTCAACAAATCTCTGAGGAGGAAACCTCCAGTTTAAGAAACAAACAAAAAAAAGTCAATGCAAGGGCCAGAGGCTGACTTTAAAGCCTTGATTCCAAAAGTAAAATTGTCCAGGAGTTCCCACTATGCTCATGCTTTAGATCCAGTTTCGAATATTTAGTTTTCTTGCAAGGAAAAGTTGCAGCCCTTTAATGTAAGGATTGCACAGTCACAGACATCGTGCTGTTTAATTTCAATAAGCCTTAGGGAGTTGATACCACTTTAAATTTGGTTGTATTGGCATAGCTTGCAGCTGTACTTGTATAAACGAGGGATTATGGTGATGGAGTGCCCATAAACACCCGTTATGCAGTTTGAACTAAATCACACCTTTCAACATATCAGAAAATTGCTGTGCCTGAGACTAAGTCTCAAAGAAGAATTTTAAACTACCTTGAACTGATAAAAAAAAAAGAGTTCTCATAAAGTAAAATGTGTTTGGTATATGTTAATCAGGACAGGTATAAGCCAATCCAAAGAGGATCTCTGAAAATGAGATAAGATTGCGTACACGAAGGATTTCAGTAGCTCAGCTGAATCAGTTATAAAACTTCTATTTAAACTAATGCTACCTATATTTGGACAGTGAGAATTAATGGGCTGCAACTCTGCTGCAAGGAAAATGTTACCAGTGGAGATCCAGTCCAAGGAATCCATCCGTTATCTGTTCCTCAAAACCAGCTCAGTCTTTTCAATGTACTCTGAATACATCAAATTACCTGTGAGCCCAATGGCTCTTTGCACAACACTGCAAATTCATTTTGCAGTGGTTAAAATAAGCAATGTGATGCAGTTAACATTTCTCCATAATCTCTCAAATAAATCTAAATCCACTGTCAAATACCTCTAATTCCAGCTGCAGTTTGGTAGTGGTGTCCCAACAAATTCTAAAACCTCCTCCACCTCCCAGAATGTTTCTTTTTAGAAATGACCAATGGAGAAGCCAATAGATTTCTATAAATCACCATTGGATGAAAACAAGCATAAAAAGGAGGCTTGAAGTTGTTTAATATTACAGATGTTTTGGAGCTCTATTCAGTAGTTGGCAAGTCAGATGAAGCTGCTCCGAATTCTTTATAATCTAGACACAAAGATCATTGAACTCTGAGAGAACCTCTGGGCTTTTATTCAAAAATATGTTGGCTTCTATTTACCTCTTTCTTCATTTGTATCTATCAAATGGCTCAATATATAAATAAAGCCCGGGTGTTCTTATTAGCTAAGGCAGTATTTCATGCAGATTAATGCCAGCAGGTTTTGTAAAATACATCTCTATTCAAAGCCAGAGTATGTTTTGAATTAATTTTCATTCTGTATATGAACCAGGTATATTCTACCCCAGCTCTTATGGAGTGCGCAGCTGCAGCACATAAGAGGAACCTGTAGTGTTTGATTCTGGTCCCATCGTCCTTCCTCAGCAAAGCACTTCTAACTCTAAGCAGCTGCTCAGTCCCATTGACTTTAATGGGACTGCTCACATGCTCAGGTATATTAAAATTATAATTGAAAGCAGTACCTAGCTTTCTCAGGGCCTAACTGAAATACCTACCGTTTCTCTGAGCAGGCTTATTTAAATATTACCTCATGCATATGTTACGAGCAAGTCTTTCTACTTCAATAAAATCATTCGTATTGTTATTGAGTTTTAAAAAAAGTATTTTCTTTGCCTCCAAATCAGACTAAAATTCTCACACTAAGCTGAAAATTTTGTGTTGCTCAAAGCACTTTGCCAGCTGGGACAAAATGCAGCAAGATATTAATCTTGTGTTGGTCTTAATAGAATAATAGGCGAAGGGATTTAATGGGATTAATAAACTGACTGTTTTAAAAAAACACTTTGGTCAAATGTCAGCGAGAAATTTGATGTCCTGCATAAGATATCTCTGCATTTGGCTAATTTTGTCAATGTTAAATTGATTGTTCAAACGATCCCAGCTTTGGAGTGGTTGAGTGGTTTTTTCTGTGTAACATAAACACCCTCACAAGCAAAATCCCTCCACTGAGGCAGTAAGACTGTGATGAAACCAGAGAATGGAGAAAATATATATATAAGATTATAGCAGATCACATGCAAACTGTTTGAGGCGCTCCAGCGTGATTTCATTCCCATCCTGCGGAAACTCTGGCTGGTGTGCTCTAATAATGGAAATGTTTGGATTAGCCTACACTCAGTCCATTTGCCTCAGTGCCTCACCAAATGGGAGCTAGGCGATCAGTCGAGATGACTAACTATTTGTAATTTAGTCGTAGCTTTCTTGTAGCCGGGATGGACTGAGGTCATTAGCGAGGCAAGGTTTGCGGGAGACACGTTACTGAAGCATTAGACCAACCGATCTTGCTGGAAAAAATAACGTAGACTTTTAGACGTGCAAGACCTTCCTCAGGATAGACTAGAAGCATACCTAGAAGTAATAGCTTCTCATCCTCCTCTGTGCTCACCTGTAAGGAGAAAGGGTTTGTAGAGGCTATAGCCCTAGGCTGGAAGCCAGAGGTGACCAGAGGTGACCAATGACTCTGTCAATGGAGTTAGGTGCTTGTTGGGTGCTACTTGGATGAAAGCACTGTAAAGAAATAAAAGGTGGTGTTTAGGTATCTGGCAATCCACATACAGAGGACAAAGCAGTTAGGGACATCAGCTGGCAAAGAATGAGAAGACAATGAACGATAAAGAGGATGAGAAAAGACTCTTCTCATTAAACAGAGCAACAACTCAGAAAGCTAAGGGATGCAGACCTTCCCATGCTGTGCACCAGCTGATGCTGATTTTAGCATATCAGCTAGAGGTTTCCTCACATTGTGGCTAGCAAATACACACTCAAAGTTGGGTGTGTCCTCCAGGGCTCTCTCACGATGCTCAGGCTACATCTACACATCTAGATTTCTGGGTTTGTGTTAACACTAGAAATTCCAGTTTTCTTCGGTGTTATAGACCTCTGGAAGTCTCAGGGATGGGTACTGCACCTTTAGTACTGTGATTAGAAGGCCCAAGGTGATGGATCTCTAACAAAGGTTTTCTTTTTCTAGGATACTTAGCACTCATGCATGTTCAGTGATTGTTAACAAATGTAAAAAGACGCAAAAAGTTTTTAACTGCATGGCTAAAACATAAATACCTTGTCCTCTCCATGGCGTAGCTCTTGGTCTTGGCTCTCATGGGCTCTGCAGCCACTGGAGTTCTTTAGACTAAACAAAAACCGGGTTTCTAGGCTAGAGAGTACTATAATAAAATCAAATATCAAAACAAAATCAGATCAAATTAACTTAAAAATCTAGCCTTTTTTTTTTTTTTTTCCCCGGCATTTGCTGGTCACCCTTAAATTCAGGGAAAAATAAAAATAAATTAAAAAAATAAAAAAAAAAAAAAAGAAAAGACACCGGGTTAATTTTACAGACAGCACCCAGAAACATACCGATGTCTAGAAGAGTACTGCTTCTGAAACGTCCTTTGTTTGGGAAGCTTTCCGGGCGAAAAGGGAACCTTAGTCTGCTAGAGGAGAGGAATCCTTACAGGAGAGCCCAGAAGCTCCAACCCGCAGGATGCCCCAGCAGATCCTTCCCCTTTCTTAGGAGGACTCAGTCCCCTTCTCTGCCCTGTAATCACGTCCAGGAGCCGGGGCAGGATGGGGGAACCACAATGCCCAAAATCAGATAATCCACGAGGCTGCGAGCCTCCGCGGCGGAGGCTGGGGGCTTGCGGGAGGCCGATGCCGGCGTCGTGCCGCTGGAGGGCACTGGCACCCCACGCGAGGCCGCCGGTGAGGCAAAGGCAGTTTTTTTCTCTTTGAGGTCCTGTCATTCCTGTATAAACAAGTTACGTTCGAGTGTTTAGGATATAAATTACGACCATGCAGGCTTGCCTCGGAAAGAATGTAAACACAGCACTGTGGTCGGAGCAAACTCTGAAACTGACTTTATAATTTATCACAGGCCCTGAGAAGCTCGGGGAAGAAAAGGGCATGTTTGAGCATAAATATATATTTGAAAAGATGAAGAATTATATATGTGTGCACGCCTATATGTCATTACGCATGTATAAGTGCATGTATATAATCGATAGGCATGTGCGTATATCTGCATGCAGGCGTCTATCTGCACAGCTACCTATTTTGCCAAAACTAACCCGCTCTTCAGCTTCTTCGGGCACTATGGTGAGGGGTTGGACCGCCGGGGGTGCCCCGGGTCGGGGGGCGCAGAGGGGGTGCTTTTATCCCCACCGGCTTTCCTTTTTTTTTTTTTTTTTCCCCTTCCCCCCCTCCCTTTTTTTTTTTTTTCTTTCTGGCCACGCTATTCTCGGTTCTCCCCGCGCCCAGCCCCTCGATGCTTATCAAGCCACGGTTTTATCAAGGATCCTTCTCGCCCCCACTCCTCCCCGTGACGCCCCCTCCTGCCTGCAGCCCCCTGGCGAAGCCTCGCCGGGGCGCAGGGGGGCTGCGTGGCCGTGGGGAGGGGGGCACCTGCAAACAGCCCTGAACATTTCGAGGGGGAAGGAGCCCTCGGGAGAAGAAGCAGGAAACCTGGTCCCTGCTGCTTGTGTGTCCGCTGCCCTCGTTACCTTCGAGTTTACCCAGAAGAACAGCCTGGGCTCAGGCAGAGCAGCCCCCGACCCTGGGGCACGGGTCGTGTCCCCCCCCCCCCCCCCCCTTCTCTCTCGTCCTCCAGAGCCTTCAGGATTTGGGGTTGCAGCTTTAACAACGGGGGATGCAAAGGGAGAGGAAATTTCTCGGAAAGGGGCCGAGGGGAAAGAAGTGCCTGCCCAGTGCGTTGTCGTTTATATACATTTTATTGGAAAAAAAAAAAGAAAATTTGTACATCAAAATATTTTGGCAAACTGTAAAAAGTATACATAAGTGCAAATATATTCTCCTTTTAAAGCAATAGTGTGTGAGTATACACGAGATTTATTTAAAATATTTCTTTAAAAATATTGTGGTAGAAAAACAACTTTTGTAAAAATAAAAAACAAAACGTTGTCTTGCTGCAATACTGGAAAAAAATGAACTTTTCTTAAAGTCTATACACGAAAGGGCTAAACAATACTGTTTTAATAATATCGATCGGTTGGTGCTGGAGTCCATAAAAAGTGTCCTCGGTGGGGCTCGGGGGGAGAAAAAAAAAAAAGAAGGAAAATGGAGGGGGGTGTCCTCGCAGGTGCTGAGCTGGGAGACTGTTTTTTCCTATTCAAAGAGACTTTCTCGTACAAAAATATTTCGGCTCGTTCACTTTCCCAAAGCTCGGCTCTTTAGGAGACGACGGAAACGCGTTTTACCACCGGCGTGCTCAGGGACGCTCAGTCTCACCTAGCGAGGCGCGATTTTGGGGAGCGCTTCGGAGTTACACCGGCTGTACGTGTCGTGTCCTTCAAGGAGTGGAGGGGCCCGAAAACTGCTTCCTTAGGTAATTTTTGCTAAGTGACTCGTGTACTATCAATGCTATCAGAGTGCACATTATATTTCGTCTGCGTGGGTCCGTCTATACCTCGGCTCTGCTCGACGCCACCTGATTGTCTCTGTTGGGGCGCTGCCTTCACATCACGCAGGGCTTGATGTCCTGGCAGACGCTTTGATGGTGGTGATGGTGGTAGTAAGAGCCGCTAGCCGAAGGGTG
The DNA here is from genome assembly GCF_040182565.1 of Anser cygnoides. Taxonomy (NCBI): domain Eukaryota; kingdom Metazoa; phylum Chordata; class Aves; order Anseriformes; family Anatidae; genus Anser; species Anser cygnoides. The sequence goes on from NC_089874.1 coordinate 83,901,688, forward strand.
AAAAGAAGAAATGCCGTTAAAATTGAGGACAAAATCCTTCCTGTCGCACACCGGGGACGGGTGATGCTGGTAGCGAGGCAATCCCACTGCAAGAGAAGGAGAGAAGAACTGCTCAGAAACCAGGTAGCTCACCCACGCGGAGGAGAGGCTTCCTCCTGTCCCTGCTCGGTGTGGGAGATCCCCTTCCCGAGGAAGCCTGTCCCCTGTCCCGCTTGTAGGGCGCACCACAAGCGGCAGAGCCACGGGCACACGCGTGAACGCGTCCCGGGCGCACGGCGTGGCTCGGGGCATCCCTGCGTGCGGCAACGCGGGCACGGCCGGGCATCTGTCCCTTAATGTCCCTCGGTCGTGCCCGGGGTCAGGTGAGACTGGGGATGTGAGCAAAGGATGCGACTCGCGTGGTTTTCTGGGTGCGCCGGGGGCATCGCAATTGGATCCTGACCCTCGCTGCCTTCCCCTCCCTCTCTCCCAAATCCCACTCCCGGGGGGCAGTCGGGTGGGACGGGAGGGGTTTGCTTTTGACTGGGGGGCTGCAGGTTGAATTGCCACCACTCATTTGGGGTCATTCGTTTGTGTGCTGATGGTGTGTTTTGGTTTTTGGGGGGGTATGTGCGAGCTGCGCCCCTGTACTCGCGTGTGCTCTCGTGAGCCTCAGATACAGGGCGAGGACACCCCACGCCTCCTCAACAGCAGCGGGCGACGTACATCCGCGGCCCCGACATGTAAATGACCTTTCAAATTCCGATTTTCATTTCCCACAGCCTAAGGAAACCCTTCGGGGGACGGAGCGCAAGGGGCCCCGTGGGAGATCGCCCTCGAGCCCGCGCCGCGCGGGGATCTTTAGCCTGGCAGGGATCCTACAGGATCCAGTGGGGAGGGGGGGATCGGCTGAGCAAGGCCTGCAGGACGGAGCCAGGGAGGGATTTGCTTTGCTTTGGCGCGGGGATGTCAGGCTCGGCTGGTGGGACCCTGTCAAATCTGACCGAGGGTCAAAAAAAAAAAAAAAAAAAAAAAAAGGAAAAAAGAAAGAAAGCAGCACGGAAAGAAAGAGAAGGGATAGGGGAAAAAAAGAGGGAGACGTGCACGGTTTTCCCCAGCGTCACGGAGCCGGCAACTTTCGCGATTTGTGCAGCGAGCCCCGGCGGCGGCGCGCACAGCCCGGCTCCTCCAGCACTGTCCCCTTCTTCACCCCGCAGAGCTCACTTTATAAAAGTGATTATTTCGCTGGATTTCCTCGGCTTTCTAATAACCCTGCTGGTATGCTCACCATAAACCAGGGCACTTTATTACAATCCTGATTCAATCATTTAGCAGGATTTAATAGTGTGCGAAAAAAATCCGTACCACCCCCACCTCCCCAGCTTCAAAATCCTTTTAGCAGAACCGAGCCTCCTGTTTCCAATTTTTTTCCTCTCTTATTCTTGGGTCTGATGCAAATTCAAAGTTTCAAGTCCTCCCCGTCGCTGTCATGAGTAGGGGGTTATTAACAGATCCACAGCGATTGCCACCGAATTTGCTTTAGCATTTAAAAGAAAGGGAAAAGCGGAATTCACTTGCTGCTGCTTTTGTGGGGAGAGGAGGAGAAAGATTATTGCTGGGAATAATTACGAATGAAAGAGCTCGGATCGTTTTTCCCTATCTCCTTTCATTCTACCGAAACGATTGCGCCGCAGAGATTTTGCGGATCACACACGAACGAGGAGTGGATCCGCGCAAATAATAATAATAAAAAAGATTTTTTTTTCCTTATCTAATCAAGGAATGGGGATGGTTTGTTCCCAAAGTCCAGGGCCCGGATCCCTACTCCAGAGCTGAGGCTGTGCAAAATAGCCGGAGAAACGCCGTTTCGCAAAGCAGAGGCACTAAATCTGAGCTGCTGGAAGTGGACGCTCGTCGTCGGCATTAAAAAAGCGTCCATCGGTCTGTCTGTACATCCGTCCTCCAACAGAAAAGAGCCGCACTTAAACCGCCCCAGCCTCGGAAACCGTGGCGGGAGGCTTCGGGGGAACCAGAACCCTTCCCCTCTCTCTGTTTCTTTCTCTCTCTCTGCTTTTTGTTTTCAGAAGCTGCTCGTGGGCTGCCCCGCAATGAACGTTTCTCTTCCAGGTATCGCCTTTGGCACCTCGGGTGCCTGGCAGGAGGAGGGGGCAGCCGCCACGCAGCCCCGCTCCCTCGCCACGCGTGTCCCCGCGGGGCGGCCGGGCCACCGACAGAAGTAAAACAAAGAAAAAAAACAAAACAAAACAAACAAAAAAAAATCCGAAAGAAAAGCAAACAAACAAACAGATAAAAAACCAATCCAAGCAACAACAGCGACAGCAACAAAGCCAAGCCGAAGTGGCTAGCGGCGAAGGGAGGCATTTCGGCGGGGCATGCCCTGGTGAACCCCTCTCGGCCACCAAGCCCCGTGGAAGGGGCGGCTGCATCTCCGAAAAACGGATTTAAAGCGCAGCAGCAGAGCCCCGTGGGCACGGAGCAGCCCTGCGGAGGACGCGCAGCCCGCTCTGCGCCAGCCCCCGGGTAAGGCACAGCGACCCGCTCCTCTCCCCTGCAGCCACTGCAGGGCTGATTAGTGTTTTGTCACCTTTAATTTTTGATGACGATGATTATTGTTGTTATTTAAATAGAGGGAAGGCGGCTCGCTGCTGTGCCGGGCAACCCCTCCGCGCCCCCCGGCTGCCCGCTGCGGGGCTCCCCGCACGCACACCCCGCGGGGAGGCCGGGGCAGGGTGCGGGGCTCGGAGGGGGACCGGGGGGTGATTGACAGGAGCCCAAGGCGGGGGCAGGAGGGGACCCAGCGCTGAGGGTCGCCTGTATTTGTTACTTGTTGAAATTCCCATAAAATTGAACAAGACCCCGCTCTCATAGGGGTTAAGTCAGGCTAAAATCCTCTTCGGTGTGGTCCAGCCCAGACTGTCTTTGTTTGCTTAACCTCCGGGACCCACGTTTAAAAGGGCTATTTGGAAAATTTCCCCGTAAGAGCCCAACATCTTTTACCCATTTTTGTGCTAGGATTTTTTTCTGAGCAGACATTGTCTGTAATCACCGGCCGGGCAGGGAGGGGGTGAGAAAGAGAGCAGAAGAAACCCTTTTTCCCTCCGCTTGCAGAAATGCATTGGATCTGCTTTAATCTCCTTCGCATTTCTCGAGATTAGCGGCTTTGCTTTTTCTTTTTTTTTCCCCTTTTTTTTTTTTTTTTCCTTTTCCCCCTGCAGCCCGCAGGGCTTTGGGGATAATATTTAACGCCTTTTCCGATGCTTCCCCCCTACGAGTCCCCGCGGTTTACCGAGGCGCCCGGGGAAGGGGGGGTTGGGGGGGGCACGAACTAAAGCCGGGACGGAGCGATGCCCTACGCCCTCAGCCATCCCCCCCCGTCCCGAAACAGACCGGCTCCGACCCCCCTGCCACCCTGTCCCTCTGGCAGACCGTGCCCCCTCTTTCACCCCTGCCCCGCCGCGGCCGGGGGGTCCCCGCCGAAGCCCCCCGCTGCCGGCGGAGACCCGCGGCGGGGGGGCCGGGTCCGGGGCATCCCCGCAGCCCCCCCTACCTGAGAGGTCGTCGCGGGGGCTCTGGTGCAGGTAGCCCTGCTCCAGGGAGTAGGAGGGCACGCTGGAGTGGATGCCCGAGGAGGCGGCGTTGGCGGCGGGGAGGCCCTGCTGCTTGAGGTAGGGCGAGGCCCCCGAGGCTGTCCAGTGAGCCGAAGGGCTCGTGTAGGGCGAGTGGCACTCGATGGCGCTCGCCATGGCCGGCGAGGAGGGCACGGGGCTGCTGCTGCTGTCGGGGCCGTAGTCCCCGTTGGCAGTCACCGGGCAGCTGGCCATGTAGGTCGAGCCGGGGTTGGGCGACATGTGCGGGACGTGGTGGCCGCCGCTGAGTCCCTCGTAGCCGCTGGCCATGGCGTTGGGCATCATGTCGAGGTTGTAGCCGTTGGAGTGGCAGGCGAGGGAGGCGGGGGGCGCCTGGAAGTCGAAGCCCTGCGGGAGGATGGAGGCGCCGAAGCCCAGCCCGTTCATCATGCGGTACATGGGCTTGAGCGCCTGGCACTTCCTCCTGAAGCCGCGGGGCCGCCGTCGGAAGGAGCCCTCCTCGAACATGAACTCGCTGGCCGGGTCGATGGTCCAGTAGTGGCCCTTGCCCGGGCGGCCCAGCCCCTTGGGCAGCTTGATGAAGCACTCGTTGAGCGAGAGGTTGTGGCGCACCGAGTTCTTCCAGCCCTGGTAGGAGCCGCGGAAGAAGGGGAAGCGGGCCTGCAGGAACTGGTAGATCTCGCTGAGGGTCAGCCGCTTGGAGGGCGAGCTCTGGATGGCCATGACGATCAGGGCGATGTAGGAGTAGGGGGGCTTCTCCGGCCGCCGCAGCCCCGAGCTGGCCTTCTTGCTCTTGGAGGTCGCCGCCGCCGCCGAGGAGGAGGAGGAGGAGGAGGAGGTGGAGGTGGAGGAAGAGGAGGTGGAGGTCTCCAGGGCGGAGGAGGGCGGCCGGCTCATCTGGAGAGCTCCGGGAGCCGGGCTGCAGGAGCGGAGAGGGACGGGGGGCTCCAGCCGCTGCTGGCCGCTGGCGGTGGTCATCTGGCGGAGGGAGGGGAATGGGGCCGGCTGGGGTGAGGCGGGGAGGGAAGGGGGGGAGCCGGGCGGGGTGGGTACCGGGGCGGGGGGTGCCCCGCGGAGGAGGAGGAGGAGGGGGGGTCTGGGGAGAGCGGGGGGGCTCCGGGAGCCGCTGTCCTCCGGGCACCTCCTCAGCGCGGCGGCGGCGCCCTGCGCATCCCTCCCGGCCGGCCCCTTGCGCCACGGCTCCTCTGCTTTCCGCCGGGGCGGGATGGACCGGCACGGCCCCGGCACGGCCCCGGCACGGCCCCGGCACGGCCCTGGCCCGGCCCCGGCCCGGCCCCCGCCCTCCCTCCCCGCGCCGCCCGCCGAGGCTCCGCTCAGCGCCGCTCCGCTTCCTCCTCTGCCCCCCACCTGGGCACCGTCCCGCTGCCTAAATCGGCACGGGGAGGAAGAGCAGGAGCCCCCCCGGCCCGCCCCCGGCCCCTTCCGCACCCTCAGCCCTTCACAGGCACTTTTTTCCTGCCTTAGAGGCTCGACCGCCTATCGGGTTCTTCAATCTCGCTCGCTCTTTTTTTTTTTTTATTATTATGATTTTATTTCTTTCCCTGCAGACCCCCCTGAATCCGGCTAAGAAATCAGCCGGGCGGCGGAGATAGAGGGGGAGCGAGCAGGAGCGGGAGACCACCCCCTTTCCAGCTGGCCTGTGGCCACTCTTCATCTGGGCAGGAGGCGCTGCTGCTGCTGCTCCGCTCCTCAAGCCTACCAGACCGCTGTTTTTTTTTTTTTTCTTTTTTCTTTTTTTCCTTAGGATGGGGACAGCTTCTCGGTACCCCTTGCCACCCGCACCCCTCCGCATATAAAATGAGGAGCAGCCAGGGGTTGTGTCGGAGCACCAAGGATGCGCCCTCTTTCCCTCCCTCCCTCCTTTCCCTCCTCGACGATGTTCTCCCGGTGCAACCTCAAATCGGGGCGGGGGGGGGGGGGGGGGGGGGGGGGTTCGCCCCTGCTGGGAGCCGCCGTTTGCCGGAGGAAACGGGGCAGGGAGGAGAGGGGCCGTCGGAGCCACAGGGCTGCTCCCAGTTGCCTTGGGAGACTCCAGCATCAAACTGGAGACGGGAGGAGGAGGACGGCGGCGGGCAGGGATGCTGCAGCAAAGGCGCGGCGGTGGGAAGGACCTGGGCAGAGGGGAGCGCCGTGCCTGCAGCCCTCTGTGTGTGTGTGTGTGTGTGTCCGTGTGTCCGTCTGTTTCCAGTGCAGCTCCGTGCTGGGAGCTCGCTGGTGGGTACTGGCAGGGAGGGGGTGGGGCTGGTCCCAGACAGTGACCTGCAGTTGAGTGGAAGCAGGCTTTTTCCATCAAACTCTGCCTGGATACCACACACAGAGCCCAAGTGTCAGTTTACTGCCCTGAGCCCGGCTCCTTTTCCCTAAGCTCCCCAGTAATTAGACAAAGAAAACCTAAATTAACTGAACAGGCGTCGACAGCTTCCTCCAGATCACCACTGCTACGTACATGGGAATGTGTCCGAAAAGGGCTTGATTGTACCTGAGAATCAGCTAAGAAAAACACTGCGAAGTCCGGCAAGGTTTTCTACACATTTTTAATAGAAAGAAAAAAAAAAAAAGACTTCTCTGTCAATAGATCGTGCTCACCTTTCCTGGGGCATCGGTTTAAATAGTTCCCGTTGTAAATTAAGAACAAACCCCCCCACAAAAACACATATCTTTTATTTTTCTCGGAGGGGCGGGGAGGAGGCTGACGTGCGATTCCCGGTCTCGTTGCAACGACCGATGGGGAATATTTTAAGAAAACCCGTGCTTTTGTGCGTAAACATCCTTCCCTGCTGTAGGTCGGCGGGCGAGCGTCCTTTGTCGCCTTCCACGGCGGGCCGTCCGGCTGCAAATCACGGCTGTCCCACTCGCGGGTGGCATCCCCGAGCCACTGCGGCCAGCGTCGGGAGGCTGAAGGCATTAAATACCCGCCGGTGCAGGGGGGAAGAGGGCTGTAGATGGCTCTGACCTGGCCACCTCTCAGACAGTCCGCCTTGCTCCGTGCTGTAGCGGCGGGGTGGCAAGGGGCATTTAATTCCCAGGCAGATGTCACGGTTTAGGGGGATGTCGGTGTTTTGCCACGGGGCAAACCCGCACGGACAATGCACCAAAACCCGAGGGAAGAGAGCAAATGTCTGCGGTCATCTCCACGCTGCCCTGACAAGGGAATCGGGGCTCACACGCTGGGTCATCTCCCTCCTACCTGCTAGAAACGTCCTCTTCTCCGCAGACGATTGTTTTAAACATAGCATTAAGAAGTCTCCAAGACATGGTACCGAGGCCTTAAAAGATGGTTTGAAGTGCCTCTGATTAAACAGAAGTGCATTTGCTGTTTGGTGGAGATGTTTATTTTGGTTGGTGTATCCATTTCTGAGCTGATCCCAGCTTTGGAGCACAACTGGTTTGTTTTACCAGAGCATACGGAAATTAAACTTTTTGGCAGATTTGGTTACTCAGATGTTGTTCTATAATCATCGTTTTTATTCTAGGAAATCTCTTCATTATTGCGGTTTCAGTTTCATGTTCATAACACTGTCCCCTCTGCTTCGTGGGCTAAATGAAATAGCGTAGACTAAACCAGTTAAGAAAATGGGAGACAAATATGAAAGATAAATGTTTACGGTTATCTTGGAGTCCTCGCTTTTTTTTTTTTTTTGGTTCTTCTTCTGCTCCCCCCCCCCCATTTTTATTTTTTAACTGCGTGCTTGAGGCTCTTTCCCCTGCTCTGAGGTCCTGCAGATGAGAAGCGTTTTTCCAATTAAACCCGAGACTGAAACTTAAACAAATCCCCGCAGTATTGTAAAAGTGCCTTTCCTTAAGCCCCGGAGGATTTTCCTCCGACTGTCAGTTTCAGGGTGCCTGGGCTTAGCTCTCGATCCACGGCGGCTGACGGCGATGCGCCGCCGCATGGGGGACATGCGGGCGTTTTTACCGAGCGGGAGGAGCCCACCGGCCGCAGGCGAGCTCCCGGCAACCGGGAACCGGTCCCGGAGGCACCGGGAGCCCTCCCGGGACGGGACCGGCCCCGAGGCGGCGGGAGGACGCCGGGCGGAGGGGACAGAGAGGCCGGGATGGGAAGGGGCTGGCAGCGGTCCTGCCCCGTCCTTTGTGCTGCTCCCGGGACCTCTTGACTTCTCGGGACCTCTGGCAGTAGCCGTGCGATCCCAGTGTTTGTTTGGAGAGTTTTTTTTTTTTTTTTCCCTGTTTTCCTCCACCCCCCTCCCCTTCTTTGCGTACGCAAAGAGGAGCAGGCGTGACTCTTTTTATAGATGGCTCCCTGCAGGCTGCCGTCGGGACCCTTTTTCCCAGCTCCCGCTGAAGAGCTGGGGGTCTCTCTCCTTTCCGGAGGCTGAAGGAAAAGGAAGAGGGTCTCGGCATCCCGTGGTTGGGGTTGAAACATCCCAGGTCGGGGGAGCACCTCCCGTCCCCAGGGCAGGCAAGGACCTTCAGAGCAAAGAGCGGGGGCCTACCTCTCCTTGCGGGGGAAAATATTAATAACAATACTAAAAGAAATAGAAAAGAGCAAATTAACCACAAAACCAGCCCAGCCCCAATAGCATCAGCCAAGGTGCTCAGTGCCCAGAGCGGGCACCGCTCTCGTAGCATTTTGCAGGGGTTACCTGGGGGATCGCCTCGTAGCTTTGGCTGGCTTCCCATTAATATACTTTAGGAATTTTTTTAGCAGTGTGTGGATGTGAGGGGAGCTAAGCCCAGATCGGGACACCTCCATGAAGGTAGTGGTCGCGAATTAGTAGGGCACCTTTCTCTTTCCTCCCCGGTCCGGGGCGGCTTTGCTCAGTGCCTGAGGAAGGAGAGAAAGGCCAGGCGAGAAACAAGGTTTGGGCGAGAAGCCAGGCGAAGAGCAGCATCTATTCGCCTTTGGGGAAGGGTTTTTCAGAGGGAAAGCGGCCTCAGCAGGTGGGAGAAGAGGTCCTCCTCAGTGCACGGGAGCCCTGCAAACCTCCCGGGCAGCCGCCTCTCGGGCTGCAGGCTCCATCCGGCGCCCCTCGTTGCTTTCCCCGAGGTCCCAGCCTTGCTGGGGGCACCCTGGCAGCCCCCCCGGCCGGGCTCCGAGGGATGGAGGAGGCAGGTAACGGGGGTGTTGCAAGGGAGAGCTCCGCTCCGCCGCCAAGAACAGCGTCGGGTTTGCAAGTGTCACCCCCGAGTACTTCCACCAAGTCTTTGTGTGGGTAGGCTTGGCTTTTCCTATGCCCGGTGAGAAAGGTAAAGATTTCATCCCCTCCCAGCTCTGCACAGCTCCCACTGAACTTCCCGGAGCATCAAAATAAACCCCCTACAGTGGTCAGGATATAGGTCACCTCTTTAAAAGGAAACACAACCCTTCCAAAAATATAAAACATCTTTGACGTGGAAAAAGAAAAAAAAAAAAAAAAGCAAAACAAAACTCTTTTGTCTCCGAGCATCCTCTGCGGGTGTAAATAAAACGTGACGGGCGCGGGGTAAAATAAGAAGCGGAAAGTTTGGAGACCGGCGCAGGTATCTGCGTTCCTGCAGGCTGTAGGGAAAGCTGTAGGATCCCGCTCCGCATACCCCACTGACAGCCGCGAGTAAGGGCAAAACAGGGTTTGGCCCGAGATCTGAACGCGCGGTAACTTTTTTTTTTTTTTTTTTTTTTTTTTTTTTGCCTGGCTTCTCACCCGCCCGGGTTTACATTCCGATCAAATGAGATTTCTGACTTTACACATTGTCAATAATTTTCATGCGTGCTCCGACCTTAATTACTTTCCATACCATTTGGAGCAAACCGTTTGGCCGCGGCGAGCGAGCCAGCGGTGCCCCCAAACCCCTGCATCCTTCCCTACATCCCCCCCCCCCCCCCCGCTCTGTCGCGGACCCCAGCCCCAAAAACTTCCCCATCCCGTCCCCATGTCCCCATCCCGCAGGAACCCGGGGGAGCCGCCGTGCCGTGCCGTGCCGTGCCGTGCCAGAGAGGGGAGGCTGGCTGGGAAAAAAGATCCAGCATCGGAGGGTGCTCGCCTATGAATTTCGGGGAAGGCCCTAATCAGGAGCAGGTTTCCCTGCTCGCTCCCGCTCCCCGCCTTCCCTCCACCCTAGCCCCCCTCTTTCGTGAGAGAGGTTTTCATTAATTTCTAAGTAAAGCCCGTAAAACATAACGACCCACTCAAAGGTAGGGCCGGGTTACCGAGTGCCGGATTATGACATGATTTACGAACAGAGGTTGGAAAAAAGTAATAATCCGAGCTCGCACCTAAGGACCGAGCCTGCCAAACGCGGGCACGGACTCTGCGGCCACCTCCTCACTCATTAGGGCCACTCCGAGGTGGCGGGGGCAGGAAACCCTAAAGCCCCTTTTACATCTTTTTTTTTTTTTTTTTTTGGTGTGTGCTTTTAGGGGCTCTATGTGTCCCCTTCTCCCCCCGCACACACCTCTTTACACCGGTGCCTCCAAAGCCTTGGGTCTGCTAGGGTCCCCCACCGGATCAAAGGGGAAGGGGGGCGATGGTGCCTCCGGGGTCCCCCCCGCACACACTCCCAGCGCCCTTTCTCTCTCTCCCTCCTCCATCCGGGAGGCTTTTATTGATGAGCTGCCTCCGAGCCCCCGCACGAAATGTCCCTGAAGGGTTTAGACAATTCATCAGCCATCACTTTCGGTATCTGCTTCCTCCCTTTCAAATACAATCCTCGCACACCACGCTAGGAGGGGAGGGGAGCATACTTGGGACCAGAACAGCTACATAATCAACGTCAAAATGATACCACTGACCTTTCGGAAACACGGAGTCCGGGCCAAAAAACCCTCCGAATGATTAACTTTTTTTTTTTTTTTGGATTATTATTATTTTTTTAACTTCCACTGACAGAGTATATACACACCGTTATTGCTTGCTTTCCCAAACTCATTAGGACATTGCGGAATAGCAGATCCATCTCTTCCTCTACAGCGGAGGGGGGAAACACCAAAAAAATAAAAAAAATAAAAGGATCCAAATCCATACCCAAATCCATGTAGAGGGAGAGGTTTCTTAACGAAGCCCCTCGCAGGCTGCCCCCTCGGCGGGGGTGGCTCTGGGAGCCGCAGTGCCGCCGGGCGGCCGGGGGGGGACCGGGGCCGCCGGACCCCCTACTCGAGGCGGGGAGCCCCCCGTGCCGCCGGCCCGGCCTCTCCGCTGGGTGGCGCTGGGCTCCTGGAAATGGGGGCCCCGGCACGGCCCCACCTGCCGGGACAGCACGGCCCCGGCACCCCCGCAGCGACACCCCCGGGCTCTCGGCTTCGCCCCCGGCGCGCACCTTGCTGCCACGGGCCGGGAGCTGCTCGCTTGTAAACCCTCTCGGGTTGGTTTTTCTCTCTTGAAAAGGAAGAAGGACCCACCCCCCTCCCCGACCTCGATGATTTTCAAGGCCCCCTTGTTTGTCTCTCGTGTCATCCCTGCTGATAAGGCCAGCCATGCCCGCTTCTTGCCACGGAAATAAATCCCCCGGCAGTCAGGGGCCAGGCGGAGACTGAGCACTCGTAAGCAAAAACTCTCGCCTGGGATTTGTCCCAGGGCAGGGTAACAGCCTCTGCTTCCAAAGACCTGCGATGCCTTTGGAACACGAGGTTGACACCACACTTAGGTTATGAGTTCGTATTTATTAAATACTTGGAGAAGGGCTTTTATTGTTTGGAAGAGGAGAGGAAGGCTGAGAGTTGTTCCAGGATCCAGGGCCGCGTGGCCCTAAATAACCCCGCTGTTCTCGGGCTGGGGACCGGAGAGAAGTGCCCGGATTTATCCTTCCCCCAAGGGGAACCGTCTGGGGGCCAAAAACGCAGCGCGGACATCCCCTTAGGAGATGCTCTGACCCACGGAGCCCCGCGGTGCCGGCAGCCTCGGAACCTCCCGGAGCCTCCCCGGGGCAGCCTCTTGAGGGGCACCGGGGAAGATCCAAAGAAGTGGCCGGCACGGGGACGAAGGGGTTTTGCTCCTCCTCTCCCGCAGAAACAGCCCGCCGATAGGGCTGTGTTACAGATGCAAAGCACGGAATCTCATCAAGCACTAGATACGGTTATATCCTTTTCACTTCCTTGTTTTCAACTGCCAGAAAAACAAAAATGCAAATAGCAGAAGAGAATGGTTTAGAGAAAGAGCGTTTCCTTTTCCTTTTCCTTTTCCTTTTCCTTTTCCTTTTCCTTTTCCTTTTCCTTTTCCTTTTCCTTTTCCTTTTCCTTTTCCTTTTCCTTTTCCTTTTCCTTTTCCTTTTCCTTTTCCTTTTCCTTTTCCTTTTCCTTTTCCTTTTCCTTTTCCCTTTCCCTTTCCCTTTCCCTTTCCCTTTCCCTTTCCCTTTCCCTTTCCCTTTCCCTTTCCCTTTCCCTTTCCCTTTCCCTATCCCTTTCCCTTTCCCTTTCCCTTTCCCTTTCAGTCCCTCCTTCTCCTTCTCCTTCTCCTTCTCCTTCTCCTTCTCCTTCTCCTTCTCCTTCTCCTTCTCCTTCTCCTTCTCCTTCTCCTTCTCCTTCTCCTTCTCCTTCTCCTTCTCCTTCTCCTTCTCCTTCTCCTTCTCCTTCTCCTTCTCCTTCTCCTTCTCCTTCTCCTTCTCCTTCTCCTTCTCCTTCTCCTTCTCCTTCTCCTTCTCCTTCTCCTCCTGCTCATTCTCCTTCCTTCCCCTTTCCCTTTGCCTTTTCCTTTCCATTTGCCTTTTTCCCTTCGCCTTTTCACTTTTGTTTTTTCTCCTTTCTTCCTTTATTCTTCTCTCTTCTCTCCTTCTTCTCCTTTCTCCTTTCTTTCTCCTTTCTCCTTTCAAGCAAATTCTTGTGCTTCACCTTGTTCTCCCATGTTCTTCTCCATGCAAAAATATTACCATCTTCTTCCCACCCTGAGAACACTATACTGTCTTTGCTATTGCACATGAAGATGTTTGCCTTTCCTTGAGCCAGTGCCTGCAGTAGCAGGACAAGGCAGCACTCTTCCAGCTCACAATTTAGCAGGTGGGCTGCATTGAGCACTTTTTCTCAGACCTGTCTTTGCCCCCACTTGCAGCAATGCTGGTAAAAGGGGGGAGCGGGGTGGGTAAAGTGACACCACAGTGGCGCTGTCTGTGGGCTGGGATTTTTGGCTGCTAGGTAAGAAAGGAGTCCAGAAAGGAGTGGAGACCTGCAAGGGCAAGGCACAGTTACTGGAGTGGGGAGCAATGATGCTGTGAGAGAGAGAAAGACTAGTGCGTGGAGCTGGGATAGTTGTGGGCTCCTCTCTGCAGGTTTCTCCCCTTATTACTGTTGGAGACTGCAGAGGATGAAGATTGACCCTCCCAGAAGCAAAGCAGGATCTGCATCAGAAGGGAACTGCTGTGGATTCAGACAGGTGTCAAGGAGGACATCCTTAGATGTGCTGGTTGAGGAATGCATCAGGCTGAGCGGCCAGCAGACCCCAGGGTGGGGGGATTGCTCTCATGGGCAGTCCTGGCCCCATCTACAGCTGTCACCCTAGACATGGCTCTGAAATCCAGTAATATGCATGAAAGATGCTGGGTCAACACATTAACGTTACAGGAGCTTACAGCTCTTTGGATCTTGTCACAGCACTTCCCAAGCTGTGTCTAAGGACCAAGACACATGCTCTGTAATCTCTGCATAGAAGGATGCCTTTCCTGCTAGGTGTACGTCCAGTCACTGAACAGTGAGGCTGGAATGTGCAGCAGGGATCTGCAGATGCTCTTGCAGTACAACAAACAATAACCAGTGAGAGATACAGTGCAGAGGCTGTGAGCCAGCCACCTCCATCCTACTTCCCCTTTCCCAGAGGATCTGCATGGGAACTGTGCTGTGCACTTTCACAGGGTGGAGGTGATGTCTGGTAAGACATTAGCTAAAGGGTCAGAGTCCCATCTAATGGGTGGGACAATGTGGTATCCACCTAATGGCTAATCATGCATCTGATTACCTCCAACGATCAGGTGCTGTGGTTTGGAGGCTCTAAAGACACCTGGGAGAGAGCAGAAAAAGAAATGAAACAACGGCCATGGAGTGGGTGAGAGGCAGGGGCTTCCCAAGGGGAAAGCAGCAACTCTCCTGTGCCATGTGGTGCATAGGATATCATGTCCTGCATGTACTCACACAAATCCTACTGTTACTTTAATTAGGCTTTTTTCTCTGCTCCTCTTCCTGTTCTCTTAAGAAAAAGAAGAAAAGCATGTGGGCCTTAATGGAGAAGGAGCTTATCATTTTAAGAGAAAATATCACATCTTTTCCCCTCCAAATTGAGTCTGACTGCAAACTTACCCTGAGAAACGCTAGACCCAGGAGGACGTGCCCTTTTCTCCAGGATAGAAGAATGCTAGTGGAGAAACTGATTGGAAGATTAAGCTTCTGCCAAAGTTGTCCTGCCAATAACTAATTTATTCTCCAATGAATAACTTATTCCAACTCCTGAAATCTGCAGCATGAATCCAAGGGGAAATCTGGCTCAAAGGAAGTAGCAGGTTCAGCCTCTGAGCTCCACATAAAAAATATGAATCTGATGCTGGGGGTGGAGGCCTTTAGAAGTCTGAGCCCCTGTAGCGCTCTGGACCATTCATCTCACTGAGACATCCGAGTGTAAAACTGACCAGCAGTGATATCCAGACTATTTGTATGCCTGGATTATGTCCCAGTGGCTATCTTTCTTTTCAACCTGTCTCCAGTTTTATCCCAAAGTTATTTCTTCTCTGAGGTTGGACCCAGCCTGGTGAAGTGGTGTGTTTTGAGCCAAAAGTTAGGAAAAACAGGCTTATTACCAGCTACTTAGATTCTAAATCAGAAATAGACTTTTTTTATACATATAGGTACAGATATATATGTTTACGCACACATACATCCTTTATTTATTTCTCTTTACATATTCACACATATAACAAACACACACACATGTATGCAACACATATGTAAAATATTTATATAAACTAGTGCCACATACAATGATTTTTCTTGCCCTGGTGTTTCCTCACCTGAGGCTTCTTTGGGTCTAGCAGAGTCCATACACATTGCATTGCCATCAGTGGCAGTCAAGTTGCATTTTCAGTATCCTGAGGGCCACAGGGTGACAAACACAGATGAAATCTCTGCCAACCCATTTTGAAAATGTTAGTTAGGCCTGTGCTAGGTCTAATATAACTACATTTGTATTGGCAGAATTGATGCATTGGTGATTTCTGTTACACGTAGAAAGGATGTGGCAGTGTAAGGAGCACTCATGTAGAGCCTGTGGTTTACAGGGTCAGAGGGATGTGAGAGGAACTTAACTGAGTTTTGTGGCTGGTCACATTACCCATGCATACTGCTGCCTTTTGGGACTTCTAATGCGTGTTGTGATAGGCACAGGGAAATTCCCAGTTTGGGAGGATTTCTGCCAACATGATATTTATAATTTGCTGCTGTCTGAGTGGATCACTACGCACCCTAAACTCCTGGTGAGTTACCTACTGCCCTGGTTAGATCTGTTGAGGAAGCACACACAGCAGAGGAAGGAAGGAGGGGAGCCTGAAAGACTGAGCTGAGTGAGCTCACCAAAGTGGCTGTAGAGAGAGTAAGGAAAGGTGTAAGAACTTACGTGACAAAAGAAGCCCATGTTAAACCTAAATCTCAGTTCTAAATCCAGAGCAATCTTGCTGGGCAGGATAATAGGATTATTTCTTATCCTGTTGGCCTTGATTTTCCACTCACTTCCGCTGCTATAAACAAGGAGTAATTCAGCTAAGTTAATGAAATTATGTCAGTGTAAGTCTGGTGTACAGAGCTTATTGAATGCAAGGGAACTTTTAGTGTGAACATGAGTAAAAGCAGGAAAAAGGCTTAAAGCTATCCCCCATTTTGCACATTATTTATATAGCAGAATTAATCAGTAGTAATATCTCAGTGCTATTGGAACAATGCAGACGCATTGAAAAAAGTGGAAGTGGTGCAGTTATTTTTGGTCTCGTGCCATTGGGTGCAGTCCATTTCTGCGGCCGTGAGCTGGTTCCCCATGAAACCACAATGAGAGGGTGTTCGATTGGCCTTGGTGTCAGGAGCTGGGGTGGAGTTTGAAGTAGCTGACAAGTGCATTAGAAAAAATAAATAAAACTGGAATGCTTGGGAAGTTAACTCAGTCGGAGCTAGAAAATCGTTTGGGCTGCTGTGAGAAGGAATATTTGAGAAAGTGCTTCAGTAGGAAAATGCTTGGATTGGCTAGTAATCCCCAATGCTGAGCACATTTTCCTACATTTTTGTAATTATATTATTTCCAGCTACTGTGGGACAAATGACAAACAACACCTGGCCACAAAACCTTTCCAGAGTGATGGAAAAATCACTATAGCAGCAATTAAAACACTTACAGCTGAAGAATAAAACAGCATGCAGCAATTGAGGGAAACAGAGCACACCACACTGAACAGATTTTTCCCCAATTTTAAATATAAATATAAAGTGCCAGTCTCAGTTGTATGAACCAGAGTAACTGCTTTCTTAGGGAGTTCCTGTAGACCTATCCTGACCCAGCAAAGTCAGCAGCGTTTCTGTCTCAAGTGTTGGCTGGACCTGGATAAAACATGATGTCTCCACAATTCTTCTGATGAAAAAACATCAGTAGAAAAAATTATATTTCAATAAATATTTCACCATTTTTGACAAAACATCTTTAGATTTAAACAGCTGAAAATATATTTGTTTGTTTTCACTTTTAGTTCTTCACCCCCTGCCTTTTTCTTGATCTTGGGGGAAATGGGAAATGGTAATAGGGCAGTGAAAATTGTTTCCTGTTTGTCCTCTGAACACCTTATGCATATGCTTTATTTATAGGTTTACCCAGATAACTCCTGAATAAAACTAAAGACACCACACTTGTTCCTGTGCATATATATAATTCTAGACCCAACACATATGAAGAAACATGGGTGGATATTTACTACTCAAGCCATATGATTTTTTCTTGGTTTACACGGAACCGTTTAAAAGATCTGTTCAATAGCTGAGGTGTATACACCAGTAGAATGATTACCTTTAAACTTTTGAAACCATATTTCAGCAACAATTTCCTTGTCTACAACTTTACAAGGCTGTAAATAGCCCCTGTGTGCATAATGAATTCTGACATCATAGGCCAGGGCTCTTACACACAGCAGGTTTTCCAGAACTTTTATTAGCAAGTTACACCTTGAGGCGAAACTAAACCCCCCAACTTTCTATTATAAATGTTACAATAAAATGTTCCTTTGAGTTTTCCTAGTGCTCAGAGTTCCTCCTTTCTTCCCGTTCCAAGTCATTCTTTCTGTAGAGTATACGAATTTGATACAGTCAGATTACACGGAAAGTGTGTTTTGTTGCAGACATATTGGATATTAGGTATTGTTACAAGGTGTTTTTTTATGGCTAGGCTTGCAGGACCAACATAACAAGGTGATAAAGAACAAGATTTCTTGCTCTTGCAACACTGTACTGGTGACTCTTGCCATTCCTATGTTTTGATTTTATTTTTCCAAGAGTAACGAAGCTCCAGTATGTTATCATTGAGGACTGGGAGGAGAAAGAGTCAAAAAGACCTTTCTAAAGATGGAGGAGATACAGGCAGAGATAGACTTGCAATGAAACTTCTCCTCTCTGTGTTTCTTTTTGCCTACTGTTGCTGCCAGCCCACCTCACAGTGTTCCTCCAGGTTCTTACATAAAACAATACAAAAATGATGCAGCTACAATGATCTCTCTCCTCTGCATTCCTACAATGTGGTACACAGCAAGCCCAGGCTTTGAGAAATACACAAATATTGAGCTGGATAAAACAGTGTGTTTACATGTGGTTGGCTTCCGATCACTAGTGCAGTTCCTGGCAGACAGAAGTGAGAGCAAAAGGAGAAAACGAAAGGACGTTGTCAAGACCTCTGCATTGCCAGTGGGCAAGTCACTTCAGTACAGATTTTCAGACTGTAGACTACCTAAGGTGATGGGGATGTTTGTATTAGTCAAGAAAGTACTTCAGCATATGTCAGTTTCTAATCAAAGACTATGTGTTTTCTGAAGTAGGCTAGGTGAAAAAGGCAAAGGGTAGCACATGCTTGCCATGTAACCTCTCCTCACAACTCACAACAAAGGACACTTTACTGTCCACTAGAATAAGAAACCTAGGCAGGGTGAACAGTTTTGTTCCTTGTCTTTGCCTGATAAGGTATTTACACAGACAGCTGCTTACTAAATGTACGATATAAGATGTTGTCAAGCAGCCTTGTAGAAAAACTTTGCTTCTGTTTTTAACAGATTTTCCTTCATTTCCAATCTGTATGTACTTCTATGTTTCTGGGTCTCCCCTTGTCTGAATTTCTGTAGCCCGTGCTGAGAGTGCGTATTTTAAGGCAAAAGGGCTTGATTTGCACACTCCCTTTGTGCCTTTGGGATGAAAAGCTGTGGACAATGTGGAACCACTTTCTTTTTGGACTCCATCTCACCTGAGTCCGTGGAAAAGCAGAACTCTTGGACGAGAGGATTGAGACAAGAGTACGCAGCCCCAAGTCTCAGCGCTAGTGCCTGGACGCCAATGGGGCAGCCAAATTCACTGTGAATCTGTCAGGAAATGGTTTTTCTAGCAAGCTGATACTCTTCTCCTTTTACAGACTCATCAAGTGAACATCAAAAATGATGAGAGAGTTTTGTTTGGCCCATTTCCTATGGCAACAAAGCATCTTCCCAGTGTTGCCCCTCCGCCTCCCCGGCATACTGTACGTTTCATTGTTGTTGAATAGGTTATCTAGAGGTCTCTAGGCTAACAGGTTACATGAATTTCCTAAAATTGTGCCTGTCCTTAAACGTAGCAAATCAGATTGTTTACATACCACTCCGTGAACCTGGACTGCACACTAAAAACTGTGCACAATGTTGCTATTTCTGCTTCTCCTCTCCCTTCCCCCTTGATGTAGGTATTGCAGCTTTCTGTGGGGGCTCATTAAGGTTCATAAAACACAGTAAAGAAGCTGGCTGGAGACACTCGTAATTCTACAGGTTCCCCAGGTCCACCATGTGGGACATTCAATAAAAATGCAGAGTTAGAAAGAGATGTCCTCAATAAAAGACTTAATTGAAAGCAGCCCTGATGGTCAAAATAGTATTGAGAGGAAGGAACTACAGTGACACTCAGGTTTGACTTTGTTTCCTCTGACACTGATTTCCTGAATGGCTTTGAGCAAGGCACTTAATTTCTTCAGGGCTCCATTTCCTACCCATAAAATAGGTTTAATAAGATTGCTTGTCATTTATTGTCCATCTTACCTATTTGGACTATGAGTGCTCTGCACAGAGCCTGTCCTTAACTAGCTGTCACTATTCATTTGGTTGGTTGTTTAAGGTGCCACCTTTACGCCGTCAGAAACCAAGCAAGATTTCTGTCTTCTTCTGCTACTCTGTGGCTTTATTATCAAGTGCAGGGAGTGCAGGAGCAGGTGGTACATACTGCTCTTCTTTCTAGACCTGCAAAAGAGCCCCTGTCAGAGCTCACTTATGAGGCTCAGTTAAGAACTCCTTCACCCCTTTCGTCCCCTGTGTATTCTCACTGAAAGAAAATCACTGGTTTCACACTTTTTTCCCTTCCATAGTTTCTCAATAAAAATATACTCTTGAAAGATTGGCCCGATTCATATTCTAATCTGGAAACTTTCCACTAATGTCAATGACTTTGGAATGAGTACTAGGAACAAGAAAGAACCTACTCCCAAAAATAATTTTTAACTTCTAAAATCGTAATAACCATAAAAAAGGCACAGTTGCAGGGAGTGACATTTCTATGGCTTTTTGCTCTTCTTAAATTCAATATTCAAACTCAGTCTTAACTTTGGCTCCTCTTTCATCTTGAAAGTACAGCATAGCCTGAGCACATAATATTCCTAATACGTCTTCTTGCCCATTTGTGCCATAAGGATAACATTAGAAATCTCACGTTACAAATTCACTTGCAGATTGTGACCCACACCATTTATGTAAGAAAGACTCTGTGGGTGCCTGGGGAAATTTCATGGCAGAAAAGTCATGAGGGCTTTGTTTTGGAGATGCTGAAAAATCACAGGGATTTTCATAACTTTTCTGTCTCCCTCAAAGGTATAGAAAATTAAGAAACTCCTGCTGAAATACTGGAAAACGTATGGTTACTTGAACTTATGAGATTCCTATTTTTCTGTTTTTTTGTCATTGCTTCATGCTCTTTCCCTCTTCCTGTGCTTGCCTGGAACACAACTAGGAACCATCCAGGATCACTGTGGTGATCACTGGGTATTGCAAGGAATGCACGTACATGCAGAAGAATTACACAGTATAGCAAAAGCCATTTCCATAGCTGATACCCATTAGAGCCCTTTTAATTATTCCTGTTTCAGAACGGTGCATGAAAGACACTACGACATTGAAAACTACGCCATGGACAAAGGACTGAGCATCAGTTCCAAACCATGTTTGTATAAACGTGGGAAACTACCTAAATGACCAACACCTGACTGCTGTATTGAAGAGATTGGCCTGAGGGAACATAAAGCTAGGAGGGGTGGATACAAAGGGCTCCAGAACCTGAGCAGCACAGCTCTTTCCAATGCACTGCTGATTAAGGCAGCTATAAGAGTGAGGGTTTTGGGCCTTGTAGGTTTTCTCTGGTTTGCAAGCAGAGGGGTTACTATAGTCCTTGTGTGAGGCATTTAGTGCTATCAAGTGGCAGGTAAATAGACGCTGTATGAGTTGTAGTCGTTTCCACTGGGTAATCTACAAAGAGTGGAAGTAAAGGAATTGCCTTCTGTAGCGGGAAATGATCTGTTGGATGTCTGAGCCTGGCTGCTGTTTAGCTTTGGCAGTGCATAGGCTAGTTCTTGGAAACAGTAGAGTTAAAGTGGAGTGATTCTTTTTCAGTGTACTGCTGTTTAAATGTAGTTAAAGCAGAGGGTGTGGGTAAGGCAAGCTGTGATCTTATATGTAAGCCTCTGAGGGACTTAGTGCAGCAGAGGAGGAGAAAGTGTCGTGACTGTACAGTCCAAAAGGCTGAGATAAGAGGGGCAGTTAGTGATCTGGTACTGTTTTGTAAGGGCACAGAAATAGCCCTCAGACTGCTTCTCCTGTTGTCCTGGGTACTAGAACAGTTGCTTAAGCCAAACAGAAAGCCAGGCAAGTGCCAGAGGGAAAGTGTAGGTGACCAAAGGGTCCTCATGGAGTTGTTCTGTGTCTGTTGGCAGTGAACCAGGGCTTTGAGAAAGAAGAAACAGAAGACGATGGCAAATTAACAAAGCAGGGGAGGTGCATTTCTAGACCAAAGAAGGCTGAACTAGGTTTGAAAGGGCAATGATGAGAATCCACAGGTAAGTGAGTATCCTGGCTCCTGTGGAGGGGAGAATGGGGAAATGTTAGAAGGCCTGCAGAGAAACAGGACTGAGAATAACATTGTGGTGAGCTGAGCACTTGGGATATCTCTAGCCCTGAGGAAAGGGCAATAAAAAAAGAATTCAAAGTCTTAGATCACAGCCAAGGTTATGGTATAACAAGTCCCACAAAGACCTGGCAGATAGATTGTGTGACTGCTACGTCAGAATAACATCTCTTGGAAGAGAGACAGTAAAAGAGAAGGAAAGGATTGCTCTGGATGCCAAGAATACACATTCTGTCTGCAGAGTAAAATGATGAGCAGCAAGTTTATTGAATGCTTCTGGGTAGTAAAAGAAAAGACAGAAGTTTCCTGGAGGTCACATAATAGAGTGTAGGAGGTAGAGCAGAATTTTGTTTTGAGTAGCTACCAGGAAGATTTAAAAGGCAGGCCATGGAGGAATTTCAATAAAATATAATATAAGAGGACAAAATTAATCAAAAGCTTGGAATGTGCTGAGAATGCTTAACTGTGTAAGAATGTGGAGAAAGCTGTAAAAAGATGCTATTATATTTCTGGCTGTTATTGCTTGGAGAAAATGACAAAGCATCTGAAGTGCTGAGGTAATTTATGTGAAGAGGGTGACATAGTGTTTTGAAAAGGATACTGGTAGAGTACCTGACCTCTGAGGATAGGACAATAGACTTGAAAAAAGAAACCTTCAACAGAGTAGGTGGACTGTTTTGAGATCTAGTGTCTAAATCAAAGAAGGCAATGGAAGAGTTAGCTCATTTGGTCCCTACCTTTTGTGCTCATTTTCAGTTTTGAGCCTCTCCATTTCCTTCTTATGTTCCCAGTTCTGTGTACAACTGCATGATTTATCTTCTTGAGGTTTTTAGTATTTCCCATACTAATAAGGTACAAGAATTAAAGGTAAAAAAAACCTGTACAAATAACCTTCACAGATGCATTCTGTTACTTAGAAAGGGGGGGTGAAAAAAGGTAAGGCAGCATTTCCTTGTGCTTACAAGCCCACCCTGAATAATTAATTTTGCTCTGCTTCATGCTGTCAGCCCTCTAAAGTGACTTCAAAAGATCTTCCAGTCTGTCACTGCTGGTGTGCTCTGTGGGAGTGGAGAACAGGAGTATCCAGGTGTGTCCTGGTGTTATCTTAAAAGGTACCTGCAGGCTGCAGTGTTGCCTTGATTATCTGCACACCTCTACAAACACGTTGCTTGTTTTTTCTTAATGGGTGTGCCAATCCAGCAAGCAGTTCAGCAAATGGTTAAATTAAAACTAAGTAGACTAGTTACACACTTCAGTCGGTGTTTTTCAAGCTACTTGGGGGAGGAAGAGCAACGTGTTTTTTTTTTCTTGCTGGATACGATAATGTGTTTGCTACTATGATAGAGGCTTGAGAGTCACAAGGTGTGTAAAGGCTGGTGACATTTCTATTGGAAGGCAAACCCCTTTTGGCTTACATTCTTTTCCTGTGAGCATCTAAAAAATTCTTTTGATTGAAAAGGTGCTCATTTTTGTCTAGGAATGCTGGAAAAATTACATCGAATTCTCTAATGCTTTCATTTGTCAGGGTATATAGTGCCTAAAGAACAGAATGAGGGCCAAGTGTCTTCTACAGGAATAGCTCCTCCTTTAAGGGTGAATAGTGGAAAAGACTGAGCCTCCTGCTCTGTGTGGAAAATGGTTAACATGTCCAGAGATGGTTGCTGAAGAAAAAGAAAGATTGAGTATCCCAGCAAAAAGCAATTTGATGGATTAGTCTTTTGGGAAGTGGGAAGAGAAGAAAGTCCTTTTAACTGCTGGGTGGGTGTGGGTTTTTGTTCTCCTCATGATCTTTGATGGCAGTGTCACTCTGCCTGGTGAGAGTATTGCCTTTGCTGGGTCAGATTTAGAAATCACAGCATCAGAAGATGGGGCATCTTCAGAGGCCCCATGGAGGTGAGCCCTTGTGCAGGTCTTTGGTGTGCCTGGTCCAGGCATGCAGACCATAACCTCTCTGCTGCTCCCCAACAGCAAGAACCAGAGCAAAGAGAATTACAAGTGGAAATTGGATGTTTAGGCAGGACCCCTGGCTACTCAGCACCATTATGAATTATGATATCTAGAAAGCAGTTGAACAAGACAATGATTCTTCACTGAAATATTGTCCCCTATTACTGCTGTCACAATGAATTTGCCAGCTGAAAACTGGTTCCTTCTGTGAGGCTACAGATAATTTGTGTCTGGAAAGACTATGAAAGTGTATGTTGAAGTAATGTTCCTGCAGCTGTGTAACCCTTAGATGAGGCCAGGCTTAGGGTTTATTACACATATTGAGGGGATTGTGGGCTAACAGAACTTATGAAGCTGGATGGGCCAAGAATGCTCTCTCAGTCCTGAGTGACATTGTGGCTTGACTGTCAGACCTGGGGGTGCAGGTGTAGATGTGGCAACAAAATCAGGGGGTCCAGAAGCCCCACCATGGTCTGCTAGGCAGATGCATAGGTATCTACCTAGCAGGCCTGCCCCACTCAGTTGAGGTGAGACCTCTCAGAATGGGGCTATAAAATTTTCTTTTTCTGGGGTCGAACAAACCACCTGGATTCTACCAGCTTCATCAAATGTCCCTTAGGTTATTAGAAAGACAATTAAGAGGTGTCCTCTTTCCACCTTATGATATGCAAGGTTCTGTTGATTTCTGATGTATTATGAGGTGGATTTTCTCACTCTTTCCTTGTGAAAGATGTTGACTCTAGGCATATAACTGCTACAGAGCAGTGCTTCAGATGTGAGATCTTTGAATCATATCCTGCAGATTGCTCCCTGCCAAATCAATTTGAACTATTATTTCTTTTGCTGGAGTCTTGTGTTTTCCAGGTCAATTTGTAAAATTGTATATTCCACAATGCTATTTTTCTTTCTGGCCATAGCACGTCTTCTCCAGAGCCCTTAACATGTGTGAAGGAAGGAAAGAATCATCACCTGCAAGCTTACAGATGAACTGTCTCCCTAGGCTATATGCTCTTATTCAAAGGGGCTTCCTGGTGGATACAAATAGAGTTAAGAGCTGTATTTGCATGTTGCAGATGTCAACTTTCTGTTAAAGCAATACAACCAGTCATGTGTTTTGCATTTGTCTTGACATAAAAGTGCACAGGGATAGATATATTCACCTGCATCTGAACAGTTCCAGGCACAGCCTGCAGCCCCTTCTGTGACTGGTTGCATAGGTCAGTGTCTCCAGAGCTGAAATACTTAGAAAGTACCTGAACCCATATTTGGGAATCTGGATTGATGGCCAACAACTTTTTGGAAGGATGTAAAGCAAATGTTACTGCCACAAAAACAGGTGCTAGTTTTGAGTTCTCAGCTCTGGCAGGGATAAATGCCTGCTTTTATTTCCTCTACAGTCCTCTGCAGCTTGTTGTCTTGTTCCACAAAACTCTGAAAGGAAACTCTGCAACATGGAAAATACTGAATGTCTGATCCAAAGCACGCTGAAATATACAAAAATCACTATGATGGGCTTTGGATCAGGTCCTGAGTAAACTAATTCTTGGATTGTCACCTCTGGTCATAATGGCCCTTTGTTCTGCATTTTTAATGACTAATGATTGTTATAAAAGGCCTTATGTAATTTCTGGCATGGTTAGACATCATATATGAGAGGTGTATAATCTTAGAAATGCTCTAGCTAGTTTCTTGGGTTGTGTAACAAATAATTATGGAATCTTGCTGAGCCTCACTTTATTATTATACAGCTCCGGGCTCTTACCCCCAGTGGCTTTACAACCTTGTTAATATTTAAGCTATCTTGTAGCTTGGGTAAATTGTAATGACTTTTTTGTTACTGAAGCTAATATTAAACAAAAGAAGTTGTTGGGGGAAAGAGGAAAAGGTATGATGGATGTTATACTCTCCTGAAGGTGCTTTTCCTTGCTTTAATAGCTTTTGGCTGATTCACAAGTACAAATGAAATAGGAATCTCTTCCAAAGCATTCCTGCTGTGCCTCTCTGGATAAGCAGAAAGAGCCTTGCTCTTCACAGTGGATAGGGTAGTGGTAGGCATGCAAGCTTGCCCTGAAAATAATTTTGTACAAAATGTAAGTGACTTAAATGTTTTTTGGTGAATAAGACTAAAATCTAGCCAAAACCTGTTAAAATCAGGAAGTCTTCTGACTACAGAAAGTAGCCAGGCCTGCAGAAATGGCCAAAATAATTCAGCCACTCTATTATAAAAGAAGGTGGACAAGATAGCTCTTGTTCCTGCTGCCTCTGTCCAGTCCTGTTATGCCATGAAAACTTTCTCTGCTCCAATTAAAAAATTTTCCAGGTACTTAAGATATCTATGGCTGCTCTTTAGGGTCAGAAGAACAGATCTGTAGTTTAATTAATACATAATTTGTGTATAATTAGATTTGGTCTTCAACTGGGCTGGTGCTTCTGCTGCCTGCTCGGGTGGTAGACAGGGCTTCAAGAATGGTATATGCAACTACAGATGCCCCTGGTATGGATGGTGGGTTGGATGATTGCCTATAGGTTTTTCAAGCATGACTAACTTCATCTGGCTTCCACAAGCTTTTAGTCTTCAAAGGGAACTCACATGGTGTGTTGCAAGATCTATAAAATCTCATGTAGCATAAAGATGAAGGGACAGAGCCACATACCTAGTACTGGTGGCATACATAGGTCCAAGCTGATCTGCCAAAGCTGGGTGGGGTATGCCTGGATTTTTCATGTAGAGCAGCTCAAACTCTGAAGGAAAAAAAAAAGCAGCAGCAGGTGGGGCTCTGAAACAGCAATTACCACAGGAGAGAGGTTTTGATTTTTTCTAATGAAAATTAAAGGTCTGTAGTTAGTAGCAGCTGGAAAAAAAAAGCAATAGCAGCAAGTAAATGTTATTTATTGATGTCTATTAATGCATCATATGTATTTGGATTATATGGATCCATGGTATACTCAGCTCTCAAATGGTGTATGTGGTTCCAGGCCTCCCAACCCCTTGCAGTTGCCACCACTTCTGCATCTCAAAATGTTACAGTAGAGTTTCACAAATATGGTCAAGATAGGGAATGAATGTACTGTGACTCTTCAAGGGATGCCTCAGAAAGGGAATGTGATAGAGGTCTCTTGTGAGAGGAGAAAAGTGCTTAGAAAAATGGTTGCCAATTTCTCTCAGCTGACACCTGTTTATCCTGAGCTCTATTATGTGGCACATTCAGTGTGATGAAGCAGAAGATGCTTCATTACATGACAAGACTAACTGTGGAATTGAACTGCAAAAAATGTTATGGGCTCAAAGTGATGGGACATTCCTGAAGGAAAAGTTCTTCAAGGGTTAGGGAACACAAGGGTCCTATTTTGACTTAGTTATTGTAAGCTTCATGCAGGCTTAGGAAATGCTTTGGGAATGTGTTTACCTGCTGTTGTACATTCTTTAAGCTATGGAGAATAGCTGTCTCAGATGGGAGCCTGGCCTAAATAGGCCCTTGGTTTGATATAGGATAGGTTTTTAAAATTGGACATGTCTGAAGGGATTTGGGAATTGCATGGATTCCTATGAAAAGATGTATAACTCTTCTCACAATCCAGTTTGGTGTTTCCTGTAGTGTTTTCTACTAATTATAGATCTCTAAGATGGACTCACATGGGTCAGAAATAAACTTGAGCTTTAAGTAAGATGTGTGAGCTGCATGGTATACAGCGGAGCTCTCTTGGACAGAGCAGCTGGGGAAGAGGTTGCCTACCTGACATGGTGTGCTGGTGGTATCTGACAAGCTACCTGCCCTGCTTGGGTCTTTCAGCGTCATTTGTGGGTACAGGAAGAGACAGCATTGCCTCTTAGGTTCAAATGAAATCTATGGGGTCATGAACAGTGCGGTCACCTCCACCATCCTCAGTGCAGGTGCACACTGCTGTACAGAAAGGAGACTCATTCCTTCCTTTCTCATGTCAGAGGGCTGGATTCCCTCCTCTTTGTAGCCTGTGGGCCCTTCTCTGGTTGCAGAGCAAGAAACTGGATCTCTAAACCCTTTTTCATGCAAAATTTTTCATGGTACAATTCACATCAGTGAAACAGTACTTGCAGGTTTAAGTTTTTACTTTTTTTTTTGTCTATGGGCCCTATGTTCATCGTTCAGATGTGACCAAGTTTAACCTACCCTTCTCTATAATAGCATACAGCTTTTTACCAAGATAAACTACTTCAGTTATTTAAGTGAATAGGAATACATGTTTGTGCAGCCAGAAATGAAGTGCAGTCATTTTTGTCATGTTAGTGTAAATGGCAACTTGCCAAATAACTGAAACTTCTATTTGTGAAAACAATATGGATGTATTTTTCAAATCATGTGTTGAATGTCTTGATATGAACTCTATTGAAATTCTGTTTATTAAATGGCAGACCTAAAAATTATTTTTCATATTTTTCCCATATATTTTGCAGGAAGGTGGTAAATAAAACTGCTACTGAAGGGAATAAAACACATGTCAGACATTGGCATACATGCCACTGCTTTTCAAGTCTCTCTGAATAAAAACTTTTGAGTTGTTGATTTGTTGATATCTATATTTTGATACCTCAAAAACTTTTTCAGACATGAATAGTTTCAAATAGGATAGTGTCTCCTAATGGAAAGTTATCTCTTTGGCTTTGTCCTCACTATATTCTTTTTCAACAAATACTATCAAATAATTATGTACAACCTTTAGAACAGAGTAGAAAGAGCCTTATGCAAAAACGACCACCAGTCAAACTTCTCTACCAGTCCGTGCATGTAAACATCTCAGAGCTCAGGTCTGTTTCTAACCTGATATGGATGGTTATCACATATCAGTGTAACTTGAACAGTAGTTAAGTTTACATGATAGAAAATGATAACATATCTATATCAGTGGGGCAGAAGGGAACCCTCGGGGTGGTGTGCTCAGAGCTGCAGAGTGATAAGTGTTTAAACTGGAAACTTACAAACCTGTTGACTTGTGACTGTGCTGTCAGAGCTGCAGCACTACCTTCAGAGGACTCTTATTCCCTCCTTTCTCAGGCTCCTTCCAGTTGCTGCCGTAGATGACAGCTGATCGTCCCAAGAGGCAACAGTGGTTGGTAGGGCTTGGGCAAAGCTACTATGCCTTCAGACAGCCTGTGGAGAGCAGCTCTGGTAAGAGGAGAATGAATCATCACTCTAGATGTCAGGGTTGTCTGCAGAGTCTGGGCCCTCATACATGAGGGGGCAGCTTTCCTCTATTTTGGTACAGAATGAGGAGCCATTGTCCATAGCTATCTAACTACTGCCTACTGTGATCCACCCTGGTGGGTAAGAGTATGTGTTTTAAAGCTTTAGTGTTTTTTATGCCCATCTAGGACATTTGCTGCTGGGAGACCTGGTCTGGCAGATCTTTTGGCATCCAAGTGTTGCTCTTTGCTTTCACTTCCCACTAGTTTCCTTCTGTTAATGGTAAGGATGGCATTGCATGAGCTTGTGGGTGTTATTGTGTGACATCCTTGAAGTGGCAGACTTTTCCTGCCTGTCAGGGGCAGAACCTTACAGAGTTTGTGGGCTGTTAATGCACGAAAGCAGGCACACTTGTTTCTTCAACCTATTCTGTGTTACATGCCTTGGAAAAACTGGATGTGGCCTTGCTTGTGGTAAGATCAGCACCCTGAAATTGTATTGGCCCCTCACAGTTTCTTGCTATTGTGGCCTTAAATATCTTTGTAATAAACTTAAGATACAGAAAAAAAAAATTGTTACGTAAGTAAACAGCATTTTCAGCACCTTAAGATTTCAAATCTGGCTCTTACATAGGAGAACTTAAAGAAACAGTGCAGCAAAAGATGAAAACATGGAGCAATTTATCAGATTAAAATTACTTTTTTGGCTTTATGCCAAAACGAGCCTCTTGCTCAAAACAGGGTTTCATGTCAGTATTCGAGCCTTCTAATTTGAACACTCATTTGGCCTTTTAATAATGCAGGGGACAAAAAAATACCCCCATCATGACTCTGGTTGCTCAATTTGGCTGGGGTTTCCCATTAGCTTCTTTCCCAGACTATTTATAGAATAGCAATTAAGATTAATGTATAGCTGCTCACATTTAGTTCCTGGCTCTACTGGGTTTTGAGCCACTCCCAACAAGACCTGAATGACTGAGGTATTTAGTGTCCAAGAGAACTCCTGCTGAAATCAGCTGTAGCTATCATGTAGATGTGTGTACCTTTAAAAGTTTATTTTTCGGTATCATTAACTTTTTTCTGTTATGGAATGAAATTATAAGGCTGGAGCTAGATAGGCAACATACTTCCCAGTTAATATATGGAAATATAATTTCAAAATTTGTCTGTTCATGTTAATGAATAGGAAATCTTTCAAATAAATGGGAATTCATCATTGCTTGCATCTACTCCTACTAGCACTTTTTAGGGCATATGTTATTTATACAATTCAAATGTCTTATACCAGTTACGAAATGGTAAAGTACAATGATCGATTTGTGGTGTTCTTGACTTCCAGCTTTTAAGGGTCGTGTATATGGTCTGAGAAGTAATTGGTATCAGCAGAAACTGTGTGCACTGAACAAGCATGGTCCAAGATCAGTATATGCAATTTTGAGGAATGAACTAATAGAGTTCATGGATAGAGTTTATGGATATCAAGTCCTCCTTTTAGTACCATAAATATCAGCAGTGCTCCTGTGCTGTACTTTGCATAGTGCTGGCTGATTGATCTGGGCTATGGGGACAGTCTCCATTTGTAGGATGCTGCTCATAGGCCTTGCATCAGAGACAGATGGATCGTGCTTATGAGAGCAACCAACCAAAATAAATTGAGCAGTGTTCAGTCCTGTTTTGCAAGCAGTTTAATAAGAGTGAATGTGAGGGTGGGGGTACAGTTTTGTCAGACCTCATCAGGTCAGAGAGACCTATAGGCACCAGCGTGCGAAGTCAGGCTTCTTTTCCTAGTGAGGAAGAGCAGAACTGTGCTAAAGGGAAGGATCCCATGGCTCAGATTACTATCTGAGCTAGACTCGACTCTAGGTGCATGTGACTGTTCAGAAATTGCAAAACATCATTTCTAAAAGGATACTGTGACATTGTGCATGATATCATAAGGAGTCTGTCTTTTGATTTGTGTCCTCTATATTACAACAAATTACGGTAAAGTAATGACTGCATGTATTACTAATATAACTAGCTACCAGAAGTATCCCAAATGAAAAAAGTACAGCTTAATTTGTAACAGGTTTCTATATATACAGGTATTAAGCTGGCAGAAAAAAAAAGACTTTAGCTAGTTTTCCTATGTACCTGCATATCTAGAACCCTACAATCTAAATGCTGAAACATCTTTTCATTTTTTCCTCACTTGAAATAAACCACCTGAGTTGAGGTTGAGTCAGGGCCCTGAAAACATTTTTTAGTTGCACAAGGTTGATTCCTTCTCACAACTTGTTATTGGATGATGCAGGAATCCTATAGAAAGACAAATA
Organism: Anser cygnoides; assembly: GCF_040182565.1. Taxonomy (NCBI): domain Eukaryota; kingdom Metazoa; phylum Chordata; class Aves; order Anseriformes; family Anatidae; genus Anser; species Anser cygnoides. Next base: position 83,932,048 of record NC_089874.1, read on the forward strand.
GTTTGATCCTGTAATTTAAGCAGCATGTTTTAGTGGCATATGTACATAAAATATGGATGTTTGAGCACAATAGTCCTATTTTTATTTTTGAATAATTAAGTTTAAGGTGTGTGTCCTGGTTTTGGCTGGGATAGAGTTAATTTTCCTCCTAGTAGCTGGTAGGGTACTGTGTTTTGGATTTAAGATGAGAATACTGCTGATAAAACATTGTTTTAATTGTTGCAGAGCAGTGCTTACACTAAATGAAGGACTATTCAGCTTCTCACACTGCCCTGCCAGGAGGAGGCTGGGGCTGCACAAGAAGCCGGGTGGGGACACAGCCAGAACAGCTGACTCAGAATGTACCATATGAAGTGCTCAGTTAAAAAAAAAAAAAAAAAAAAAAATGGGGGAATTTGTTGTTGGTCTTGGGGGCTGTTGTGGTGAGCAATTGTTTTGTGCAGCACCTGAATATTTTTCCCCGTTTTTCCTTATTAAACTGTCTTGATATCAACTGATGAGTTCTTGCACTTTTATCACTTTTAATTCTCTCCCCCATCCTGCTGGGAGGAGAGGGAATGAACAGGTGGCTGTGTGGTACTTACTTGCCTGCATATTAAACTGCAGAGATTTTTTTTTAATGCAGCACTATGTGAAACTATTTTAGTTACCAATTGTTGATACCACACTGACTTGAAAATGAAAGGTCGTATGTTGTACCTCAGAATTAGACAAGCTTCAGAATCTGTTAATTGGTGCAAGCACTACCCCTAGAACTATTTATCCTATTCCCTTCTCTGCTAGACCAGCTTATTTGTCCAACTAACAGGCTCTTGACACTGTTCCAGTGTCTCACAAAACACTGTCAACTGATTGATTTCTAGCTGCTTCAGAAAGTTTTCCAGTCTGAGGAGTCATCTCCACCCTGTAGGAAAACCCAGCATAATTCCCCAAAGTTTAAATCAAACTATGCAAATAGCTGTCTTTCACTTCTTATGCAAGTTACAGGACTTTTTGGTCTTGAGGGGAATTATGTACAGCTTGTATCTAATTTCAATGGTACTGATGAAAGCATTGATTAGAAGTAATTTGGGTAGCCTTACTGTTCCTTGCTCTGGTTGTCTGGCTAGAGAAAAAGAAATAAGATAACATGCTGAGCTTGTCAAGTCAACTGGTCAGATTTCAACCTGTTGTCTGTGGGGACAGAAATGATAACATGGAGGTAATTCTCCCTTGTAGTCGGTCACTGGGAGCAGTATGAGGTGGGGGAAACTTTTACAGCAAAGGGGAAAACCAATCTATGATTTTCCTTTTGAATAGGAAAGTTCAAACCTGATTGCTCTGGTGTAGCTCTGACAATTGTTTGACTTTCTTGTATGTACAAGACCCAGAGGTTGCCCATGATTTCCTGGGGACTGGCACTCATAGAGACATACGCTTATTTTGGTTTGGCTGAAGTGTCTGCAGAGACTTTGTCTCAGCCCGGGTGTGCTAGCTAGGTTAGGAGCTCTGACCCAGAAGTTCATATGTTTGTCTTTTCTTCCCCATTCAGAGGTGGTGTCTGCAAGACTTGGGCAAGTTGTCTTAGCAAAGGATGTTGGCATCAAGAGTCTAGTGCCTATATATGACAAGTTCAGTCTTTCTGTGCTTTGTGTTTTGTAGACTAGACCCAAGGGATAAAGCGCTTTTGCTTCCTCAAGAATGGCCTTGGAAAAGGACAAGATAAGGGAGCAGAGGGAGGCAAAAGGGAAGGATGTTCCTCTGAACAAGACTGAAATACTACACTGAAGATTTTTTTAAGTTGTTACTACTGATATGGTTGGGTAATTGGAGTCTGTGTACTCTGTCCTGTGTTAGTCTGGCTGCTTGGGAAGATAACTTTTGTCCTTCTTTAACCTGCTGTTTCTGGAACTGGGGGGCGTGGGAAGAACCTGACATAACTCCAGGTATTATGACACAGAAAGCTATGCCTTTGCTGTGTCTTCTGATTAGTCAGAAAGAGATGATACTACAGAGAAGTTCAGAGAAAAACAGAAATGACTAGGGGGCTTCCTGGACTGACTTATGAGGAAAAGGCAAGAAAGCTGCTGTGCATCTGTACAGTTCTGCTAAGTGATTAATGGGGAATGTGATGATAACATACAACTAATTGAGGCTTGTATATGCCAAAGAGAGGAATTAGTTCTGTGTTGTGCGAGGAGGATGAGTAATGAACACATGCTACTGTCCTGAAGATGGCTGTATGATGTACCCAGAGCAACAGGAATTGTTTGGTGAAAGAGAACTGCATGATATACTTGGTTTAGGAATACCAAATAGTACTAAAAATCTGTTATTACAAGGTGATGCAAATTAACTTTTCTCACAAAAAAAACATTTCATCCCCTCATAGCTTCAGATACTGGATAATGTCTTGCTCTCAAGTTATTAAAAATAAACTGGAAGAAAGTGAATCAGGTAATTCTAGAAGCCTATCATGCCTTTATTTTCATAGATTCCTGTTAGAAATCTAGAGAAAATATTTTCTTTAGGAAGAGAACACAATTTTTAACAGCAAATGTTGTGGAAGGAATTGAAATAAACACTTGGTTGTATGTCTGTTTTGAAAGGCTGTAGGTAACTTCTGATATCTTACAAAAAAAAAATCTTTTCAAAGCCTTGAAGTAAGACTGTTGCAACTTCTGTTTAAAGTATGGAAGTTAATCTGGCTAGTTGTAACAGCTACTGACAAAAATACAAGGTTAGGAGATCAGATTCCTGGGTTTCTGCTGAAATTTTAAGATCTCTAATTCAACTTGGGAAAACTCTGTAAAATGAATTTCACAGAAGTCTTGCTTAAGAAATTTCTATCCAGTGCAGTAGCCTGGGATACTTCGTGGAGTTGCAGAATACCTGTAGTTAAGCACAGCTTGGCTCTGGCATGATATTGATTAACATTGCTTCTCCACAGCAGACTAAACCCTTTAGTAGTAGTAAGGGTAACAAGCAAAACGCTATGTAGGAATGGTTACAAGTTGTTTATCAGATGCTGTTGGGGGATTACTCCAATGGCAAAGCATTGCCTTTAACTGTAGTTCAAACAAAGCTAAAATAAACCTACTGGACCCTAAACCAGCTAAATTATACTTGTAAAAAAGATAATGAACCCTTACTTACTGCTTATAAATGTACTCAGTAAATAGCCATGATCAGGAAACAACTAGAGTGGAATTTGGAAAATGAGGTGTCAACCTATTTTTCTTTTTGTGTACCTTTTGTATCTAATGCTTCTTGATTCATTTCTATCTAATAGTGCCACGTACTCTCTTCAAGACATCCTACTCAAGAGGAGAATTTTACTGTTCCAGCTTGAATATTCTCTGCTCTGCTATTAAGGAGAGGAAAGAACCCACAGAAGCATTGCTTTTCCTCATAGCAAAGGAGGTTATTAGTATGCCATCCTGCTTGAAAGAGCTCAGAAATTTTGAAACATGTCATAACAAAGAAAACAATACCATGGTGCAAGAGCACAAATATTATGACAGTGTGTACTCTCAGTCCTTCCTTATACACACCCCCTCTGGCTCTGGAAAAGAGGACAAAGGCCTAGTCCATCCAGATGTATGGAGGTTAAACTTCCTGAAGGCAATAACAATGTTTAGCTCCTATGCAAGGCTGGAGACTATGTAAATTACTAGTTTTTGAAACTGGCAATCTATATAACTTTACTAATGATGCATTAATATTGGCTTGAATGTCTAGGAAAGGCCAGGCTCTCACTAGTCCTCTGACTGATTTTATGACAGGATATTTGGTCTTCATAGATGTCTTTTCTGAAGCTGGTTTCAAGACTTCTGAGAGTGTCCATGATGTCAGGACAGTTTATTCAAGAAGAAAATGTTTCCTCTCCAGAACATAAATGAAAGATGGAGCCATATTCACCCCATTATTAAAGAGCTATTGCAGTACTCAGCAAAGTTGCAACAGGATACAATCACCCTTGCCAAAATCACAGCTGTAGCGTGTTGAATTTGGCTGGAGGTGGATTTCACCTTTGGTTTTATGTCTACTTCAGACTTAAAAGGCAAAAAGCCTGGCACAATAAATGAACTCTCTTGTCTGTTATTAAAAGAAACACCTTCCCCAGCTCCATGAAGAATTGTGCAAAATCTGGGCTTTGGTTGAGAAGCTCTACCCTTCCGTATGGGGCTGTGGACATTCTCCTTGCTTTTGTGTGGGAAGTTTTACCTTGGACTTCTTATGTTGTGGTGTGAATGATGGGGGACCTGTAAATTCAGGTCTTTTCTGTTTCTAAAACTTCATTGTTAAGGGTCTTCTGTGCCTGATGCACCCTGCCACTAGGAAACCCCATTTGGAAAAAGTTTGGGTCAGAAGAACTGGACAGGATCCTGAAGCAAATTGATGTCCATCTTCTGTCACTCCACTCAGTAACCAGCATGAAATTAAGCTGGTATCAAGGCTGCACTTCTGCTTAGAGGCTATCACCAGAGGTCTGTATTGAACTGAGTCTTGTAGCTAGTGCTGCTGTGCTGAGATGGCTCTTGAATAAAGTGGCTGCTTTGAATGGACTTCTTCCTGAATAAGGATTAGGGATACTAACGGGCATTTTATCCCATTTTATGGGTCATTGGGTGTAAAGGCGAAAGCAAGTTTCAGGCTTCATCAGATGTAGCTGGTGAATGGGGTTAGATAATCTGATAGGAAAACAACACAAAAGGCTGCTCGACTGACATCTCCCAAGTAAGGTAAAGGAATAAAACTTTTGGCCTCCACCACAAAAGAGATTGTAAAGTGTATTATTGTATCTCCCTGCTGTGTGGGTTCTATGCAATATATATGAGCAGTTATTCACAGATCACTTTTGCAAGATTTTTTTAAATGAGTTTGTGTTTGGCATCTGTTAATTCTTGAAGTGCATGAAGTTCTTAAATCTTTCCTTTGTAATTGGGTTTAATCCATGAAGGAGGAAATTATGCAGTTCTACTGCTCAGTAGGTTAAAATTCTAGGAGATTTAAGAAAGTAGTTAGGACCAACATTATTCAAGTAACTGGTTTTAACAACTATGTAGTTCAGGGTTTCAAGAGGAGGGGGAAACTCCCTGAAATGTTTGTTGAAAATGTTTTGGCTGTCAGGTATCACTTTTTTCCTCTTTAAAACACAGTAAGGCATTCAGGAACTGTGAGAGATGAACTTGTGAAACAAAGTCTCAAACATAATATATTTATTTGGTAATACAGATCTCTTTTAAAAAAATTCATTTAAAACCAGGACTCGGTCTGGACTGGAATACACAGGCAGTTCTGCTCGGGCTGGGGCTTCCACTGAGGGTGCGCATAGACTGGGGAGTTTGGAGCTGTCAGCATGGTTTTTTTGCAGAGCCTCTCATACACAGATGAAACTTTTATGCTCCATCCTTCTTCCAGCGGGGTTTTCTGTGCCACTGACACCAGCTGTGCCTGTGCAGTGTGCAAAATCCTCTCCTGTATCCCAGACTGTACCCACCCAACCAGGTCTCATACGCTGGGTGATGTAGACCTTCATGGGGCTGGAAGAACATAGCATAGAAGTATTGGTTTACTGCTGACATGTCAAATATCAAAAGGAGAAAGGCTTTTTCTCTGTTCTGTCATCCTGATTTATTAGACGTTAAGAAAGACAAAGTGCCCAGACATACAAACCTCGCTGTTTTGGAAAGGTCTGCGAAATGGTTAATTTGCTTGTTCCACACAAAAATGTAAAGTGTCGGTTCTCTGATTACCTGCTGCTGGAAAGTGTTTGGACAGGTGCTGCGTTTCACCAGCCGTCTGTCACAGCTGACAGCACGGATTTATGGCCAGGCACCAGCCCAGGCCTCCTCCGCTCCGCTCCGGCCGGGGGTCCCGGCAGTGGGGCGCCCCCGAGGGCTGCGGGACCGGACAGGGGCGGCAGCCGAGACCCACCCCGCTTCTTCTTCGTCCTCCCTCATCCCTCCCTGTAAATTCACTTGCTTGTGAACCAACCCCTCCAGCTCCCTTGCTCAGAAACGCGGCATGGATTTAAGCAGCCTCACGAGGGAGGAGATTTCCACCCGACGGGGGAAATTCGCCCCTCGTCTTCCTCTTCAGGGATGGGGAGAGGAAACGATGCTCCCCAACTCTTCTGCCGTCCCGCTGCTGGATGCTGAGCGGGGAAAGGGGGAGGCAAAACCCCGGGCACTGGCACTGTGTCGGGACCTGTGCTTCCCGGAGCATCCAAACCCCTTAGATGCCTGACAAGCTCCGTGGGCTTTTTTTTTCTTTTTTTTTTTTTCTTTCTCTTTTAACTACTTTTTACTAGAAAGGGTGCTTTTCTCGACGGAGAAAGCCGAATGCCATCCTGTTGCTACTCGCGCCTGCATACATCCGATTAAATCCGCGCTTGTGGCTGTAATACGAAATTCCCCGCTCTACCAAGGTGCTTTTAACATATCATGAAACCTGGCCGCTGCAGGTCGACAACACCAAAAGCTGCTAGCAGTTGCCTGCTGACGACTCGTACGGGCTCCTATAAAGGAAGAGATGTTACAGTGCCTGCTCGAGGAAAGGGTAGATTATAGAAGGGCAGATTAATATTTGCACAGAGCCTGGAAGGCAAAAATGATGTCGAAATGCTAAGTGTGTGTATGTGTGCATGTGTGTGTACATAAAAACCAATTCCTTCAAGGGTTGGATTACTTAATACATTAGTCACTAATCTCTCGCAGTGTTCTGATGAATGTTATGGTCTGAGCTAAACACACCGTGAAATCTGCTTGAGCTTTATTGAAACAAGTCGGGGTTTTCGCCTGCAGATCGTTCTGTTTGAAGCTTTCCTTTCCGAGCCCACCTTTGCTATTTTGCAAAGTTTTTTGCGGGTAGGAGAGGAGCTATGCCAAGGCTGAACCCTGGCGCTGAGGGAAGAGGAAGTGGGGGGAAAAGCCCAGGGTCCATAAAAAAGGGTTCTTAGAAAACAACCAGCACCCGAAATCCTGCTTGTCATCGTTTGTTTCGGGGATCCATGGTTACAGAAGACTCGGGGGGAAAAAAGCCCGCCGGTTTTCGTCCCTTATTATTATTATTAAAGCACACAAACCCCAGATGACCATTTCAGAGCTTGTAAAAAACAAAACAAACAAAAAAACACGAAACTAAACAAAAAACCCCAACCCTGTGAGTTCGGGGACGCCGGTAGCCTCTAATTCAGTACCACGGGCAGTTAAAAACCAATCCTTCCCTTTTTCCGCCTCGGTCTCTCTGAGGCTTTCTTTGCTCACTTCTGGCGATACGAAACAGCCTTAACACAACACGCTTCGGGAGAAGGCAAGGTGTGAAAACTTTTTTATTACCGGCAAATACTCCAATAGAGCTCAGGCTGCTGCGTTTTCGCCCCCTGTAGATGCCAGGTTGGCTCCGTCAGCAGCGGTCGTGCTAACGACCTTCCTGCGGCGGGTTTGCTTTGCACCGAGAGATGACAACAAGATTGCCTTTCGCCTGCTGTCCTTCGTGAAACAATAATAATAATAATAATAATGATAAAAAACGGCAGGCAGACGCGCAGGACTTCCGCACGCTGCAAGCCTCCCCCGGTTTGGGCAGCCAGCCCTTATTTTTTCGCAGGGCTGAAGAGCGGCGGGGCAAGGCGATTTGACGCGAGAAATTTAAGGACTTCCAAAGCTGGAGGCAGTCCCTGAGCCGGGGGAAGAAGCTCCCTCACCTCCTGCGGTCCAAATAGCGCGGGGGTCCCGCGCGGGTGCCCCCCGCAGCCTCCCTTCCCAGCACAGGCATCGCGCTCTTCTCCTTAGCGCAGGCTTTACCTGGGGAAGGCTTTTATTAGGGGAGAGGAGGGGAAAAAAAAGAAGGAACATCGTGGCCGAGCATCAGTAAAATGCACACGCACATCTATTATATACAAACACGAAAATAAAATACGAAAAACATCACTCATTCCAGTAGCAGGGGTCGTGGCCTTAAGTGTAGGGCTCCAGCCAGCAGGGGTGCCAACGCCTGGCGTTTCCCTGTCCCCCCTTCCCCCGAGCAATAATTAATTAATTAAAAAAGCCGCACTTTCCTCGTGTGAAAAACAAAATAAAAATAAAAAAAACCACTACTTTTATAAATAATTTAATGTCCTCCCTTCCCACGAAATGCTAGTTGCCGGACAGGAGAAAAGGCTTCTTTTGGCACAGTGATGCTTTGCAGTACAGACCCTACGGCTCCGCAGCAGCCCCCCCGACCCCCCTTTCCCACCCTCCCACCACCCCTCCCCGCCTTCCCGAGTGCACAGCGCGACCCCCGGCTGCCGCCACCGCGGGGACAGCCCCTGCTGTCACCGAAGGCGTCGGTGGCGGGAGGTGCGGGGACAAAAAAAAAGGGGGGGACGGGGGGCCCAAAGGGGAAGGCGAGGGAATGGCTGAAGTCAAGTAGTCTCGACGAACAGTAAGAAGCACTTGAGGCTCATGGCTATGTCCGAAACGGCACGTTTGGGGCCGGTTTGGGTTGGGTTGACGCGAACCCGCTGTCATTTCTCTAAGGCACAGTCACCGAAGGCTTTCGCTTGGAGGCTTTGGGCGCTTCTGGGGCTAAAGTGCGGGATCCAGAGCCTCCTCCTCGCCCCTTTCCCTGCCTCCCCTCGCGGGGCAGACGGAGGGGTGGGGGCTCCATTAAGCCAGGGGGGTCTCCACGGCGTACGGCTGGAAGGCGGCCGAGCCCCCGGCGGCCGGCTGCACCCGGAGGGGGGCGTACAGCGGGGACCCCGGCTGCGGTCCCCCCCGGCCCCCTTTGTGGAGGCCGGCGGGGAAGAGCGGCTCCGGCGGCCGCTCCCCCGACGGCTCCCCGCGGGGCAGCGCCTGCCGCCCGCCGTGCAGCAGCAGCGGCGGCGGCTCGGGCAGCCCGTAGGCGCAGAGCTGCAGGAGACCCCCCCCGTAGAGGGCGGCGGGGGGGGGCTGCGCGGCCCCCGGGTAGGGCAGCAGCGGGTAGGGACCGGCCAGCAGGTGCGGCGGGGGCGCGGGGGGCGCCGGCCACACGAGGCGGCCGTGGGGCTGCGGGGGAGGCTGCGGGGGGGCGCGGGGCCCCGGCGGCCTCCGGAGGAGGCTCTCGATGGCGAAGGAGCTGGAGAACTTGGCTGCGCCGCCCGCTGTCGCCGCCTCCTTCTTAGCGTCGGGGCCCGGCGCGCAGTTGCAGGGCGAGGAGGCGCAGCAGCACCGCGGGGAGCCGCCGGGGGACGCGGAGCCTGCTCCGGTCGCCTCCCCCGGCGGCGGCGGCGGTGGCGGCGGCGGCGGCGGGGCGGCGACGGGGCGGGCGGGCGGCGGGGCGGCGCGGCTCAGGCGCTTGCGGCGCCGTCGGAAGACGCCGTCGGCGAAGGTGTACTCGCTGCTGGGGTTGAGCATCCAGTAGTTGTCCTTGCCCCAGGGCCGCGCCGGATCGCGCAGCACCTTGACGAAGCAGTCGTTGAGCGAGAGGTTGTGGCGCACCGAGTTGCGCCAGCCCGTGTAGGCGCCGCGGAAGAAGGGGAAGCGGCTCATCAGGTAGTCGTTGATCTCGGCCAGGGTCAGGCGGCCCCCGGCGGAGTCCCGGATGGCCATGGCGATCAGCGCGATGTAGGAGTAGGGCGGCTTGGGGCGCCGCGTGTAGGGCTTCCCCTTGGCGCTCTCGGCCGGCGGCGGCGGGGGTGGCGGCGGCGGAGGCTGCTGAGGGGCCGGGGGGGGCTGCTGCGGGGGGCGCCCCGTCCTCCCGGCCCCGCCGCCGGGGCTGTTGGCGGCGCAGTCGCCGTCGGAGCCCAGCTCGCTGTCTGCCGGCGCCGGGGAGAGGGAGCCGCTGCCTTCCTGGTCGCTGCCGGCGCTCAGCTTGTCCTCGTAATGCTGCGAGAACACCTCCAGCTTCATGGCGCCCCGCGGGTCGGCCGAGGGGGCGACCCCCGCCCCTCAGCGCTGCCCCGACGGCGAGGCCCGGGGGGGAGGCGGCGGGGCCGGGCGATGCCGGGGGGGGGGCCGGCTCTGGCCCCGCACCGCCTTGGACAGCTCCGCGGAGGCCGGACGGGCACCGCGCCCCGGGCAGCTAGGCGGGCACCGGCACCGGGACCGGGATCGGCACCGGGGTGCTTCCGACGGCTTCCCCCTCCGCGTCCTCGTCGCCCTGCGAGGCTGCCGCTCTCTCTCCGTCCCCCTTGTCGCTACGCGGCTTGCTCCATAGGGCCGGAGGAGAGCGGGTTCCCGCGGAGGGCCGGCTGCCGGGGCTCCTCTCCGCGCCCCCCCGAGCCCGGTGGTCCTCGGGGCGCTGTCGCCGGTCCCGTCGGGCGCTCCCCGGTGGCGGGGCGATGCTCCGGAGGGCCGCCGGGGTCACTTGCTCCGCTCTCTCCGGCTTCCTCCTCGCCGCTGCGGGTCCCCGTCAGCGCCGGGCAGCCGGGCCGGCTCCTCGCTGCGGCGCGGGGAGCAGCCGGGTTATTAGGGTTATTAGCGTTATTGTCATTATCTCTCTCTTCCCCTGTGGTTCTGTGTCTCTCCACCACTTTCAGACCAGCCCATTATAACGCCGGCGAGAGGCGGAGCTAGGAAAAAGATCTGAAAGGGTGGTGGGTGGAGAAGCACGGTAGCAAAGGTGGGTACGCACTAATAAGCCATATCAGAGCCGTAATTAGCCGAGATGACAGCGAGGTCTTGTTGGAAAGTTACTTTACGAAACTTGTTTGCATTTTCTCCTGCCAGGTTCCTCCCCTTCCCGGGCATTTCGAACCAAGCGGCCGCTCGGCGTGACTTCGCATCGCCGGGCCCGCCTCCCAGGTGTAAAATGCGGAGCGACTTATAGGTGGCAGAGCAGAACCTGGTACACGCCGTGATTTATTTTAATAGCGCTGCATAGAGCAACAAGTTGTAATGTGACAGCTCAACAACCTGTTGGAAAATAGCACGCTGCTCCGCAGCTGGGAATTCCTCATGATTTATGTAGCCCGACAAAGTCGTTTCAGTCCTGGCCCCTCTTTCCTTCTGTCGTAAGCACGCCCTGTGTAGGGGTAAGATGTGAACAGGTAGGCAATGCTGTGCGCTTTCGCCGCGGGAGAGAAGTAGTCAAAACCTTAACCTCAGTTTTAGGTGTGCTACTGTGCATATAGTAGTGTTGCTTGATCTCTTCCGGATGTTTGTAATGTTATAATTGTCGCTCTTCAATAAAATCTTTATTTTTAATTATTTATTTATTTATTTTAAGTGATTTGCTGTAATATTTTTTTAACATTGTGGATCTATAAATTTTCTGTAATGCCTGGCACAAAAGTATTCTGAAATTCTATCTAGATGCTTTTTTTTCTAGAAAAAGTGACCTTGACTTTTCTGCTTAATTGTAGCTTTGCACTTGCCAGGGTCTTAGGCTCCTTCAGAAGTCAGAAGTTCGGTCCTCTTTAGCAGTATGTTGGACAGAACAGCTCAATGAAGAGAGCAAGACAGCAGTAACTTCTCTGTAAACTCTCTGTTCAGTCCTGCCCTGCTCTTCATTCAAAGTCAGTTGCAAAACCCCATTTGACTTCCTACAGCAGTAGTGCTAGTATCTGCAAAACTATAACAAAACAAAAATGTCAGCAGAAATCTAGCATGATGCTTATATTTTATTTCTCATACGTATACTTTGACTTTTGTGTCCTAGAGTAAGTGTTGGATTGCTCCATATTTTTCCCAAAGCAGTTTTTCTAAATCAGACTTTGTTTTAGAATAAATGCTTAAAAATGCAGAGTCACTCTATCTAGGACTGTGCTCCTGCGGTCTGGCCGTCAAGGTGTGTTGGGGAGGAACTTAAAAGAAGTCGGACTTGAAAGACTAACAGAAGAAACAAACAGTCCTACTTTTCTTTCCCCATCTCTCTTGAATAGAATATATACATTCCCACACACACCTGCAAAGTGTTTCAAAGATTTGACATTTTTTTTCAGTTTGTGTGGGTCTTAAATACTGAACAATGAGAGGTCCTTCTGTCCATTTGGTTGTACTCTCTCTAACTTTAATAATGGGTTTGATGTCTTCCTGTTCCCACTAAAGCTATACTAGTTCAGAAAAATGGGTAATTGAATGACAAAAATAAGAGGAGGGAGACCTCTCTTGGTTTCTTGTTGTTGTCTCCCTGTAATGTAAACAGAGATCTTTCACTGCATTAGCTGTAGGTGCCAATGTTTGTGTTTAAGAGTATGGGAAAAAGCTATCATTCCTTCCAAAACTTGTATTTTCTAAGATGATGCCAATGGCGAGGGTAGGTTTTTCCTCTTCCTGCTTTTGTTGTAAATAGCAGTGAAGTAGCGATGATTTGCTAGCTTACCTTTGATGTTTATTTTATTACCGTTCCACTGTTTGTGTGGAAAATGTACACATTGTCTCTTATCTTTATTCAAAGAACTTAAAAAGTCATTCAAATGCTGTAGGTAAACACGTCAGACATAACAGAAGCTTTTCACAGCCATACTTCAAGACGAGGAGTGGATGGCAAAGCTGGTTTTGCAAGATTTAAGAGGGGACAGAAGCTTGTGTTCAAAATAACACAATTAAAGATAGCTATTAATGGCTATTAATGGAGCAGAGTACCTTTCTAAGATCAGTGTTTATTCTTGTGTGGGCTCAAGGCCTCTGTGCTGCCTCTCAGCAAGTGCCTGTATAAACTGACCCTGAAATCTATGGTGACTCTTACCTGAGAAAACAGATGAAGGTGCTTATGTGAGATCTGTGCTGGGTTTAAATAGAGCCTTCCTGGTCCAAGTCGGAGTGGAGTCAAGCCCATTGCTATTGCTGCCCATGAAAGAACGGGTGTAGTTTTAAGAAGTGGTGACATAGTACAACTCCTCCTGTCTCTCACCACTGAGAGTATATGTAACCTCAAGTCTTTTCCTGCTATAGTTTTTTAAAAGGCACAGTATCGCCTTCAGGTTTATAAAGATTAACACAATCATCGGAAAAACTGATTCTGTTAAGTAAACTTCACATCAAAAGCGCTTTGATGTGCTGTATTATAGCAAAGCCAAACACTCCACCCCCATCACCCCAAGAAAAACCTCCAAAAACTTCTAGTGAAGCAATGTAAAAAAAATCTAGATTCTTTGTTCTAAAATGAAATGTCTCTTCCTCTCTAGCGCAGCAGAGCAGGATTTATTTGATGTATGACCCCCTCTTTTCCTACCCAAAACAGTACCTAGTCAAAGACAAATAGAAGAATTGTGAATGGTTGCTTGCAAATCACACAGTCAACTTTGCTTCCCATGTTCAGTAGTATTCCACTCCTTTACTTCAGAAACAGCAAGAGTACGCCAATGTGTGCTTGAGGGTAGGGCAGTTTGCTCAGCCTTAGAGTTCTAAAAATATTCCTTACTACATGTAGCAAAACACTACGCAGTCTGGTGGTTGTGGGCATGGTTTTGGTTGATCCAGTTGTGTTGCCTGCATGGTGTTTTAAGCCATGATTTGGCTTTATGCTCCAGTGAACATTATGCAAAGGTTCGTCGCTCTATGGGCTTGCTTTTAATTTTTTTTTTAATCTTTTTTTTTTCCTTCTGATCCTTTTTTACTGTCTTTTCTGTCCCTGTACCTCCAGATGGCTATCAAGATTATCGAGATTAGAGAAGACTTCCAGATAAGATCATATAAGCACAACTGGTGAATATATGTCTCTCTATGGTGACTGGGGGAAGTCCTATAGCTAGTGGTAGGCAAGCTTATTTGTACATCTGAGATGTCCGGCACACCAGCTGGACAAAGTGCTTCATCATCTCTTTTCCTCCTCCTGCAGCAAGCTGCAGGAGTGCGGTGCCTTGCCAGGAATGATGAAATTGGACAATGCAATACACTACATGAGCAACAATAGACCAGTTCAAAGAGTTCTCTTTAGATGGGCTACTCACAGCGGGAGATGTGCCTAGCATGCATAAATGAACTATAGAGTCTGTGAAGATTGGCTAATTGCACTATATATATTTTTATAGTTGAAGGATATCCAGCTGGAAACTAAGCCATAAGAAAGGAGGCTAGTGGAAATTTATTTAGACCTTGAGAGGAAGGGTTTGACGTCTGGGTTAGAATGCATATCTGCATGAATCTTTCATTGTGAACTCTATGGATCTGCAGTTTTCCACAGGAACAGGCATTCCCTTTGGGCAGAGGTTTCCTTGTGTCTTTGGCAGATACCGAGGGCTGAATTTACAATGGGGACTTGTGTTTAAACTTTTTTTTTTTTCACCCAGTATTTAGTTTCTTGGGAGCTGTTGCTCAGGATGAAATTTTCTCATGCCCACTTCATGTCTCATAAAAAAAGTCTACACCTAAGTAAATTTCTTTTCTCCTTTGTACTGGATTGTGACAGAATGGGCAGGGACAGGTTTTCTCCTGTGAAGAGGATGACATTATTGCTGTTGTTAGTAATGCCTAGTACTAGAGAATTAATTCCCTGTTCTTACACTGTCCTTCCCACCCAGGGATCTCGAAGCTCACCTGGATTACAGCCAAAGAGAAGTGAAGGGGAAATGTCCTGCTGAAATTTGTTTGTCAGGTCTGTTGTAATCCTGTCTATAGAACTGAGCTCTTCAGCGTCCTCAACTTGTGTTGTGTCCGCTGAGGTATCCACCATGAGGCCTAATCACAAATGTTGTGCCATTTAGCAAGGATCTGCCAGAACTGGGATTAGGCTGTCACGAACCTCAGAAAATGTATAGGTAATTCTCTCTTGTTACTAGCTGTGTTAAGCCTTGGGGGCTTGAATGGGGCTCCACACCAGCATAAGGTGAATGTCTGTGGAGTATATTGCATGTCTGCAGTCTGAGAAGGTACATGACACAAAGAGTACAGGGTGAGGAGGGAAGTTAAGTCAACGTGGTATTTACAACATATTTTGTGATGACTTAATTTAGTAACTGTCCCCATAGGCTTTTCTCATAGCCTGTTTTCATCTAACTGCACCAAGAGAGAGAAAATCCAAATGGTGATGCACTTATGGGTCTGTGGATCTCTTCAAGGAGATTATTATTACAGTAAGAAAGAAATTGGTATTGGAAGGCAGCATAGGTATTGATAAGTCTGGATGTAATTTTCAGGACAGAATTGCTTGCTAAGACAGACTCTACCACAATTAGAAGCTATGTTGTGTTATGTTTGTTATGAAGTTATGATTCAGAAGCCATTTGGTGAAATTCTGTGGCACTCTGCCAGGAATGGTGAATGTTTCTTGCTACTGGTGCCAAACAAACTAAAAAAGAAACCATCATAGCTTGTTATTGCTGGTGCCAGACCAAATATCTGTTGGCGCCAAACTTGGTATTGGTGCCAGAGGCTTGCTATCACTGGCCCATGATATTAGGAAATACTGGCTGAGTTGTTACAATAGCCTCTTACTGACTTTCAGTCCATGCATTGATGGAGCAGAGTGAACAACATAGTAAGAGAAGCACAAGAAAATTAACTGAGAGCCAAAGGGCTTTGAATGTTTGTCGGAGTCATTGAACTTTGCTAGCCCTTCCTGGAATATACCTACACCAACTCAAAACACATATATTTTACATGGGTAAACAAGTGACTAGAGATAGTGAAGGATATGTTTCCGTTCAACTAAGTTACAGTACTATTTATAGCACCATGAATTAACAAATGAATCATCTTGCCAATAATATTCTGGATGAATAGCAATAAATATTCAACATTCTTATTTCTGTGTTGTTTTATATTTATTTTCTTCTTTGTTTTTAAGAAGTTTTTTCTGTGTGGAATCCCATGGTTTATGTAAGCATTAGCAAATTATGTAAATAAATGATGGTGTAAAAAACTTTGAAATTTGTTGTTGTTTTGTTTTGTTGTGTTTCTCAAGACCAAGTGAACTGCATTTTAAGGGAGTTATTCAGGAGCAGGCTGTAGAGTGGCCTTCCTGTGGTACATGGACTTTGGCAGCAATGCCCCCAGGTTATGTCTCTTATGTATGTTCTGTACTCCATTTGCTGTTTGCCACTTTCGTTCCCTGCTTCAAGATCTGAATTGTCAGAATCTAATCCTCCCACCCCATGGACAACTCCAGAACAACGTTGGTATCTTTGAAAATCTGGTCCATGCTGCTGCTTGCTTGCTCCTGGGATAGGCAGCATAATTACACCGAGGGTACGTGTATTATAATACTTCAGGATGGCGGAGGCAGGAGATTTATAAACTCCAGACTGTGTTCCAGAGATTAGGTGTGTTTTCACCATTTTGCAGCTGACAGAGAAATGCAGTAAAAGCTTGAGGAGCTGGTTCTTCAGCTGCGAAGATCTCTACAGCTCTGACAAAATCATTAGTTTTGCTGAGTTGCATGGGTTGAGTATCTGATCTCAAGTTCCTAGATGAGTTCTTAAGGGATTAGCTGAGTTTCAGTCTCTTGAAAGTGCGAACAAACATACGGTTGCCTCACACACATGAAGTTTCTTCCCTAAAGATGTCAAAGGGCTTTGTGCAGGGGGTGTTGCTATTTCTGTTTTGTAAGGAAAGGTTCACAGAATTTAAATGTCTTGTCCAAATGCACACGATCTAAGCTGGAAATAGGACACAGGTTTCCTAATTCCTGAACTACTGCTCTACCTACTAACCTCGTTGTTTCCCTGAACTTTTACATATAGTTGAGTAGTTTAATAATTAACCTCCAAGTGGGGCACTTTGAAGCAAATGTAAAATGAAACCAAACACTTGTCTTGGTTTTTAGTCATACCAGATTTGCAAGTAGGGTGTGTTTAAATGATGCAGGTAGATAAAGTCTTGTTAATTTAGATTAGAGTAAAAGTCAGTGCCTTATCAAAGCAAGTGACTAATTAGGAAAACTATTACCTTTTGGAAAAGAAACAGTCAAACTATCACTCAAAATTATTTTAACTAATTGAATATTACTAGGATTTATGCTGAATAAAGGCTCATGTTACTGCTGGGGAGAGGAGGACGACTGAGAGCTTTTTCCAGGAATTGCCAGTGCCTTGTTTCTTATTATTTTACTTTTAGAAGCTTAACAATACTTGTCATCAGTGTGTAAACCTGTGGAAAGGAGAGTCCCATGAGTCACCAGGGAGCCAAATTTACAGAATTTAAGTGTAGAACTGCAGCATTTGTATCAAATGTACTGCCTCCATTTTCCTCACCTTACCAAGCTAACAGGACAACAAAATGCTTATGGATAGTTTGAAATGATCCAGTGAATCCAAGTTTTGTAACAACTATGATCAGGCATTTGAGATCCTGCAGGGGTGGAAATAGTAGGGCAAATTCATGGTGTGAAAAGAAAGATTACGATCAGACTGTATTTATGTTCAGACAGATACATGCAATTGTGAAGAATCATTAAATAACTGTTAACCACACCTGCACAGAGCCTCTGGCAATGCTGGCTTACACAGAATCTCAAGAACTGCCATGTGCCTGACATCATACCTTTGCAAAGAAAGAAAAGTCCTGGGTGTTAGCTCAAGACTGGTAAGTAAAACATAGTCCACAGACTAGAGCCAGTTTATGTTTGTTAGCGATTTTCAGGCCTCTCACACCCAGTATCTTCTCCCCTTCTCTGTAAATCTGTCAGCAGTCCTGATTTGTTTGGTTAAGACCAGATCTTACTAAACACCTCTGAATCTACTTTTGATGCAATGGCTACTTACCTGTAAGTCAGTTAGGACTGGGAGGAGGGAATATCTGTGTGTGCACACGCACATAGGGAGTCTAGTACAAACAGTATCTGGACTTCTTTGGGCTTGTAATTGCTGCTGTGGCACAGCTCCTTGTTTGTGTTTCTTTTTTACATAGATCAATTTTCTTTTAAAAACATGGTGTAGGATTTTTTTTTTTTGTTTTGTAATTTTTCATGAGGGAAATGACATTTGAGAACACTTTCATTTTCGTTGTAAGAAAAATGAAAGGGAAGCCCGTGGGGAAGGGGAGCCAACAAACAGGGTAAGAGGAGGAAAGGAAAAGGAAAGGGGGACCACTGTAAAGCTGAAATGAAGAGATGGAGATGTGGAGAGAGGTGGAGTAGGTAGCTCCAACTGAGCGCATCGCAGAGCAATTCCACTCATCCTGTAAAGAATTCCCAGGACGCCCAAAGATCTCTGATTTGGCTGCTTCTGCTGGTGGAATTTTTTTTGGACTGCTTACCTCTACAGCTTTCCTCAGGCTAGGGAGTTCTCTGGGTTTTCATTTCCCATGGTGCGTTTGGAAGCAATAGTCTTTCATCTGCATTTTCTCAGTTGGGGTATGCTTTTCCTGTCTTTCATAGCTAGGGGTGGTTAAAGAGATTTTTTTTGGTTGTTGTTGAATAAATAGTCAGAAAATGCAAAAGTGAAAGTTGAACATCAGCATATAATTCCTGAAAGGGACTGCTGCACATCAGTTTGATATCTCTTTCTAATCTCAATTTCTCTGCAAAATATATATATTTTTTCCTAATGCAAATCTCCACAAGCTGTGAAGAATAGGAGATTCTGAACTAGCAACTGAGCATGACTGAAGCACAGAGAGATTTTCAGGAAGGTGGAATATTTCAAAAATTTGCAGGCTTCAGTGTTCATTTCAGACAAGAATAGAAGCTCCAGCACTTGGCATTGGTAGATCAGACTATGGAAATGTTTACTCATCACTTAAGAGAGTCCTTATTTGTAACTTGATTTATTTAGACCACAAAAGTTTGGAAGACAGTCCATTTTGACTTTCTCCAACTGTGATGAAGTCAATGCCAAGAAACTTAGCAAAACTCAGCATACATTAAAAACTTTAAGAGATACCAGTGCTGTAGGAAAAACGCCCTCTCAGCATTCTACTTTTAATACCCATCAGTTCTATATAAGTAAATCTTGGTGACATGGGCAAAATTTATTTTGAAGGCAGGTTGTGAAGTAGTACACCCTGTACTCTCTCCCCCTACTTTGGCATTTAAACACATTACCATTAAAGATTGGCCCCTTGATGAAGTTAGGTGGAGTCAAGTGAAGAAGCAAACTTAATAAGTGGGGCTTTCACTCCAGTGGGCCTGAATTCAAACCTTCAAAACTTTGGCCAGGCTCACAGTTGAGACTTTAATTAAACGGTGTTGGATATGAGAGCTAAGTGTGGAAACTCTGTCTTCTATTATACTACCTCATGTTGCCGAAAGAAATAGAGCCTTGCCGCTTGATTGAACAGACAGAGCTAAGTGAATAATTCGCAACAAATAATTAATCTAAATGTTTCTAAATGATTCTTACAGAATCTGATTATGGTTGAGAAAGATTCCTATTATTAATGCTATGGGACTCCCTTTCACAAGGGGAATGTTTATTTATATAAGATTAATGGGTTGAGGTATAGACTTGCAAGTTCTTCCTGAGTCATCAGACCCAGAAAACATGTATTTTATATTAAGGTTAATACAATCTTCCAAGCAAAAGCATTTATGAGTGTACTTTAACTGATGGCTTTATGATGACTGACATTCCAAAACCTCTTCTGCAAACACCTACGCTGGCATACTTTTATGCATAGGAGTAATCCTAATTAATTTGAGAAAATTACTCTTGTGCATGAATGTATTCATTAGTATTTGAAACATCATGGTCTTAGTATGGTGAGTCTTGCAGATACAATCTTGATCTTATACTTAAAAGTTCCCCACAGTGTCCCATCCTGTCTTTATGGCTACCCTAGTACTAGTAAATAAAATAGGCAAGTACCCAGGTTTTGCCCCTGAGGGCTTGTATCCGCATGTTTAAATTCTCCTCCTTCCAAATAAGTGGCCTCATCTGTACTGCCCAGAGGGAACAGTCCTTTGTCCATGCTGTCTCCTGAACCATGCCTGTGAGTTGCGTGAGAAAGCACTAGGTGACAGGGGATAGGCCATTTCGGGGATCTTGTTCCTAGTTAAAGAGCATGGATGATCACATGCCAGCTCCCTAGCCCATGCCCTGACTGTTTTACTTTGCAAGTACATGCTGTAACTTACATGAATATTTGTGTTTAAGATTGGATGATGGCCTGAAGAATTTCTTTTTAAAAACACCCTTGCATTCTGTCACAAGAAAACTATAGGCTAGGTTATAAAACTTCAGGAAAGTTACAGCTTTAAGGAGAGTGGCTAGCTTTTGAATAGAAGGTAGAGAAACTCGCAGTCAAAACAAAAATAGAATCTGTGAGCTGAAGACATAATAGCGAGTTTGAAGGGAAAATTTGTATCTTTAACAATTTCTAAATATTTAGATTCTCCTCTCCAGATAAATGAGTTCTCAGGGCTGCTGCCTGAAACTGTAAATGCCTGCACATGTTGTCACACCAGGGACTTGTCATCATCTCAATCTGAAACAAGTGCTTGCAATACATGATGTGATCACCTGGGATGTATTAGAGAGCTCTAAAAGTATTTGAGGTGAATGCCTGACTTCTTTTAAGAAGAACCTAGATAGATGTATCCTAGTTTTCAGATGTTCAAGCTACTCTGCTTAATGGAGATTACTTAGATCAAATAATTAATTGTTAAGAGAAAAGCTACTTTCCTTACTAATCAAACTTCATCCTAAAGTTAAGATGCATCTGAACACAGTGGGCTAAGCCAAATCCTTGTGTGAGAGGGATTGCTCTTGAAAATTTATTTCTTGCCTAAAAACTACATGCTATGTTCAACCTGAAGGGCTGCTGTTCTCTTCCTTAGTCTAGCTACCACTCGCTGAATATTCTTTCTGATGTGATACATGTAGAAAGAAGTTTCACATTGGACTGTTCTGTAAGATCTTTCCATGAAATGCTAGAACTGTAGTGTTTGCTCCAGGAAAAGGTGAATTAATATGCGTTTGCATGTACCCTGATAGTTGCCTTGCTTAATCAGTAGCAACAAGGATGTCTTTACTGACATTGAAAGCTTTCCCAAAGTGTTATTTCCACTGTTACTGATATGTTGCTTAACAGAACTAGCTTAAGCTTGCCATACCAAGTTTTTCATTGCTTGGATTGCATTGGTTGGTTATCTTTTTCTGTTAACTTTCCATATATAAATTAATTAGGTTATGAATAATAGGATATGTTATCAGATGGTATGGCATTATTAGCTTCAGCGAAGTGTTGTATGATGACCTGGACAATAATTTACACATTTTTCATATTTAACTGTCTTTAACCATTTTGGATGAAGGTAACTGCCAGCAAGTGTGATTGCAACTCCACTGCCAAAAAAGGTGTGTCTGTTTATGCCAGTGAGGTGCTTTACTGATGGTATAAATGTAATAGCATGGTAATTACTGATTATAGATACAATTAGAATCAAACTATTGTCCGTACAGAATGCTTTTATTATGCTGAAAGCATATCTCTAGTCTTTTTGTGTGAAGAATGCTAACCAAGAGTACAATATTTCAGAGCTGGAAATTTGAGTACAAAAAAATCATAGTGCTTTATTTCTGCAGGTAACTTCTGTTACATTCCTCATTACCCGTGAGCAGGTTACCCAAACTATTCAGAAATCATTTTGGCAAGCAAAACCCTTTTTAATGCCTCTAAAGAGTGTGATTGCTAGTGGTGTAAGAAAAATGGTATGGCTTCTATTTTCTGATTAGATAACATATGGGATAAATTAATCTAATGCATATATAAATAATAGGGGAAGTGATAAATATACCAACAATATCTAGTTTTAAAATTGTTTTTCTTATGTATCTGAGGGTTGAAATAAGTTTAGTCTGATCTTGTGGCAAAGCAAATAAAATGTACATATCCATAGAAGTCAAACTGTTCACAGATGCTTTCAGATTGAAATGGGCTTTTAGCAGCAAATGGTAATCCAGTGTTTTCCTACTCCGTGTAGGCCTTACTTCTTACTGAAAGGTGTATGCAGTGTGACACAACATGTTGTGACTCCACAGTAACCTGTTGCAATACACGTTGGTCAAAGTATGTAGTATTTCAGAGCTATGCATAATTTGTGATTGCAACAGTCACAAATAGGATAGAAGTGATGGGAGCATATGAAACGTGCTCAGTGTTTCCATCTCATTCATAATTTTGACTCAGCAGTTCTAGTTGATTATTACTAGTTTCTCCAACAAGCCTGGATTGACCAAGGGAACTCACTTTAACTTATTCAAGTGGTTTCATTAACCTTGGCCTATACAAAAGTGCCTTTCTAAATTGGATTCACTGAACTAATCTCAGTGTCTGTGCTATTGTGTATTGCATCAAGCAACAAAATAAGCAAGAAACAAAGTGGTGAGAAATGTTATTTAAACTGGAAGTGAGGCAGAACTCATTAAAAAAAGAAAATGCACCTTGCTCGTTATAGGACTTCTTAATACTCGCAAGTTCTTCCAACCAATTTTAATTTGTGCAAACGATTATTTATGAATAGTTATTATCAACAATGCCAATAACTTCAGTACTACTAATAGCAGAGATCTGCACTAATTAGCTGTTTTGAATTGAATTTTGTAATATTTGCAAGTTTTCTTAGTTTTATGGTCACCAAGCGAAATCAGTCCCACTGCCTAACACAAAAATCTGGTTCATAGAATAGGATTCTGGATTTGGAGATAAGATTTAAACCAGAATAAAAAGGTGGCTGAGAGGTTTTGCTTGCACCAATGAAAAGAATAGAGGACCAAAGTCTACATAAATGCATTCAGCATGTTTTCCTCAGTCACATGAAACTAATACTTTTTAGTAAAGTACAAACGGCTCATTTGAGAGTTCTGTGCTGGAAGCACTATATTTTGATGGTTCCAAATGGTCTGGGGGGATGGTATACTTGTGTTGGTTCTCTTCTGTTTTTCTGAATGGAAAGAAACAATTTTGAGATCTACAGGCATTTTTTTTTTCCTTCCATACTGCGTAAAAAGAAGAGAAAATATTAACCTGGTTATATGAAGAAAATAGAAGGTAAATTCATAGGAACACAGAAAAGGATTCTTGAAGTTTTACAATGATATATTCAAAACAGTTTAACGATGGATATATTATGAATTACTCTGCAAACTCCATGGGACCTTACTCTGTCTGTTTGGGCAGTGTTGTACCATGCATGAGCCCTATACAAGACTTAAAAATAAGTGTGAATGATAGTAATGGAGATAATATTGCTTCTTATAAATAATAATTAATGCTAATTAATGTTGACTCTGTATGTTGTGGCTTGGATGAAACTCTGGCAGGAACTGGCAGACATGCTGATATGAAATCTCCACCCACAAAGATCTGCTGAAAGAGCAGTATCTGGTGTAAGAGGAGAGTTGCCCTTGTAGGTGCAAAGAGTACAGGGTTTTTCTAATTACTTTTATTTTCTTCAGAGAAATCAGGTTTGCAGCTTTAAAGTCTGTCTGTACACGCAGGTCTCTAGGAATTGCAAACGTGGAACAAATCTAAGATCAGATCATGTTCTTTTATGTCAGCTTATGAACAGTGTTTCATGTTAGATGATATTACATGTGCTATTTTCAGTCCTTATTGTTAAAAAAAAAAAAGGTCCTTTCATGTATGTACACGTAGAGGCCAATGCATTTGTTCAGGGCAGGTAATGCTCTTTGCTGAATGGGGTGGGAGCAGCTGAGCCATGCTGCTGTGGCTGTACCACAAGATGCAGGAACTCATGCTACACAAACTAGTGCCGATAGGGAGGCTAACGCCTCCTCACTAGTCCCTGGTAAATCTGTATCTGCATGTGTGCACACACATATGCATAGTGTTTTTCTTCTGCCACTTCCCTCCCACTCTGTGATGGCTTTCTTTCCGCACTGCCCTCAAGCCCAGAGGTCAGTGCTACCACTTCTTTCCATATTTTTTTCCTGTAGCAGTTTCTTTCCCTCTTTCCTGTGGAGGGACAGCAGGAGCTGTTTGGCTGACTTAATCTTTTATTGGAAAGAAAGGGATAAGACTTGGAAAAAATAGGATGTTTATTTTTGCCTCCAGGCAAACTGTGTAGGGGGGACATTCTTTTTCTTGAGGGAGGAGATTTTTATTGCCAGGGAGGGAATTTCCCCTAACAGAGCAGTCTTACTTGAGCTCCTGAGACAAAGGAGTCAGGAGCCTGCATGCAGCAGCTGTTATGGAGGATCTGGGGCTGAATGACCAGTTGCCCAGAGGGAGAGAAAGGAGTTGTATATGGCCTGGCAAACAAGAAGGAAAAGGAGAAGTGGCAAGTTGTTACTGTCTTGTTGGGAAGAGTTGCACGGTCCCTGATCACTTGTTGCATGACCAGCAAACACCTTGCTGAGAGCTGTAGACCAGGCCATTTGCTAGAGCAGCTCTGTGATGCCAGCAACAGCCATGTAAGGGGTGTATGCTGGAGGAAAAACTTGGCCTATGGAGCTGTATTAGCTGGCATTTCAAAGGTAAGACTGTTTTCTTGTTTGTTTGTTTGCTTCCCACTGACGGATCAGTTGTATGTTGAGATGACTTGACTTGACACACACCTCCCTAGCAAACACATTGATTCAACATTTAAAGAATCATGTTTCTTTGTGGTACGGAGTTATTTATTACAATATTTGTGATAGGCTGATGACACTATTGCGATGATCAAGAATAAGCTGTGTATTTTTTCTGAGTATGTGTTAAACCAGGTCTGTCAAATTAGAACTAATAAGTACCACTAATTGTTTAGACAATTGAAAAAGAGTAATTCCCCACAATTTTTGAAAATGTTGTAGTTAATGATTTGACTGAATGTGTATGGAGACTTATACTTACCTCTGCATTTCTGAAGCTGAATATAGGGTACTATATTTGTATTTTTTTTGAGGCTGGAATCTGGATTTTTTTTTTTTTTTAATACAATCATAGAACTGGTTGGGTTAGAAGGGACCTTAAAGACCATTTAGTTCAACCCCACCTGCCATGGGCAGGGACACCTCCTGCTAGACCAGGTTGCCCAAAGCCCCATCCGACCTGGCCTTGAACACCTCCAGGGATGGGACATCCACAGCTTCTCTGGGCAACCTGTTCACGGTGAAGAATTTCTTCCTAATGTCTAGTGTAAACCTGCCCTCTTTTAATTTAAAGGCATTACTCCTTGTCCTATCACTGCACTCCCTGACAAAATGTCTCTCTCCAGCTGTCTTGTAGGCACCTTAGGTACTAGATGCACTAAAGAATATCTGCATAAAGCTGTCTAACTTAAAATTTTCAGATTTCATCTACTAAACAGCTGTGGCAGGAGTGAATCACTGGGATAACAAACATAGATGACACCTTTCTTTCCTTCTTTAATGAAGCTGGTAGGAAGGTGGGCATGGACCAGGGAGATGGCACAGATTCTGCCAGCTTAATAGATGGTTATTGGTGGAAATCCTCACAGACCAGCTCAGGACTGATCTTTGTTAATACTTTCATTAATGCATTCAGTGTAGAAGGTTGGAAGTGGCTGATGACATTTTATGATGACATAAAAATAGGCAGCATTGTCAGTATAGATATGCTGTCCAGTTCTACCCATAAAGGGAGTGTGAGGACAGGAATAATAGCAGTAGACTGTACGTTTAATAGTTGAGGACTTCTGCCTTTAGTGCGTATTGTTGATCCCTAGAAGCCAATATGTCATGAGGTGAGAAGGAACTAGGTGGAAAAAGATTTGGATTTGCTAATTACACTAGAAGCTCACAGTTGTTCTGCAGTCAATGTGAGAAAAGCCAAACGGTAATAGACTGGTCATTAATGGATTAGGTTTGCAATTAAGAGGTTACTAAAAATGAGATTCTGTAATAACCTCCCAGGTGGAGTAGGAAGTACAGAAAACCTAACTGGAGCTTGATGAACACATGAGTGGTTCTTGTGACACAGAAGTTAACAGTATCAGAGGATAGCCTTATGACACAAGGCTAACCTAGACCTTATATCCGATGAAGGAGGCGTAGGTGGTTTATTTAGCTCTTCAGTGTGTACAGAAAGGGAAATTGTTGTAGGCATTGCTGATTAAAATTCTGAAATCAAATTCAATATTGAATGATGAAGGTAAACCATTTTATTCATCTTAATTTTCATTAATTTCACAATGTATGACCTATTCTAGACTTCATGGAACTCATTATTTGTAATTGGTTTTGTGTCAACAGGCAGTGAGGATCAGAGTGTCTGCTATTAGTGACAGCTGGCTTAATTTAGTAATAGTACTTAGCAGTTATGTAGTACTTTAAATTTTCAAATCCCTGTTCAAATATTAGTCGTCACACCAATTGCTTTAAATATTATCAGGCCTTGTACAGAGATGGGTAAATAGCTGTTGTTATCCATATTTCAGAGATGAGGAAATCAAGACACAGATGGTCACGCTACATCTCTGTGTATCTTTATATATAGGTATTTCGAAGGCACCTATCATCTCAAGTTAATAGACTTGTTAGACCTGATTCAGCATCCACTGAAGCCAATGGCAATCATTCCAGCAACTTCAAAGGGCCTCCTTGCCTAATTGGACCAGCTTGTAAAGGCCAGCTTCCCAGTATTTTCTAGCTAGTATAGTGCACTTTGAGATCAGACAATGAAAAGCATGGCTGCCCAAGGGGTCAGCGCCCTTAGTGCTACTGTCTAGGACAAGCAGAAGCACTCAGAATTGATGACTGATCAGTCACAGTGAATGAGTCCCTGAGGTGAGGCTCCAGGTTTCTGGTGGCTGAATTGAGTGGTCTGCTATCTAGGACCTTGCCAACATTGATAAACTGACAATGAGATTTTTAGAAGTTCCTAGGTAAGCATTTCTTGTTGGTTTTTGAAGGACTACCCAGGTATTTTGACAGTTCCAATACATATTTCCATGTCTGTTCAGGCATCCATACAACTTTTTAAAACCTGGCCCTATACTTCAGTGCTATGTGGCAATTAAAACTCAGATAAAAAGTGTGACTTGTCTGAAGATTCCAAGAGTCAGCAGCACATGTTATGTTGCTTTTTGACACCTGAAATTCTTTTAAGAAAAAAAGAAAAGATAAGAAAACTGAGCCTTAAGTGTAGTGCTGAAGGTTCCTAGAAACACTTTATCTATGAAGTGGCAGGCACTTTTGTAATGTCAACTAAATGTGACATACCTAGTAAAAATATGACCTGTTATGTGCAGTCCTATGATTCAGCTGTGTTCCTTGGGAGATGGAAATAACCCTCTGCAGATTCAAGCATGTTGTCATATGTAATATTTCAGAGTCTTTATTCTTTGAACATTTATTATGATTTGCATAAGAGCTATCTGTTTCTGCAAATGTTCCTGCCCTTAAGCTCGGTGGGATTTGTGACAGCATGAAACAAGTGGAAGAGCATAAGGAAAACAGGCTTTTATCAAAACATATGATCAGGAATTTTTCCTTTTTCTTCTCATGTTTTTTGCTTGACCCTGTTAGTCAATAATACAGCTTTGCCCAAGCTTTGGAACATGAATGTAGATGTGGGAAAGCAACGCAAAAAACGTTTTCCTCCCTGTCCTGCCACGTGCTGCTAAATACGTACTTCTTTTGCCTATCTTTCCAGCAAACAGAAGCCAGTAGTAAGCACTCTGCTCTTCGGTGAATATCATAATAGCAAGAACAGTCTTCTCCCTGGGTCAAAGCCCAATGTTGTGCTCATAAATAAAGTTTCTTATGTTTGTTACTTGTTTTTGAACAGCAGTTATTAAATGACAGACACTCTAAGGTAGACACTTCCTTAGACTATGTCTGTAAGGGAAGAATGATGAGAAAAAGCAGAGGTGTTCCTCCATGTGCTGCAAGATGTCCGATGTTACTGGGGCAGTCAAACCCATGTGTTTACAGCAGAGTGAAGAGGTGAAATGAGCTGCAGAGATGAAGAGTGCTGAATCAAACTCATGCTATCTGCTAGTGTGTTAGCGGCATGTGTTGTCAAGTGTTAGACTCAGCAATGTGTGATAGATATTAATGCAATAACAAATGGCAGCTGTTGCGCTCAGTCTCTGATTACAGCTACAGTTCAGCATGAGGGGTTGTTTCTTTCTGTGTCCTTTTATTTTTTATTTTTTAAGAGCTATTGCTCTGGCTAACTATGCCTTCCATATAATGAAATCAGAATGGTGCAGGATCTATATGGCCCTTGGCAACAGTCTCCAGCGTGAGGGCAGAGTAAGGCCTGGATCTCCTCACCAGAACTGCTGCTCACCCTCCAGAGCAGCTGCATCCTCTGTCTCCCTTTGCTTTGGGCTCAGGGATGCCTTCCCTCTGGTTGATGTTCAAGTGGATTTTGTGCAGTAGAAATCCAAGTTGGTAGATGTTTTACTTTCTATCTGATAGAAGAGCCACAGCTGTGGTTTGGCATGCTGGCTCTTTTATTGGCTGCTTTACTACTTCTCTACCTGTTTTCCTTCTCCTAAGCCCTGGAGGAGAGGTCTGTCCTCATCCTTTTAGGTCCATTCAATCCTGAAGCTCCTCCAGACTCTTTTACCTTCTCTCCTCGTAACTTATATCCATGTAAGTCATTTTTCTGAATGGCTTGAAAATAAGTTATATTATTGTTTCATTTCTTTGTTCTTTCATTTGCCTTTTTTTAGTCATGTGGGATTTGTTTTTACTTTGTGTGTTTCTCCCTTACAATACTGTTGCTTTTTACTTTAAAGAGCCAGAAGGCTTTTTGCTTTAGAAAGAGGTTCTCCCTCCTATTGCACAGATAAAATGTGTTACAGTCTGTAACCTTTTTTTTTTTTTTTTTTATCCACCACAGTTTCCCTTTCCTTCTTGTGTTCCTGCCCCTGTGGTAAAAAAATTAGTCCAGACAGACCACCAGAAAGCAATTGTAGCGGTGTGACTACTTTTAATTTGGCAGTATGACAGGCAACATAATCTAAGGGGAAAAAACATGGCTTCAGTTCATGACTGAGGTACATGAGCTTCTGTTTTTTAATTTGACTTCTTTGTTCCTCCATCCCTTGGTCTCAGCACATGATTTAACTCTGTACCCCAGATATCCAGCCTGCAGCCTGTGGCTAATAAGGATTCACTTGTTTCACAGGGGAAGTAGAAAGTTCTAGAATGAAAGTGAAGTAGGTGGTTTCTCTTCCAAATGAAGAGGAGGTGCCCATCATCTGATCTTTCTAATGTTCAGTTTTATGCTGTTGACAAATGTTGAAATAAGGACAATTTCTATTATGGGGCCAAAGTTGGGTCATGAATTGTAGAGAGATTTTTTTTTTTTTTTTTTAAGTCAGGTGAAGCTCCTGTTGTGGAAAATTTGAAAGGTAACAGTTGTTTTTTTCTTTTTCTTCCTTTTTTCTTTTTCTTTTTTTTTTTTAATCAGCTATTATTTCAAATTGTGCAAAAACTGTAAATGGATAATTTCTAGGTTTGCCTGAAATGAAGCTTGCTAAGGGCAGTTTCAAGCTGTCTTTTGTAGTCAAGTGAACTTCTTATTAAGAAAATAAATAGGAGTTTATTGAAATTATTGGAGTCATTGGTTATTTCTTTTCTGGTAGTTCTTCAGTTCTGCTCCCCACATTGCCTGAAGTCATACCGGGGTTTCACGAACCTATATATGAAGAGGAAAAAATGAGATTATTGCTGTGCTAAAGATCATTATCTCCCTAGAATACAGAAAAAAGTGTATATACTCATACACACTCTGAGATGTGTATACAGAAATAGAAAAAGATGACAGCATACTGTAAATTAGTGTAGATTAATTGAAGTCAATCAAACTGGTAATTTGATTTAGTCAAACTGCACTAATTTACACCAGCAGCTGAGATTTTGGCCCTTGCCATTTTAATATTGTACTAATCTGTTTATAGCTTTCAAATATATGGAGCCAGTTGATTGCTAAACTGTTTATTGGGTGTGGTTCCAGGATTACAACAGTAATTATTTTACTGAAACCCTTTATTTTCAAAAATGCATGTTTCAGATTTACATAATAGGACTAGACAATGACTAAGGGTCAAATTATACCAAGATTATTGCATACACTTACGCATGTTCTATGTTTTTATGACTCAGAATGGAGCTTGTTTGTGTTCCACCTTTGGACAGAGGTGTCTTTGGGGAGGGGGGAATATGGTAGAGCACAAGAATTACAAAAGAGTCTCAGCCTGGAGAATTCTGTGCCAAGACATGATGCTAGACGATAAAATATTACTTAAGTGTGAAGGTGGGGGACTTGGTTATGAAATGCCAAACGGTTTTCCACAACTGCTCCCTCAATGTGGTGTTTATTCCATTCTGAGAGCTAACTGAGGTCTTCAGTGCAGATTCTGACTTAGAAACATCTCTCCTCTTTGCCACCCAATCCCAAGTGCTGGTACAGGAGTATTCTGAATAGTATTTTGGATGTTTTTTTCCTGGAATTACCCCTTCTCAGCACCTTTCCCTGTGCCAAAGGATTGTGTTAAGGACAGTGGTGTGGTGAACAAGCTTTGAAATTGTTTTAATTCCTTTTCCTGTGGTGTGTTTCACAGAAGAATTTGCATCCAGTTTGCTCTGTCTGTCCAAATGCTCCTTTTCACCTGGCTAATGGGCTTAGGTCCTCTGTTTCCCTTCACAGCTTGTCAATCCATGAGCCAGTTATGACTACTTTCAATAGATGCTGGTGGTGGTGAGGACGCTTTCCCGTAGGCTGGGTACTCGAATGAACCTGTTCAGTCTGTCTGTTTGTAGGATCTCCAGTCTGAAGGTGAAAGGCTTCAGACTCTTATCTCTTGAGTTGAGCAGCCTCTCTCCTGGCTCCTTGGTGTTTATAATACTTACCTTAATGAAACAGATGATCATCTGCTTGCTGTCATCAAATGTTCAAAATGACAGGGTTGTTGGAGAGTTTAAGGCTGCAAGATTTGCTTTCTTGCAACCAGAAAAGAAATTAATGGAAACATTGCTCCAATAATCCCCAGCCCTGACCTCTTCAATGCATCCTCAAAACTAAACACACATAAATAATTATCTAGGTTTTGTAAACAGAGCTAAGTAGACAGCTACAATGCTCCTCGGGATCACTAATTTTGACAGCACCTCTTAAAAAAAA
The DNA here is from genome assembly GCF_040182565.1 of Anser cygnoides. NCBI lineage: Eukaryota > Metazoa > Chordata > Aves > Anseriformes > Anatidae > Anser > Anser cygnoides. The sequence goes on from NC_089874.1 coordinate 83,962,920, forward strand.
AAAAAAAAGGTTGGTGAAGCAACTTACTGTAACTCTTACAAGTTTGCAAAATTACCTCAATCTTCATAACTGCTTGTTAAAGGATTTTCTAAAAAGAGCAGCAACACCTGGAGACTCATTTATCACTGTCTCTGCCTACTGGCGATCCCACCTACACACTGAAGAATGACTGCTAACATAATATTTATGCAATAAACCAGCTGAAATATGTAAAAAGAAAAGCATTCTGTAGGCATGGTAAAGATTAAAGAAGTATTTGAAGTCATTGGTTATTTTTTTTTGCTGCTTGATAAACAGGGAGGATTCTTTTGGTTTCATGGCACAATTCTCTTGATGAGAATAATTTTTCAGTATCCATTCTGGCATAGCAAGCCTACCTAAGACTAAGCAGGATCTAGTATTATGCATTACATTTTTTTCTTCCTATCTTCATACCTTTTAGCTAGTCTGTGGTGTTCTGCAACTCAAACCTATGGAACAGGGCTGTTTTGAAAATTTTCTTTAATGATGCCCAAAGGCCTCCATTTTGCAAAGACCAGCCTGATAATTCCTAGACCTTGAACTTCTCCTCCTCTAACTGAAAAATGCCACAAAGACTCCACCTAAAGCTCAGGTGTTTAAAATGTCCAGTAATAGAGGTGCAAAGCTTATAAAGGAAGAAAAGCCACAGGCAGAACTGGAGCCCTGGAGGTGCATTAGTAAGTACAGGTTCAGTCTAAAACCTACTGAGTTGAGTGGGATTGATCTTGTGTTAGCTTCGGTCAGTCCAACAGCTTTGGTCATAAGTGATAATTGGGTCTGTAAAGAAAGCATTTATGACTTTCAACTGCAGGCATGACAGCTCTCTCCCTAGATCCTGTACACTGAAATTCAGGAATAGCCATGGTAACTGAACTCTATATTATATCTCCAGGTCATCAACGCAAAGGGCTCTTATTTAAGAATCCATTAGTGGTAGTATGAATATACAGTATCTCTGTTGGTCAGTATAAATGGAGAGGACTATCACTTGAGATCATGCTGGTCAACCAAAGTTACGTTGGTCAGTCTAAATAAAAAGAATAATCTCTTTAGATCTAGGATGCTTTTAACTACTGGACTATTATTTTAAAACCATTTGTGCAAATTCTGTTGGGTCATACATTCACGTACAGTTCAGGTAACTGAATTGTACAAAGGTCAATATATATATATATATATATACACACACACTGTTGGTCAGTGAAAAATAGCTATGCCAAAGGAAAGGGAACAGAGCCATCAACACTGAATGGAGAGACAGTCCCCATGGCCTCATGGTAGTGCTAGTGACTGACCATGCAGCAGCTATGTGAATGTGTTGTAGTTAGCAAGAACACTTGTTTTTTCTTTTGTATGTATCCTCCCTCTCTCTGTCCACCAGCTTTGTTCAAAAACAAAGCAAATGAACAACACCAAAAAAAAAAAAAGGTGAAAAACCTCCCAGGGCAATTGTGGTATAGTGCTGCACAAAAGTAACATGTTAGATCTCTCCAGTACCGCTGCATCAAGGCTTTAACCAGGGATGTTTTGCCCTTTAGTTGTGTTACTTTAGCAGTGTCTGTTAGTGAAGAACATCATCAAGTCATCAGTTCATATGAGTAAGTGGCTGGGAAATTTTTCTTCAGAGGAAAGCCTTGCAGGTTATAGCGGATCACAAGTGTGAACATGAGTTGGGAATGTTGTATTTAAGAAAATAATAATAAAAAAATTGCCAACCTGGGCCATACAGGAATATAGCTGACAAGACACATGAAGTAATCCTGCTTCACTCAGTGCTGATAAGGCATCAGCTGGAGCACTGGATCTGATTTTGGGCTGCGCCCTTCTAATAGGATGTGAGCTCACTGGAGAGAATCTAAAATGAACAACAGAATGATCAAAAGTCTGGAAAAGTCTAATAGTAAGGAGATTGAATGTTGTGTTTTTTTTTTTTTTTTTTCCAAAGAATGGTGGATTTCAGGAAGGCGGAGAGAGTCTTCAAACATAAAAAGCTCTGGCAAAAAGGGGACTAATTGGAAGATAATAGTGTAGGATTATGCTACATACAGTTATTCTTTATATCATGTTAACTGGCTCTAATTGCAATTAGACAATAGGTTGTGTATAGAGGAATACCTTCTAATGATAAAGATAATGATTACCTGGAGAAGTAGTAAAATTTCTGTGACTTGTATTCTCTTAGAAAATGTGGATAAACATCTTTGAGTCATGTAGGAGTAGGTGATTCTGCCTTGGAGCATCAAAATAAAAAGATAATTACATCCTTTCTAGTGTTATTTTTTTCTATTGTTTCACGGGGAAAGGGTAACAGTAGAGAAGATAAGGCAGCTGAAGACCCTATACAAATTTTAGGGTGAAATTATAACACAGTACCATGTATATATCTTCATGTAACAAGATGGCAGTCTACATATAGCAATTTCCACTGTCTGTATGGGCTGGCAAAAGAGGAGAATCACTGTTAGGGTGCTACCTGCACAGTACAGAAACAGTGGTGTAGATTAATCCCAGAATGTTGCAGCTTGACAGTTTGATCTAGAGCATCTCTGTGATGTAACTCAGTATTTTCTTTTTCCCTATGAGAAAATAGGTAAGAATAATTGAAACTGGTAGAGAAGAAGATGATTAGGTACAGGCTATATGTTGTGCATAAAATGCCACTTGCAAATGCTACCAGGAATTTGTGTTAAGAGCATAGAAACCATCAATCTAATGTTTAATGTCAGGAGATAAAGGAAAACCAGAACCTGAAACTAAACATCCTCCTTGGCAGTTGGCATTTAGCGAAGATCGCTATTTGGAAGCTTACCCTTGCTTTTTTTTTTTTTCTTTTCTTTCTGGGGGTGGAGGAAAAAGGTGGTAAAAGCTAGGTTTTGATTAAAATAGGATTAGACTGAGAGTTGGCTTTCTCTGGAAATGTTCCTGTTTACCTAAAAATACCAGAAATCTGACAATAACAGCAAGTTGACTGAACATTGGAAATGTTATTTCAGGACTGTATTGTAAATCCTTGAGGGATGTGAGGGAAGGTACTTCATACCCTGTTCTACCTGCGAGTTGAGATTTCTGGCCAGATGTTACTCTCCTGTGAGGAACCACTGTCCTGGCAGGAAACAAGATTGGTTGTTACAAGAGAGGGAGCCAGTCTGTTCAATAAAGTAAAACGTGTGATAAAGAAAGAGCAGATAAGTCTGATGTGGCTCATTTGGAGGACAAAAGGCTGTTCCTACATCTCTGAACAGCTGTGGTTTTTGAGACAGGAAAATGTGCACAGTAGTCTTTTTTTTTTTTTTTTTTGTTGAAAAGTGTGCAGAGATAAATGAGCTGTCTGATTTTTGAAGCTTTGAAATCATTATGTAACATGCACTACTGCCAGTGGAAAATGACTGGGTATCATCTTCAGTTCTATAGTTTGTTATGCTGTAGAGATGGATTTGCCTAGCATAACAGAAAATGTCAGGTGCATCATGCCTATTGCAGGTGATCCTTTGATGGGCTGACCACAGCCAACCCTGCCTCTTGCTCCCTCCTGTCATCTTTGCAATAGTGAGAAAACAAAGAAGTTGAAAAGACTTATTAAAATGTCATTATGTCAATCAATAAGGAAAGCCAAAAGCTTGAGCATGTGAAGTAAAGCAAAAAGATGAATTAATTCACTACTTCCCGTTGGGAGGTGGATGTCCAGCCTCTTCCTGGGAAGCAGGGCCTCAGCATGTGTAATGGTTGCTTGAGAAAACAAATACTATAACAGTGAATGTCCCCTCCTTCTTGTCATTTTCCCTGAGCTTTAAGTGCTGAGCACAATGTTGTATGAGATTCCTCTGGTCAGTTTGGATCAGCTGTTGTGGTTACATCCCCTTCCAAACTCTTGCCTGCTCCCAGCCTGCTGGCTTCTCAGGGAGAAGAGGGGGTGGGAAGAGACAAAACCTTGACTTTGTGCAAGTACTGTTCAGCAGCAGCCAAAACACGAGTTTGTTATCAACACTACTTTAGCCACAAATATAAAGCTCAGTGCCATGAAGGCTGCTGTGAAGGAAGTTAACTACATCCCAGCCAGACCCAGTATGGGTCCCAACAAGAATACTTGTACTGTGGCTACATAGTTCCTTGAAGTGTTTGAGTCTGCATTTTACCTCTTAGTTTTACCTTTTAGATGTAGGTGAAGAGGCTTTGAACGTGTGCTAAGAATTTATACTTTGAGCTGCATGTACAAAATGCAAATGCAGGAAGCTGTAAATGTGATGAAATGACAAAGTACTTGCTGCAGGACTTGCCCTTTATATAAACAACTGGGAAATGACAGATATTGAAACACTCCTAACTTCTTCAGAGATTATGATAGTGTTTTTAAAAAGTGTTTTGTTACTGTTTTGACATCTCCAAACCAACTTGACTACTGAGCAGAGATTAACCAATTTACTATATTGTGGCAAAGAATCAGCAAAAACAACCATCTTTTTCCCAAGAGGCTGGTTTAGGTAAGACACAAGCATTTCAAATTCTATTTTCTTTCAATTCTTCTCTTAGCCATTCCATAAAGGTACAGCATATATTTTATAGTTTGTGTCAAATACAAAATTGGACATCTTTCCACAACATCTGAGATCTACATGGCGGGGCCAGGGGGGATTGATTAATGCTTGAGGAAACAGCATGGACATTCAAAGTGTCATGTTCATTTCCCTGATCTGCTACAGGCTTCACATGTGAGCTTTGTCAGGGAAATTAATTTTCCTGTGTGTCACTGCTCCATCAGATTTTGGATAACAGCTTTTCCTGGCCTCACAATCATTACCTGAATGATTTCATGGGTTGCTGGCTAGTAAATCCTACTTGTCCCCCCTGACACTGCTACTTTGTGCACAGATACATAAACAATTAAAAGATTTAAAGATGGTACTCACCTGTGTGACAAAAAGGGTCCTTCTTTTCAGTTTGATAATTTGGCTTTTAATTGCATGATTTAAAATTTGCAGCAATAATAATGGGTAGTCTCAGGCCATTATTTCTGATGAGAGTATAAATGGAGATATAATTTTAATCTCATAATGAAATGATGACAGATATTCATAAACATATAGCAACAAATTGAAAAATTCCCACAGAATTGTGAGTCAAGTGTCATCTAGAAGAGTCTAGGAGACTGAACTACTGTGTTATTATGGACAGACCTGGTAATGACACAAACAATTAAGTCTGACTAATATTTTTGACAGTAAGACTTCTATTGCAGTTGATGATAACATTACCAAACTTTAAACCATTTGGGCTCAGATTTTTTTCATCTCAGATATTTGGTTAAATTAGATTTTTGTGGTTGTTTCTGAGGAAAATTTAATTAAAAATGATGCAACTATTTCTGAGTATGAAGGAGCAAAATATACTGCTTTTGACATAAGAGAATTTTTCACTGAGGTACTGTGCTTCTGAGACAAGGCTTGAATCTTGGGAAGCTGCCCTGTTGTGAGTTGCATGCATTTACTGACCTTGCGAAAATTAGCTCAAAATCATCCAACCTACAATTTCATAAAAAAAATACATACACCTCAGGTTGTGCTTTCTTCATTGTGTGCGCTGTGGAAATTGGCAGCTATATTTCTCGGGGATTTCGTTTCTACTAGGAATTCTTCTTTCCAGGATTTTGTAAGTAAGTTGTGTAAAACTTTTCTTGCAATTTCTCATTGTTGCCTTATGCATGGGAACTGGGATCTTGAAATTATGAGAGACAAGTGATGCACTAAGAGGAGGGAAGGACAGGATATTACATACTTGGTACTGACCTGTGGTGCTGTGGAAAGTGAGACACAGGTGATGGCTCTGATAGCAGAGATGGAAGAGACTGTAGAAGAATTGGGCTAAAGACAACCTGCAGTTGGTCTCTATGGTTAGAGTGACAGAAGATAAAGAAATGGAAAGAAAAGTTCTTCAGAACTTCTGAGATGCATCAGTGTCTCAGCTACGGTATGTAGAATGGGAATAGAACTGCTCTTCCTTTCTCAAAGTGGTTTTGTGAATAAAGGTACATTTCCACCCCCTCATAAAAGCACTTAGATGCTCTAATGACAAATATGAGAGTTCCACACATCCATAAATGAACAGTGGCTTGTGTTGTTTCAAAACAATGGCAGTCTTTGGGTGCTGAACAGGACAGAGGCCCTGGGGAAAACCACCCGTCAGCATGTCTTAGAAGAATGCATGTATGCAAGGAAGGCTTACATTAATTTGCACAAGCAACCTTAAGTACAATGCTGCTAATCCCATTCATTTTTGCACCCTCATCTTTAGTGCCTTTTATCAGTTGTGGTAGGGTGCTTGTATGCAGTTTTCCACATAAAACTGTACAATAGAAAATAAAAACCTAAAATATCCTGTTCAAGTTTAGAGTTAATAGAATATTACTAATATAGGCCCAAATGTCACTTTTCAGCCTGCAAATGATGCAGTTATGACCATACTTCAGTTTCAATTGCACTTGACAGCAGAGGGAAGATTTGGAATAGCTCTACTTATTCCAGATACTTCATAGAGTGGTGTTGTGTTACATCATGCAATATATTAGATGTATTTTTTGTTATAATGTATCCACTGGTGAATTCCCATCAGTGTAAGTGAGATCAGAATACAGACTCATAGAAGGGTTATTAAAGCTATTCAAAGGCTATCTTTCTACTTCTCTCTCATTACTGCAGTTTGCTTTGATGGCTTCTGCTATGGGCTGCTGAAAAAATAGAGTAAAAGGCAGACTTTCTCTTACAGAACTTACAAGAGAAGCCAAAGGCATGTGACAACAGATGGATGTAAATGCAATGAAAAGGGAGATGTCTAAGAACAGAGTAAGGCAATATTGGCTAATATGGCAAGCAGTGTAATGGCAGTTCAGTAGCTTCACTTGTCAATACTTTGATAGGTTTTGCAAGTGAATGAAGAGCAGAGGACAGTTTAGGAGGATGATAATGAAGTAGCAGCTGCAAATGTTAGAGATCTTTCTAGCAAATGAGGCAGTAAGAGAAAGCCCAAATGTACTGGTTTGAAGACTTACCAAGTATAATGATACAGTCTGGTCTCCTGGACTAATGGTGGGCAGATTTTTTTTTGCATAAGAGTGGTGAGATTGGCTGTGAAGTCTTCACCACAAATGCTTGTAGCACTCTCCATAAAAAGGAAAGGACAACTATTTTTCTATTTTGTTTCTGAGTTAGCAGATCCTGACTGCAGCAGGATAAATCCTTCTGCTACCATGAAATGTATAGTATTTGTTCTACACTTCTAGGGCAATGATATGACAGAACTTGAACAATTTTGATTTTGAGGCAGTTTGCTGCTGAGTTGTTTCATAGAGAAACAGGAAAATGCTTGCAAAAAGAGTGTCAAGCAGAAAAAGAGGAAGCATATACAGTGTGAAAAATGGAACAGATATAAAGGAGCATGCCAGACAGGTCTTCAAAGATTACTGTGCATTACGGAAGATTAGTTTCTGGAGGTAACAGAAGTAGATATTCTATAATTTACGTTGAGGTTTCCCATTCATGTAGAAAAATGTTGATTTTTCTTTCCCCCCTCTAACTGAGCCACCTCTGGAAAAATAATACAGAATTAAGTTAAGCAAAAAAGGTCCGTTGTAGTCAAACAAGTTTTGCAGACACAAACATTACTCAGAAGCTTGCAAAACTTGGAACTGTGAAAGATTCATTATGTCCTAAATCACTACTTCTGCAGTATCTCTTTTGCCTTGTGAATGCAGCTTCACATCCTCTGCATAGTTTTACTGTGATCACCCTGGAGGCAGAAAAGTCTTTGGTCACTGTCTCAAGTGATGCCAAACTTTTTTTTTGAGCTATCACTTGCACTGTCTGCTCTGAAATAATTGCAAGTAGTATAAATAGTTTTAATGAGCATTAGCTTCAGTAGTCAGTTGTGAGCTGCATAGATTTCTGGATATCTCAGACCTCCTTCAGTACCCAAAATATTCTAATTTCAGTGTTCCTCTGTTTTTTGGTGGCTTGAGTGAATCAGACCTATGTCACTGCTTATCAAGCCCCCGATGTTTATAAATGTTGATGGGATTTAGTTTCCAACATACTTTTGAAGTTCTGATGTCAGAAACTTTTTCTGCACCCAGGAAGACTGACAGATAGCTCGTGATTTTTAAATATATTAAATCAAGGTGTTCCTCCTCCTGTTCCACAGAAATCAATGCACAATCCCCCTGTACTTTCATGCACTCAGAAGCTCACATGACAGTTTTGTTTAATTTACTTTTGTGTCCCATCTACAGGCTAGAACAACAAAAAAAGACACAAGCCACTTCAAGTGATTCTTTGCACCTCTCTTCTCCTGACAGAATTACTTTTTAGAACTACTAGAGGTGCCAGAATTCTTAAGTTTTATTCTGGTGGATGGGCCTAAGAGTTCAAAAGATGAAACTGAGGTCATGGATGGAATTGTTCATAAGAGGTTTCCAAAATTTCTCATAAAAGATAGCCAGTCTTTCCTTCCCTCTTTCATGATGCTGATTGTCACCAATCTGTAGCAATTTGTGCAAATGTTTACTTGTCCATTTGGGACACTCTTTCATCAACTCCACACAGCCTGACGTCTGGAGCATTCAAAAATTACCTGTTGAAGCAGCTGTAGGAAGAGCTGAAGCAAATGTGTTTGTGCTCCTGTTTGAGGCTAAAATAGTAAAGGGTGAAGGAGGTGTGACAACTTTAAATACAATTTAATTGGGCATAATATAAGAGAATGGAATTGGAGAACATGGTGTCTTTAATTTCTCCTTGTACTTTTAGATTGGTACAGGGAGTTCTAGATGTACAATACTTATTATGACTTTAAAAAAAAAAAATCAAACCAGGTAAATATGGCACAATGTCATGAAAGACATAACCAGGGTGTATATACAGAAGTAGTACGCACTGGAGTAGTCATAGGTAAGAAAAAAGTTCAAGATCTGGGAGCACAGCTAAACAGAAGGGTGGAAGGGAGGCACTTCATGTGAAGCTACAAGAGAGAAGAGGTGGGGAATTACCAATTTGTCCATCCACGGTGATGATCTCACGCTTTCTCTAATAATACGTGTAATATGTCTTTGTTTTTTCCTTAAGATACATCATCACTAATAACAGGATGAGTGCGGTATCCATCAACAGGGTTGGAAGGGATTTTTTTTTTTTTTTTTTTTTTTGCTCACCATACTTTGCACAAAAGCAAACATACATTGTTGCATATGGCTTGTTTGGTAGGAACGTGAGGAATGAAACATTCTGGATCTAATTCACCCCAACTATAAATCTGGTTGACATTAAGTGATTTACAGCATGGGTATACTTGATTCAATAGAGCTACTGGAAGGAAATTATTTGTTTATTTTAGACTGTTATTTTTAAGTGCTACACAAATGCAATATTCTGACCTTTAAAAAAAAAAAAGCCACCATGATTCTCTACCCATGTAAGTAAAATGCCTGGTTTTGTTTTAGTGGGTACTAGCTAGGATATAATTTCTTAAAGGAAAATGTTCCTTTGTAACCTACTTTTGTTCATTGGTTTGCTCAGAGGAAAGTGTTTTTTTTTTTTCTTCCGAAAATAAATGCTGTCTGTTTTCCTTTTGCAATGTATTCTGCTACATCTCCAAACAGTTACTTAATTTCACCCATCTGTTATTCTGCCAGTATATCAACAGACAAGGGAAGGGAATGACTCCTATGCATCCTTTTTTTTTCAGTATATCTGTATAAACAGCTATTAAAAGCAATAAATAATGTAAAATTTTAGAAGGATACTTATCCAGCTTAACTAGATCAGCAAAAGAGATGTTTCCCCTTAAAATCAAAACTGCCTAGAAGATCTACTTCATTTTAAAGGGTGTGGGGTGGAGAAGTGTAATGTGCTCATGTTTGACTTCACAAGATTTACTAATTCCTGGAACTGAAGGATGAGTCTAACGACGTTAATTTCTACCAGCTAAGGTGATAGGAACTTGCACAACATAAGCTTAAACTGATCTTAGAATATTTCATATCGGCTACTCTAGTGTCTAAGATTATTATTACAATTATACATATTCTTCTTTTATTTTCATGTACACATGTAGAATCTCATGTTATCTGGGTGCATGAACTCTATGAATATTCAGGATGTGCAGTGGTGCTACTTGCTTCCTTTGTCTGTAAGATCTTCCAGTGACTGTTCAGTGTGTAGCTCAAAGAACCAAAACTTTTGCCTGACCAGCTGAGTAGTATCTGAATGCATTAGCTCTTGCACAAAACTCTTGAAAATTCATTCATCTATCCAATTAGTTCTCTGGAATGATGTATTGAGTGGCTACTGTCATGTACAGCAGTGGTAACTGTTTGCAAAATCAGTGCAAAGTAGCATAGAACCTCTTCAGCTCTGTCAGCCCTTCTTAGTGCTGCACGCACACTCTCCCCAGTGACTGTAATATAGGTTACAGGTGAGTTAGTTGGGAGACTAGTATTAGGAACCAAGTTTAACAGTTACGAGTGATATGTTAAAAACTGATTTTTATTTGGGCTTATTCAAGAAAATCAACATTTTTTTTTCTACCTGGCCCATAGGCCAACCTTCTGTTCATCATCTGTTTCTCCTGAGGATAATGCAAGTCAACTGGAATTACTGTTGTTCTGATTTTTTTTTCCCCAGTCTCCTCTCTATCAGACTTGTGGATTCACTGGTTTTGTTTATAGGTCTGTAGTGGGGGCAAGGGAGAGGTGGCATGTCAAAGACCATACTATTTCAAGGTACCTCAAAATCTTTGGAGTTTGCTAAACCCCATTAACTCACTAAATCTTGCCAGGTGAAGTAAGGTGAACCTCAGAGACCAATGACTTGCATACACAATTAAGGTAAAGTGTTTGCATCCAAAAATAAAGGGTGTCATCTGTGGTGACTAGCACAATATACCAATATACATGCAGAGTCAGTTTTGGAGATGAGCAACCAGAAGAGCTGCTGAAGGCCCTGAAGCCTGGGGTTATTCCATCAAGCTGAGTTAAGAAATTATAAGTCATCTAATGTGGGAATGAAAAGAAGGGTGGCTTAGCCTCTGCCTAGAGCCCCAACAAGTAAATGGCTCTGCATAAATGTCTGGATCAATTAAATTGCTTAACAATAACTATTGTGGCATTACTGCTTTTGTTAGACTAGAGTCTGTTGTTGCAGTAATGAGCATCAAATACAGTTTTAAGTCCTGACATTGTAAATTCCCTCTGGTAGTGCCCTCAGGCTTGATCCAAAGTGGGGCTTTGATGCTGCAACACTGAGTGTTATATTGTGGAGCTTTAATGTGGCTGGCCCAAGGTAAGCAGACACCTCTGTTAAGTGCCTTGGCCCTGTACAGGTATGTGGGAAGAGCTAGGTACATCAGGATCAGGTAGTCAGCTTTCTATTAGGAAATGCTGAGGATACTGCGGGATCTTTACCAGCACGTAGCCACCTGTTACGCCCTTTATTCCAAAATAGAGCTCATCTCTCTCTTCTAAAATATGGCAAAAGAGTAGGTGGGGGTGGCCTTTTGAACAGGAGCCCAGTGATTAAAGCACCCCCGTAGGCTGTGTGAAATCTAGCCCAGTTATTGCTTTTGCCTAAGGAAACTCAAACTCACCTCCCAGAGAGGTATGTATTTAGGGAACTATCTGCTCTCTGCGGTGTGGGTACAGACCCTGCTGTGGAATTAGAGAGCTGAAGGTGAACTAGGTTAGAGATCAAGAGCAAGCCAATGCTCCCAAGTAGTCCAGGGACCTGTGTTCAACCTCAGTCTCCGAGGGCCATTTTGTTCAGAATGCCTTTGCAATGAGTAGGGCAGAAACTTTCAAGATGTCCTTCTCTATGTGAGAAAAATGAAGGCTTTACCTGTGAGGCTATAGAGCTGAGCTCTTTCTTGCTCTCCCTTTGGGCCCTGATCAGCTTGAATTCATTTCTGGCAAGGGAAACAATCCAGTGAGAGAAGAGGAAAATGGTGTGCGTTTCAGAGGCTGTGGGGGGTTGGGGTGGGGGCTGCACGGCAGATGAAGGATGTGCATTTGAGCTCTCTCAGGCTGGCTGTGGCCTTGTGGTGGCAAGGTATGATCTCAACTTTCTTCAATGCTAGCAGAGTGCTCTGACAACTGAACTATGAATGATATGGGTGCTGTATCTAGAAGAAAGCAGTAGCTGCTGATGCGTTTTATGTGATGCCTGGTGTGCTGGGTGCTCTGCAAAATCCTGATAGATCAAGGCTGTGGGGAGAGAGGAGCAGAAGAATGACCATCTCCTGGATTTTACTTGGTTCAGGTACGAGATAGCCCTGTCAAGGCTGGGATGCTTCCTGGTACATGGAAGATGGGAGCTTCGGATGTACTGACAACTTTAAGTTTACAGATGAAGGCACCCATGGAATCCAGACACTTAAGCAGCAACTGAAGCAAGGCTTACAGGCCTCCAGTCTTGGAGTTTGGTTGAATTTAGGCATTTTGGTCCTTCCTGGATCTATATTCCTGTCTTGTATCTGATCATTAATATAATTATATCTAGCACTGTATAAACAAAATGATTATGCCATGAGCGAACATGTACCATAATATCTGTGCGATGCGAAGCAATGTAAACTAACATTTGCTTGTGGCTTATTTCTACACAAAACCTGGAGTCCTCATATCAGCAAATGTTGACAGAAGTAAATGTGAACACAGCATAAGTTACTAGATGGACATGTCTTTGGACAGTCTTAGCAGGGTGATTGGTTGTCTGCAAGTTACCGTTTCAGTAGGTATAATAGTTTTCAGCTTAGAGTCCATTGAAGCTTTTACTGAGCTGGGGCTGTGCATTTAGCATGCTTTTCTAGTCATCTGAACACAGCCAGACACTGCTTTGAAAGAAGCAGTAATGTCTTAAATCAAGCACCTGAAGTGAAGACAAGGACACCTTAAAAGGGAATTGCCTATCAACTACGTTAAATATCACTTTGTTATAGGTAGAACCAAAGTGTAAATCCACACCTTTGGCACCCTCCATGTGATAAAGCATCACCAGGCATTATGTCTCCCAGTACAGTGGACTCCTGGGAATCAGAGAGATTTAGATCATGTTCCAAATACTGGTGTTGTCAGGGAGAAATGTTTCCTCATTTTCAGCAATTAGAACTTTGTACTAATTTTATAAAATGAAGTTCTTACAGAGCCTTTAAAGCACAACCATCTGAACAATCCATTACAAGTTGGGCTGAGCAAAAATAAGTGTTTTCTCCTTATGAAAATTGTTATCTAGTGTGAGCTGTGGAAAAATTACAAATGTTCTTCACAACTCATCATAGAATATCCTGATTTAGAAGGGGCCCACAGTGATTATTGAATCCAGCTCATGGTTCCACATAGGACTACCCAGAAATCAAACCATGTGTCTGTTGTCCAAACAGTTCTTGACCTCCAGCAGGCTCAGTGCCGTGACCACTGCCCTGGGGAGCCTCTTCCAATGCCCAACGACCCTATTGGTGAAGAACCTTTTCCTAACATCCAGCATGAGCCCCCCAGATGCAGCTTCATGCAATTCCCTCAGGTCCTATTGCTGGTCACCAGAGAGAAGAGATCAGTCAGTACCTGCTCCTCTGTTCCCTGCGTGAGGAAGCTGTTCTCAAGGAACGAAAAGACTTGGGGAAATGAAAGTTCAAAAAAATCTGCATTGGTGGTATACAACTACATGTTTCTCAGGTTCTGAAATGGCACAAAGAAACTGTAGATTAGAAACTCCATTTGGGATCCAACTGACCAAGTGTCAGATCTTAGTGTAGACATCCACACCTGAATAAGTCACTCGAGGAACCCTTTTAACTAATGAAGAAAGAGAAGCATATCTAGAATGAGATTCATTTCATGCTAAAGCAAACTTTTAAATAGGTCAGACAAATCTCACTCTGGAAGTGCAGTAGTCTGACGCTGAGATGAATCCTGCTTCTTACATATTCACTCTTGTACTGTAGCCAGCAAGAAGTACCTCTCCTGTGGAATACATGCAGTTATGGCTCCAATAGCTCAGTCAGAAGGAAGGACTATGGTTCCATACTGGTTCCCTACTGGAAGTTTTATCTGACTAAAATTCCAGATCAGCTGCAATTTCAGATGAGATAGTAAAGAATTAAGTTGTCATCTCTTACCAAAACACTCCTGAAACTACCCTATTCCCTGTCTCCATCTATCAACTAACCCTACTAGTTGTCAAACTACATGTTGTTAATGAAGGTCCTGTTCAAACTACTCTTCTTCATATTACCTATTGGGTCACACCATCTTCACTGCACTATTGGTGCCCCTTTTTTTTCTTATAACGCACCTCCAGTAATAATGAATAGAAAATGAGACAGTTCTAGCAGGAATTTTCAGAGAAGATGTCGTTTGTGCTAAAATTCAGCCAGGAGGGCCAGCTGTATCCTGGGATGCATCAAGCACGGCATTGCTAGTCGGTCGAGGGAAGTGATTGTCCCACTCTGGTGAGCCGCTGGTGCGGCCTCACCTTGAGTACTGTGTGCAGTTCTGGGCACCACAGTACAAAAAGGATGTGAAACTGTTGGAGAGTGTCCAGAGGAGGGCGACGAAGATGGTGAAGGGCCTAAAGGGGAAGACATATGAGGAGTGACTGAGGTCACTTGGCCTGTTCAGCCTGGAGAAGAGGAGGCTGAGGGGGGACCTCATCGCAGTCTACAACTTCCTCGCGAGAGGGAGTGGAGAGGCAGGTGACCTATTCTCTGTTATCACCAGTGACAGGACCCGTGGGAATGGTGTGAAGCTGAGGCACGGGAAGTTTAGGCTGGACATCAGGAAGAGGTTCTTCACCGAGAGGGTGGTCGCACACTGGAACAGCCTCCCCAGTGAAGTAGTCACTGCACCAAGCCTGTCTGAATTTAAGAAGAGATTGGACTGTGCACTTAGTCACATGGTCTAAAATTTTGGGTAGACATGTGCGGTGCCGGGAGTTGGACTTGATGATCCTTATGGGTCCCTTCCAACTCGGGATATTCTATGATTTTATGATTCTATGAAAATTCATGAAATCATTTTATAAACATCTGGCAGTTGTCCAAATACTCTTAGAAAGGGAAAAAAGAGTAATGTGATTTCACAAATCATTAATGAGCTGAAGTCAGCACTCTGGATTTGATTTTTTTTTAATTATTTTTTAAATAGTTACTTGACACAAAATATCTTGTATCAGCCTGTGGTAAAGGCTCAAACTCTCTTCTTCCTAGTGATTCTTATATTTCCAAATTTGTGAACAGCTGCCAGGAGCATGTGTGTGTGTTTGCATGAGTCTTTGATAGCTATAATCAACAAATACATTTGAAATGTAACATAACTTCACCAACAGAGCGTGCCAGCTCTGTTAGCTCCTTTTAATCCAAGAGGTGCTTTTGAAGACTGCGTCTTCTTTAATATTATACTGTGTGCGAATGTATAAGCAGTTAGATGTGAACACATGCTGGGCAGTAACAAGCTAATTAATCTGCTTTACGTATTTGGAATGGTAGGCTTCCGTTCACTTGAATCAAGACCTTGGATAGGAAATAAGCCTTTGCACGACCTGCACGCTGATAATATGCAGGCAATTGCAATGATCCATCTTGCTCAGGATACATAGTTGGAAATATTCAGTTACAAAGCTCAAGTCTAACAGTGGTGAGACTACCACCTCCTGGCATTATAGACAAATAGGCAAAAGTTGTCCGACCTGGGTGGCTCAAGTTAGCTGGGGCCATATGTAGAGTCTAGACTGCTCTTGATCCAACGCTGTTATTATTAATAATAATAAACACAAATGTGTTTTTATAGGATGCTTGTATTTGAAAGCCTTTGGGCATTTCACAAACTGCAAGAAAACACAATATTTTTTTTTCCATTAAAAGTGCAACATACCCCCAATGAAATTGGAAACTGGCAAAAGAGCAAAAAATACCTACTAAACACCTCACAAAACACAAAAGATAGAGCAACCACCCACAATTCATTAGATTTCTATACATGCCAACCCCTCCTGGCCATACTGACATCAGAGGGAGATTTTTTGTGATATCAGTGGGAGAAAGATCAAGCTTTAAGTGAACAGTAGGAGAGGTCTCTGTGAGAGAATGTGGACAGCAGTGCGCTCAGCTGTACATCCACAGGTTGAACTGAAAGATGCATTTTTGCAGTCAGAAGTGTCTGGATTAATGATATTGCTACCCTTTAGAATTTAAACTTATTTTTCTTTTTCTCTGAAGGATGATAATGAGATGGGAGAACTGTGTTGTGATTTAGACCTAGGCTGAAGATTGAGATCTGTACTTGAAATATCTTGCGGTGAAAAGGAATTCTATACCACCTCCATATGGTTTTCCTTGATGTTTTTCTCTTTGTACATATTCTAGTAGACTTTTGTTATCTCAGCCAAAATATGATCAAAATAATCTTTGATTTTAGGGGAGATTTTCCAAATCTCCAGAGCTGATAAAAATGTTGGTTTTCCAAAAGGGTTGGCACACTGGAGATGTTAACAACTTTTTATTGGATTAAAAGGGAGCTGAACCACTCAAAAAATGTTATACCACTTTTTAAAATGTCTGCAATTCTTCCTTAGGCTTGTAAATCCTCATGTACGTAAACCACAGTCTTTTCTGGTAAAACTGCTTTAACAGAGTTTTTCAGCATAGTAATATGCTGCTTCTCTCTCAGTTATTTTGGGTAAAGATATGGTCTGAATTACCATGTTATCTAAAAACAACCCCCACCCCCCAAATAGCTTTCACTTGCTGCGATCATAAACTGCATAGTTTTTCCTATTTCAGCAGATAGTACCTTCACAGCATTACATACTGGAGCAGATCAAAGCAAAATAACATCAGTGCCATGAAATGAAAAGGAATAGATATCACAAAGCTTGCGTTTGTTCAATGCAGGAAGGGAGAATAAAGATTCCAAATGAATTGGAGAATAAAAGCACGATCATTAAGAAGGTGGCCTTTGGTGTGGTCACCTCTGAGATTCAGTCTAACAGAACATTGTTGTTGCCTCTACTTGTTCTGTAATAGCCCCACCCTATTCATTTGTGTAGAAGAATGGATCAAAGTGAGCTTGAAGATAGACAAAGTTTATAAAAACAGAAAACTCATTTTCTCATATGCTCTTTGGTGCCTGAGGCAGAGGTATTGATTGTAAAGCAACCGAAACAAGCTAAGCTATTCTTGCCTTCTATATGTTTGAACACTTGTAATTGTGCAATAGGTAGTGAAACAACCCAGAATGACGCACAAAGTACAGTACAAATGAGAGACAAAAGCAGCTGAATTGTTTAAATAAGGCAAGGCTGTGAAACTGAGACTCAGATGGGATTTTGCCTTGTAGATGTTTCACAAAAAAGGGAAAAAAAATCATTAACTTGTAAGTGGTTTTGTCTTAACTGTCAGTTCATATGGCAACTGGATACTGTGTAAATAAACATACATTATATATATTTTTAAACATGAAGAGTCAGTGGACTTTACACAGGCCCATTAACATGTCTATTACAAAACAGGCTTATGCCAGATCCAGGAGTAGGATATTAAGGAGAAAATGTGAAAGATCTTTTGTAACAGTGTACATCTTGTTTGTCCTGCTTAGGGCCAGTGCGAGTCACCTTGTGCAGCACAGTTCTCAGGCATGACTCTGAGGGCTCTAGGAGGGACTTCGGTGATTTCAGGACCCTAGTGAAATGGGCTCTCTGCAGAGGCTATTTTTATTTCCCATAAGAAGGTGTGATTCAAGATCATTTGCAGACTCTTGCAGATGAAATTTGTTATGTTTATGTTGTCTAATCCCAGTGGGTTTGTATACTTTTGCCTTTGTTTGCCTGTAAACCATCTTAACTGTTGCAGCACGTATCTACTCCAGCTCATCTTGTGTCCACAGGACTGGTTTGTGGACAGCCTGTCAGACATGCTCAGCAGTCCGCTAACCTCCTTTATGTGTCCAGGCATGCTCAGACCTACATGTTTCAGCTGTGTCAGCACCTCTGTGTACTGGTTTGCTTCTTGTATGGTCATGAAGCTGGTTTTGAAGATGGCTTTGAGGTTGCCCTCTGCGGGGTGCATGGTATACACAGGGTGGATGGATCTGTCCAGAGATGAAAGTGCCTCTCCTGGGATATCTTACTCTATTTGAGAGCAGAATAAGCTCTGCTGGCATGAGATGCCCCGATACTGGTGTAACTGTATCCCTGCTAGACCTGATCCTAGTCTTAATGCTGTTGTTTTCCTTGTATGGACCAACAGTAAAGCCACTTTGAATTGCTGTGGCAGTGTAGAGAAACCTCAGTGGGGACATAAACAGTATTTACACTCAGTTGAAGACTTCTGTTCAATCTTAATGCAGTGGAAAGCAGTCAGAGTGTAAGGAGGAACTAGGCTCCCAACTTGTGCAAGAACGGTTTGTTACCAAGCCTACCCAGACACTCCCTTGGATTCACCTGGACTTGTGCATCTTCAGTAAGTTAAATTGTGCTCGCTTTCCAATATGTTGACTTTAGGGTAAGGAGGGAAAAACAGTCAAATCAGATATGTTCTTTTTTATTTTAATTAAATCATCTGTATTTGAAGGTGGTGACAACTCAGCTTCAGGCTTCTCTTGTTCATCCCATACTCTGGGAAAAGTTCCAGTCTGATTTTTGCTTTGCTCATAACAGAAAGTTTGTATTGGTTTCCTAGCCATGTAATAAATTATGAATTCTGTCATCAGCTCTAATGGTATAACGAAATCTCAACAGTTACACAATGTGCAATGTTCTCGTCCAAGGTCCACAGCTGAATGGTCAGCTGCTGCTCAGCAAGGTGAGACCTCGGTACAGCACGGAAACTTTCCTCGGGATGAGAATGGATTTGCTGTTACTGAGAGTTCCCATTATGCCTCAAGGGGTTCTGCCCTGCTTTTTGTTTTCTCTAGCAACGTGAGATCTGCCACGTCAACATAGATCATTAATGTTTCAAACCTGGTCCTGACTCTAGCTAAATTTAAGTCACTATAGTTCATAGACAGATGAAGTCCTACTCTCTCAATCCTTCACACTTCTAGCTCTGCTGTAGTTAACTTTGCCAGTGTTCTGTCCTGTGCTCTCCTCTCCTCCAGGATCACTGAATGTGCCGAGAATGGTGCTTCAAATGCTGCAGTGTATAAAGGGGAAAATACACATCACAACTCCTCATGGCTGTGGGCCTGAAGAACAGAAATTCCCAAGCTTCTTTTGGGATTACTTTTCACCCTTAGACAAGTAGCTTAAATTCTCCCTGCAAGTCCCATCTATAGAATGATTCTTCCCTTTTTAAATCCATCAATAGCATGATGGATTTGTAATAACTTTACATACATGGCTGTAATGAGCACCCTGACAGACTCTGGTGTAAATAAGACAATAAAAGGCAATATTTTTTTTCCTATCCATGTCTGAATGAAACTTAACTTCAAGTTGTTTAATACAAACAGTTGATCAGATTTTGCTGTTTGGTGTCTTTACTGGGGATGAAAAGCATTAGGCACTGTTCTCTGTTCCAGCTTTGTAACCTTGTGGCATTCTGAAAAAGAACAGGAAATTGAGTGTTGAAAAATTATTCCTGCATAGATGGATGTAGATGCATATTCCATTTGTCTGGTGCAACTCAGGAGATACAGAAAAACATGAGAATCACAGCGTTTATGCTCCACTCATGCTCAAATATTGGAGTAGCAGTAACTTTATCAGCTATTTAAGTGACTTAATTCTGTGTTGAGAGTCAAGCCAGTTCTTAGTGCGCCACAAAATTAGATAACAACAATGGAAATAAAGGCCTTTGACTCCTCTTACCCATATTCTGCAGTGGAGAGTGAAAACTATCCTTGCAGTGCTTTTTCTTAAAGTGGTCTCTGCATTTGGGTGCTCGCATTTAATTAAATCTTTCTGGATTTGTGGACAGCATTTAGCCAATGCTGCTTTACTGTGTATTGGGACAACCAAGAAGTAATACTGATGGATAGAGCATCCAAGCTGTAGTGAACTACATGCTTGAAAACATGCTAAGCTTATTTAAGCCTGCAGAGCTTTTACCTAAGGTTACAGTCTGTAGTGCCAGGTGCAGTAAATATTAATGAACATAGCACAAATATCTGCGACAATAAATGTCGGTAATCTGACAAGCTGAAGGAGAACTTCTTATTCTGATGGAGATGGTTGTATGCTTTGTCTAAGTGTGCAGCCATTCTATGCCTTTCTCTGATGATGCTTATGCTATATGTAACACAGGGGTACGTGGAAACACCAAATAAGGCTCTGGGTTGCATTGTGCTGGATACTGTATGGACAAAACAAACCCCCAAACAAAACAACAACTACAAAAAACAGAAGGCAATAACTGAAAATCTTTAAGTATCTTTCTACTGCTGATTGATGGATTGCTGGAACTTGATTTTTCATCTTTTGTTTTGTTACTTTCAAAAGGAGACATTCTAGCAAGTTATTTACAGATTTGTTTTAAAGAAACTTGACCTCTGAAGCTCCTACTTGGAGGGATAGCTCCTGTTGGATTCTTTCAAATTTGTGGGGGGCAAAATGCCTCCCCCAGCTAAATCCTTGCTGACTAAGTCTTCTCTATTTCTTTCTTTACCATCTGGAATGTGCTAAGCATGATGTTCAGTCAAAAAAAATGCATTTTATTCTGAGGTGAAATGGCAGGGAGCAGGTAACAAGGATTTTTATTTTTTGTTCCAGAACCCATGCTCTCTGTGGGGGTGGCTCAGATGGCACTGAATTAAATTGGAGACTTAAATGTGAAAAGTATTTAAAAAATTTTTAATGATGTCAACTAACTAATCTCAGCTCTAGGGCAAATAATCAAATTAGCTTTAAGAAATGGACTTCTCTGAATGGCCCTTTGACTTATTTTTCAAAGACATCCACATCCACCTATCCATTCTAAAATAATTCTGTAACTTACATAGTGCCCAGTTCCTAGGAATCAAAAATTTACAACAAAAGGCATATCTTTCTTTCCACGTAACATTTGAATACCTTGGACTAACTAGATAGGGGATAGGGTCATGGGGCAAAAGACAAAAAGATATTGGGTGTCCACAGTTTTAATGACTGTCAATAGTTGGCTGGAGAATACGGATTCCTATTAGTGTCCTACTCTTTTTTGAATGCCTTATTGCCTCCTTTAGAGGTGAGGGACAAGCATCAATGACCAGTCCCTTGCCTAGCCTGAGATCATAGCCAGCTAACCAGTCAGCACATGTAGCTCCAAATCAGTTGCAGCATGCACTATTGCTTGTGCAGGCCGTCAAATAAGCATATGGAAGGGAACAGAGGGGTACTGTGATTACGAAGGAAAGTGGTTGTAATTGGAGGATGTAAGGCATATATCATAGGAAACTCAGCTTTGTCAGTTGTGTTGCTTCTAAAACAGCTCATTGACCTTATGCCTATTAGTTCCCTAACTCTCCACCCAGTTCTGTGAGGACTGCAAGAACAATAGGGAGAATGTCAACCTAGTGAATCACTGTTGACTACGTTGTCCACATTTTCCTTATTTGGGCAGATATTTTTGCTTAGGTATGCTAAGAATCCACAAAGTGGCTAGGTACTAAGCCCTAAGACACTCAGACAGGTGTCTCAAAAGACATTTAAGAGACTTACTCCAAGGTTCGTGAACTAGATATTTAAAAATAAGTCTAAAGAATTTAGATGTGGGATTTGGGACCAAACTCCCTTAGGCTTCTTTACTCTCTAAAGCCAAGATATTCAAACAATCTTGACCAAATTAGGATAATTAGAGTCCTTCATCTTACCCCTGCAGCTAATCTATTATACTGGTCTAATGTGTGTACTATTCAACCATGTCAGGGATTTTTGTAATTTAGTGGGAATAAAGAATTAATCATTAGTATCTCTGCTAAGAAGTTTGTGTTTACCATCAACATGCCCAGTTGATGTGCAGATGTTAGCTTAATTTCAAATTATAGTTACACATCATGTTGCACTTGACCAATTTATTAACCCATGCCTAATAGGCCCTTGGGACTGCATTTGGCACAGGGTTAGAGATTTCAAGATGTACTGCTCTTTGTTTACTGAATGTGGTTGGGATAACATAATAGAGAGAGAAGTGTAATTCATGCTTCAGTTTACTTACAGACTTGGAGCTTTGAGGTGCCATTTAGGCTCAACTGTTCTCTTGAGTATAATGAAACTTCATCTCTCATTGAAGTATTTGGAACAAAATCCTTTGTGAGGTGATGCAGTGTTGCTAAACAGTTCTCCCAGTGAGCTGAGACTTTACTTTTGGACTTACCTAGAAACCATAAGAGCCATAAAGCCTGAAGTTCTTTGGAATAACATTCTTATTTCTTGTTAAAGCAAAGGTTGCAGGAGTTAAAGGACTACTTGTTTTCTTCTTTTGTCATTTTTTCTTTCCATTTCAAAGCCACAGAGCAGGAAGATGCAGTCAAGTGTCAAATCAGACAAAATACTTCCAGTTTTTTTTGTGTGTGTTGTTACACTACATGCTTAAAATGCAAAACAAAATATTCTGTGCTCCATGTTTGTCTTTGGGTGAGTGTATGAATTAATGTTGACTTCTTAGTTCTTTTCCACTGGTTTATATTTGAAAGGCTATTTGGAAGAGATGCTTTTTTGTTTCGCTCTTGGTGTTAATTCCCTTGGTTAATCTAGTGCCAGCATCTCATCCGGATTCAACAAGAGCCTAATAAATGAAACCTGACTGTCCTGTGGCAAGAGCTCCAGGATGGGCTGAAGCCAAGGAAGTCTTGGAACTAATAGTGTTTAACACTGCTTTCAACACAGTTTGCAATTGGAAATGTCAAATGAGGAAAATTTATGTGGTGGCTTGTGAGAAATGTTGATCATTGGTAGCTTATAACTAAATATGTCGATTTTTATTCTTTGAGAGGAATAGACACATAAAATGTATTCTAAATGATTATTTGTGAATATTTGCCCATGAGACTGTTATGATATATAGTGATGTCATATGGACTTTTTACCCTCCAGAAAAGGTATTTCTGTCAGTAGCACAGTTACTTACAAGTATTGAAGCAATATTTTGGAACAATATTTTTTAGAGGTCGATAAACCATCAAATTGATGGAAAGGATGAGGGTATAAAACATATCTGTTTCTTTGAAATTTTATTTTCCAAGTCATTGGCAGTTGTGCTCTGTGTTCTTCATTTGGGCTTTAGATCTGCTCTTTCATGTTGCTTTACATAAAATGAAGAAAAAAACCTAACTGGTTGGTAAGTCACATCTGTCGCAGGTCTGTCTTTTCTTTCCTTGCTCAGGAGTCATTTGCTAATGTCAGTGAGGTTACAGTGATGTAAGGTGAACAGGTACAACAGCTGATTCAAGCCTGAGATGTCTAGAGCACATGTTAAGTAACAAAGAACACCATTTCGGTTTCAGGAACGATTCTATCCCCATCTCATCTGCTGCACTGATGATCACTTCATGAAAGATCACTAGGTTTGTAGGCCAGTTTATTTCTGGTGTAACCTCCCTGGGTATGATGCAGTTATACCAGGGAGAGACCTGGGACATTTTTACTGTACTCAGTCACATGTGCCGTGTTAAGAGAGCCTTCCCACGCAAAGTATTTGCACAACACTTTCCTGGAATTTGAGGGTGAAACACATTTGCCTGTTGTGCTTCAGGCATTTCACCCGACGAGACAGAGCCGTGCTTGCTCGATCATATTAGCTGGATTAGAACAGCAGTGAAAGACCTCCAACTGTCACCATGAGTATGCCTTCCTCTTGCACTGAACATCATTCAAGACAAGATATTGTTCTGGATGGACTTTTGCTTAGCCCAGGTGAACTTGTCTTACATCTTTTCAAGTCCCGAGTATGCTTCTGAACAGAACATTTGGGGATGTGCCAGGAAAATTGATTTGGAGGTGTTTGAAAAGTATTGCAAAGAAGGTTCCTGAAGCACAGCTTCTGCCAATAATGTGATGACAATTAGCACTGTTTGAAAATTGTCACAGTGATTATCTTCTGCTTGTCTCATTAGGCTGAATGGACATAAGCAATTTCTATCCTGCCTATGTCACCCAATTGTCCTTTTACTGCCCATTAGTATTCCTGGGTTGGACTGGGTTAGTGGAGTGCTGCTGTGTCCCCTGCCTTTGTCTTTATTGAGTAGGACGCTAGAGCTGTTTCTGCAGAAGCGGAGGGACTTACCCCTTTCCCTTCTTGGGGTGTATTCAAAGAAACTTAGCTTGGAAGCTCCCCATGGGTTTTACCTGTTTACAGTAGAGGTCACATGGGATCAAACCAATTGCTGGTTATCAGTTGCTGAAATCAGGGCTGATCCCTAACATAAACAAGGACGTAGGCTCTTCAACCTCCCAAGAAGTGGAGGACTACTATTTTTAATAGACTATTCATCCATAGTTAGAAAGCTGTCACTGATTTATAACACTTTTTTCATTGCACCCACCCCAGACTCTGGGCAATCATCCCTAGGGGGATTTATTTTCCATTCTGTTCTCTCCCTGAGTACTTTAAATATATGTCTACATTCCAAATAATCTTGTAAAGGGAATTTTGGCTTCCTGGTTCCTCCTCAAGTCAAATCCTGCCTTTGTCCTTTTGTAATTAGATGCTGAAACAAAGTCTATACAGAGGCTGCCGGGGAGCAGTTTGGTGTGAGGCACAGAAAAACTTTGTGCCCAGAAAAGAAAGAAATTGGTCATGAGTCTAGAACAACTACAACCTTCTTAATCTGCTACGCTTGTCTGCATTATGTAAAAGTGAGAGAAACACTATGTAAACTGCTGACAAATGGAGATGACAAATGATGAGGTGTTTATCCAAGATCTGATTTATTTATTTACTTGCTCAGTCCTTATGAAATATGTATTTTGGTGATAAATTCAACCAAAACTTCCCCAGCTGTCTCCCTTGGCCAAGCATCCAGTGGATTGCTGGTTGTGACCAAAATTTCCCCTCAGTGGTGGGTAGTCAGTGGAATGTCACAGTCCCCAAGGGTTAGTCCTATTTGTATGAAATACCGTCTTGCTAACAAGTATGGCTGCTTTCTTCATTGAGAAAATGGCATCATCCCTTGTATAAACTATGCCTTCTGTCTAATAGAGTATAATTTTTGCTTATATAATGCATTGTCACGCAACTGATACTGGGCTTCATGCTTCACTTCCTACCATTCTCATTTTTCTTCCCAGAGAAGCTATGAGTTTGTTTGCTTTTTGGTTAGTTAGTCTTAAAACAATAAAACTGATGGGATTCTCTGCTTATACAGACCTATATTTGTTTTTGCTTTTGGTTTCAGGAAAAAAAATACCCATCACAAACTGCATAAAAGCATAGAAATAGCTCTGCTGTTCTGAGGTAAGCACCCACTCTTTTTTGTTCCTATACATCTTTGAAGTGTTCCAAGGTCTCCTGTTGAGTTGTCAGGTGTATCATGCAATATGATGGGGTTAAAGTAGATTTGCTTATTGTGATATGTGGCCTATCTTTAAATGGGGGGTGGGGTGGGGTGGGGGGGATTGCATTAAAAAAACAAAAACAAAACAAAACAAACTTCTCTGATAAATTTTAGGTAGAATTTTACACATGAAACCAAGCTGCAATCTAGACCTCTGAATGACACTGTTAATGAATATTAAGAACTTCATTTGAATAAATACATTTAATTGCACTCATAATCAGTGGAGGGAAAAACAACCTTACCTAATATTTATGAATTGAAGACATGCTGGAAAGATTTATACCACAGCCAAGAAAGAAAACATGCACACGCCTGCCCATACACATACAAGTGAGTGAAAAAGAGTAGCAGGTAGTCATCTATACTGAGGCTGTATCAGGATGCTCAGTATATGAGGGACACCTTTTAACATTGCACTGATACATTTTAAGGCCTTAAACATTGAATTTGCAGAGTTATGGCAAAAAGTCAGTTTGTATCTTGAAGTAAAATCAAGAAACAGAAATGCTGTGTGATATTATAATGATACTCCTATGATGTTAAGCCAGGGTAACCCTATGTCCTGGTCTTCATCCCTGGGACCCTCCTTCATTCTCGTCTCCCTTAGTGCTGGAATGGTATTCCATGTCTCCTCCCTTTCTACACCACTGCCTATTTTCTCATTCTGGCCTCTGACCCAGCTGGCTGTGAGCTTTCCTCTTCCCTTGTGTTTTGGCTGGAGCTTATTCCCTGTATCAGCTATCTTGTTTCTCATCAGGCCTTTTTCTTTGCCAGCTTCTAATTCTTCCCCCTCCCCAAATGGTCCCAGTCTCCCTGTCTTTCACACATTTGCTATTTCTTCCTCTCCCCTCTACTTTGTATTTTCCAATCCTTTCCCTTACCATGGTTAAGCTCTTATTTTTTTCCTGTGTTCTTGACCAAAAGCTTCTGCTTCCATACTGAGAAAAAGTGGGCAGCTGCTAACATAGGTGATAGAGGCTGCTGAGTCTGTTGCAATGCCTAATGCTGGTCCAGAGTAACAAGAAGCCCTAGCTGTGAAGAGGAATTTGTATTTTTCCTCTGTGTCTAGGGTTAAGCATATTCATCTGTTCTTTGTGGAAAGGGCGTGAAGAGTCTGAACACAATAGGACTCTACTGAGTTGGGAGATGCTCAGTGAAAGCAGGGAAGTGGTTGAGTCACCATCCCTGGAGGTCTTTAAAAAACATTTAGATGTAGAGCTCAGTGATATGGTTTAGTGGAGGACTTGTTAGTGTTAGGTCAGAGGTTGGACTAGGTGATCTTGGAGGTCTCTTCTAATCTAGATGATTCTGTGATTCTGTGTAATTACACTGGGGATGAAATTATTCAGTGTGTTCAGCTTGCAGCTTCACTAAAAATAGCAGAAAGATAGAAGGCAAAATTAATTATGTAGAGCACAGTATAGCTTCTCTTATTCAACACCTCCATAGCCTATATATGCCTCCCTTTTTAGGATTCAGCGTGGGCTTATTGTAGAGCTTAGTGGCTGAGTTACCCAATCATAATGAGCTACCGTGTACATCAGCTGAGCATGATAAAGCACTCCTAATGCGTCTACAATGCAGGGTGTTTAATTCTGACATGAACACTGCAGGAAGGCGCACTTTCACACCAACACATGGACAGACTTAGGTGGGTGGTAGTGCCATTGATGGAATATAAAATCTTCATGGTGATGAATTTCTCTTTGCATTCTAAATATAATACCTGAAAAAATGTATTTATCTGGTTTTATAAAAGCGCCAGTTCTTGTTTTTATTAGAAAATGTTAAATGCATTTTTGTGCCTTCAACATAATATGTAATTCTTTGCTTCTTTTCAGGGTCTCTCAGTGAAGAAAGTTCTGTTCCTGTTACAAGCTAAGAACTGCAGCTTAGAGTATGAGTCAATTCTTTGGAGGAAGCACTTAAACACCTGCTTGACTTTTGCCATATAGAGCAGCTCCTCGCACTTCAGTGGTGTGAGATCAGACTCTTTACTACATAATTTTTCATCTGTCTTACCTCATTTTGGTTCCTTTTTGTCTGTAAATATTGTACTTTTTATGAAGGATTTTCTAATTCCATGTTCTCAGAAAGAGCACAAATCCATAGCGCAGGGAATTATGTTCTTTCAGTGTCTCAGGGACTCATCTCTGCTGGTACTCCCTTTGTCTTTCTCTTCCTATACTATTGGTTTTCTTCTGGGTCTCAGGCACTGGAGGCAGCCAGAGTAATAGCAGGAAATGTATTACGGAAGTGCAGACTACCTGGGATCAGGACCTTGTTGCCCTGCAGGTACAACACAAGAGTAAAACCTGTTGTTGTTTATCGAGGCCAGTCTTGCTTATGAAAGGCTTTCTTCTGTTCTCACCACGGCAGTATTTGTGTGTTGGCAGCCTGAAGAAATAGTGACAAGACACAGGAATTTCAGGCGCAAGGAACTGACGTAGCTTCCTAAGTCATGTGGCTGTGACAAATCTGTTGGGTTTTTGAGTCTGAGGCTCCAGGAAACGAGAACAGAAAGGACAGTGGGATGAGGAACAGTCACTGATCATTGTCTCTCTGGGTGCAGTTATTGGCACCATCCTTACTTCTAGGAATGACGTTTCCATCTCTTCTCTGTGCATTCATTTGTCTTTGTTCACAATCTGTTCCTGCCCAGTCATAGATTTAATGATTGTTCTGGGAAAGGAGATGTACACACATAGACATACATCTACATATATGCACATATATATTTACACACACACATGTATTATATGTGTGGCTTCTGAGCTCATCAGGTTAGCTCAGGCCTGCGCCCATTGCTTCTGCTGCTCCTTCATCCCCGCACTTCTTAAGGGACATCTAATAGCACATTTATAATGGTCCTAGTTCTGTGTTTCACAGTTTATAACATACTCTTTGTCAGATACAAAGGAGATGGTGATTATCATCCATTACCGTGTGGGCTGGTGGAAGGGGGGACCGTTCCCCTAGACACACAGAACATGACATGAGTTGCTTTGTATGAGGGAGCCCTCCTGGGCAGCGCGACATTGAGATTACCACAGGTATATCCCTCCGTAAATTTAATCCTGTGTTCACAAGTTCAGTGCTGCTTGCAGGCAAGGCAAATATGTTCCTTCAGTATGTGGGGAGAAAATCCATGCTTACTGATATAGAAGTACAAAACTGTGTTGGCACAAGGATTTCTGAATCAATTGAGAGTCCTATCTTGTACTGTTATATGATAATAGCTGGAAGATAGTAACTTTGCACTTGATGGAAAAACATATTGTAGAGCTTAATGAAATTTCATCATGCACTTTTAATTGATTTCAGCAAGGGAGACCTTTTCAAAGCAAATATTGCTATTAATCTAATTAGTGCTTTAGCTAATATACCGAAATTATATTCGTATATCAATATATCAGACAAATATTTGTACAAGATACGCATTTCAATGACTACTCAGCTGAAATGAACAAATTACCTCCTTTGATTATAAGGGCCTTGCTTCCTATAGCTGTACTTTGCAATTGATTTTCCTGTGTGAGTGCTTAAATTCAGCCATGAAATCCACAGTTAATCCAAAATAAACAGCTTCCCCCCACCCACAAGTGATCTGTGCACCTGTACAACTGAGCAATAGTGCTTGTTGACAGAAGGCCGTTTTTTGTCTAGGTCTTGCTAATGGATCTAAGTCACTGGGTGAGCACGGCAAGATCCTTTTGGAATGGAGTATTGGTTGTCTTTGTGCTATTTCCATTTCAGGATAAGAGAAAACTGGGTGATAGTTGCACGGCATGACATGTCCTGGTACGTTGTTCTTTACACTGTCCAGCATGTGAACACATTTTCCTTTTCTTTGAAGCAGCCAAGATGGTGTTGAGTGGTGGATATAATTCCTAGATGGAGCCGGGACAAGGCTGAGACCCTGGGTGCTCAGATGTTTTCCAGGGTTTGCTACTTTGGGTATATATTTGTTTTCACTAGTCTTGAATGCTACTGGACAGCTCTCAGGAATATAAGGAAAAATTATCATATATAGTTGTAAGTCCTTACTTGGCTCTTTGTCAACCTCTGTGCAAACACAGAATTCCACTGAGGCAGGAGTGAGTTTGATCCTATGCCCATTCAAATCTGTGGCAAAGCTTTTAGCAGGGCGCAAGGATCAGGCACATAGGTCAGGATTTCAGGGAGGACTTAAGTTCTGCCACTGTCTGCACTGAGTGCAATCCGGTGCTTTGGTGTCAGACCTTTAGAGCCCATGTATAATAAGGATAAAAGTGCTGAACAGGATTCATTCCTCTCTTCGAATATTTGACCAAAGGAGCTTATATTCTTGCACTATTAGTGGCTGGAGCTCATTCAAGATGTCCAGTGTCCAACTTTGCTTGATGTGTTCTTACCATCACCAAGGGAAGTGTGGGAACATTCCCCACTGCTCCTGCAAAAACTATTCTACTAGTCAGGCTGTAATTCAAAAGAACCATAGAGGGAAAGTAATGAAATTTCTCTGTAGCCTCGTGGTTAGGAAACACAGCCAAGGAGGAGGAATCCAGGGTTTTGATCCCCATCTCTGGGACTGCTCACATAATTTATTGCTTGACATAAAACTCAGGGGAAAAAGGACCAGATCTCAGGGCTCCTGCTTCTCAGGTAAGTAAATTCTTTCCAGGTCCCATCTTTGGTACCCAAAACCTTTACCAGATTTCTAGCAGTTTTGAAATTCAAAGTTTTTCACAAGGCTATGGATCTTCCCTGTACCTACAACAGGTGTACCATCTGAAAACTAATGGGTTCCATCTTTGGACGGAAAAGTTACATTTTTCTATTCAAATTCAACTTTTGTTTTGAATCTTTCTTCAAGTTCTGTGTGAAGTCATTCTACCTCAAAGGGAATTAACTCTTATGTTGAACTTTAGTGTAGTTATGGCAGTTCTCATGGGTTCTCTGTTGTGACTCATAGTATCATGTTCTTTTTGTGTGTGTGTGTCTAGTGAGTAGCTGGCAAATTCTCCCCAGCTATGGCATTAAAAGAAAAAAAAAAAAAAAAAAAGGCAACAACCACAAATGTTGTACTTGAGCTGGGTAGAATTTAAGCATCCCAGCTGCTTATGGCCGAGGTTACTGCCATCCCAGTATACATTGGATGGGACTGTAAAAAGGAATAACTGATGTAGGATAGAAACTGGGATGAAAGCAGATGAATAGAAGGGATGACAAGTAGAATGTGAAGTGAACATATCTGTACAGGATCCTAAAAGAAGCAATCCATATTGGGAATTTCATTCCTTTTGCATAGTGCCAGATGATTTGTTACTTCTGCTAAGAAAAGCTAGAGCTCTATTTTTTAAGCTCTATTTTTTGAGAGTGCTGAAAATATAGAAACTTCTCATTGTAGTTGGAGTTCTGCAGTGGCAGTTGCTTGAACTGCCTGTGTGAAAACTCTGCTCTGATGTGTGTTATAGAAAAGAAATTGTAATTAAGAAAATGCACATTAGCTAACTTTTTTTTTCAATGAGTTCCAATACCATAGATCACTAAAAATGAAAAACAATAAATGTCAAATCACATTTCTCTGTAGCTTTTTTCCTTGTTTTTGCTTCTTTTTTTCCCCTCATTTTAGCGTGCACAGCAAAAGTAAATGTCAATAGAAGCTTCTCTTGGGAGTCAGTCAATTTCTAGCCAATGTCCTGTAGTAGAGTAGCTGTGAAGCTATAGATGCTTTAGAGGCTCATTTTTTCTTAAAAAAATATTTCACTGCAGTTGGAGAAAAAATGATAGAAATATTTTTCTACTCTTATATTTTGCTAGTTTCATATAATCCTACATTTTGACTTGAGGATATAGACCTTTAAATGGAGTAAACTACTGTCATTATTAAAAACATCTTCCTGGAAAGAATTCAGAGATGTTCAACACTATTTTTTTTTTCCCCTTGGCACAGTACTCTAATTAATTCTGAACCATTTCTTGAGTAATGTTTTTAAGGTCACTAGCTTGGTTGGGTATTTGGTAATAAAAATTACACCCCACGTCTGCAATAGGACCACTAATTTAAAATAGCCATTTGATTCAAACTGACCTGCTTGCCAGCATAACTAATGAAGTGTCACTTTAATATTTAAAGTACTGTTCTTTCAAGGTAATTGTTATTTACTGGTAATTCTTCTTCATTTGATGGTTTATTAGGTACCTATATGAATTTAAATGGGGCAACTGAAAAACTGTAATTGTCTAACTAGCATAATACTTCGCTATAAATATGCCTGGGCACCTGTTTAAGGAAGGTTTTTTTTTGTTTGTTTCTGCTTTTTCCACTGTGAAAGAATGGGGAAGGCTGATTTGGGAAAGAGATTTTACCTGTTAGTAAGATATTAGGAAAGAGCCAACAGAAGGGGGCTGACATCCTAAGGAATGCAAGGACTTGTTTTGGCTAATTCTGCACCCACCCACGTGGGCGTCAACATTCCACTCAAACACTGCAGGGCTCAGCCTCTCCTCATCGAGGGACTGGCAAAATAGATGTGTGTGTGCGTGTGTGTGGGGGGGAACATCCAGGAAAGAATTAGTCTGAAAAGTAATCACAGAAAAGGCACAAAATGGGTGTTCTCCTAGCAAAGGGGGGACAGGAGAAAAGACAATTGTACTGGAAAAAACAAAACAAAACAAAAAAACAGTAAATAAGTATATCACTTGTTCTTTTTTTTTTTTTATTTTAGCTTATTAGTGAATGTCTTTTTTTGGTCCTCAATGCACCATAAAGCTTTATTTTACCCATGAAATATAGCTATTTAAACTAATCATCTTGCTAGACAGATGCTGAGCTTTGACATGTCCCCCTCAAACTGATGAAGACATTTAAAAAGGCCAGCTACAATGCAAATACTTATCTGAGAAATTCCTGCTCACTTTGGTTTATAATTGCTTCTTAATAAAAGGGCTTTGTGACTGGACATTGCAGGTTACAGTCTTATTAAGTTCTTTCTTCACACTTTTCTTTTTTGGTGGTTGAAGCTTGAGTTCCCGGCCCTGTATCTGTAAATGATTTTTAGGATTGTTTCTGTAACATTTGTGTTTTGTTGTTAGCCTTTAGCAGTAATAGCTGTTTATCAATGTTTAGATTACATGACTTTAAAAGCTTTTATATGCCTGCTTAATTTCTTGGTAATATGTGAATACTTTAATTATTATGAACTTATTTTCATATCTGTAGATTGGGACCTAAGAAGCAAAGCAAAGTATGTGTTTTAGTAGCTTATGGAGGACTTTTCCATGAAGTGGGAATCTCCTTTTCCCAAGATTAGGAGTCAATTCATTTATACCATCTTCATTGCAAAAAGGGAAGGGAGGGGGAAGATAGATGGAAACAGATCCTGTCGTGGAAATTTCAGCTTTGATAGCTGAAGTTTAGTCAATTTATAGTTGAACAAAAATGAAGCACTTATACTGGAAATGCTAGGCAACCCCAGCTTTTGGTAGCTCTACTATTACTTTTTTTTTCTTTTTTTTTCTGCTAGAGTTTAAGCTTAATAAACTTAAGAAAGAAAGCAATAGTGTTCCCTCCTCCAAAGATACAGCAAGTTAGGTTTGGTTTGTGACTTGTCCACACTTGGGCAATGGGGATCACTGGAATATCTGAGCATTAGAGCTGTCTGCACCCAAATTCCAGTCTAGTGGTGTATCCAGTGGGTGGTGTGAATATGCTATGTCATTTGCTCCTAGATGCATCATCCAGTGGAGATTTGCCAGATGACTTCATCATCCCACTCACTCTTGCTACTGTATTTTATAATTCTGCAGCAGGGAGACAGCACAATATCCTGGCAATCTGTGCATGCATTAATGAAGTGTCTGCCCACACTTCTTAACATAAGGTTACTAACAATGATTGCTACCATAATGAACTATTTAAATGGCCTGTACCGTCTAATGTAGCTATATACATGCATAAATAAACCACAAATTATTTTGTCAGTTTGCTGTACTTTGTGCAAACCTTTAATGAAAAGCACTGTTGCAATACTGAGAATACCAACTTATTTTCTTCATTTTTCATAACTGAACAATTTCATTCTTCACAGTTGTGTTAATATTGTTTTTGTCCACTTGCAAATTGGAAGAGTTAATATTGACACATTTTGTTCTATTACAGATCCAACAGAAAGCTCAAAGACAGTAAATTTTATGATGAAGCTCTGGAGAGGATTGATCCTGAATTCAGATTTGCTGCTTAGGCCTATTGTTAGTTTAGATACAATGCTTGAAAACAGACTCAAAAGTGGATGTTCTTACTGAGAAGTGCTAATCTCCGAGTACAGAAGAAACTCCTCTGGAAAGAATGGTCTACATTTAGGTCTGCACATATGTGAAATGAGTATGTACATGTTCATACACGCATGTGAACACAAGCTATTTAGATGTGATGTTTTGCTTAGATTCACAGCAAAAGCTTTATACCTTATATTTTCTAATTTAGTTGATGTAGAAAGTTTTTTATATGCTAATAGAAAACTCAGTGTGAATAAGTAAGAGATTTACTTTGCTTTCTTGAATTTTTTTCCCCCTCTTCTCCATTCTTCTACATCACAAAAACCCACTTTCAGAATAAGATGGAAACACAAATGTAAAGTGAACCACTAGGAAAAAAGCTCATCACATCCACTACTGTGGTTGTTGATTGCTTTTTTTCCCTCCCTGTGCAAGCTCACAAATACCATTCTGAGCACTCACAGTTTATTTCTTCATTGTCTTAGCTCCTCACACATGCAGAGCCAATGGGAAAACTTGTGAAGGCTTAAATAAATACATGTATTCAAATTAAAACTGAGCTGGCTTCCAGCAGTCAGATTTCCCATTATCTCATCTTGTTTCAGTCAAAATGCTTACACGAAGCAATCCAATTAGAGTAAACAACAATGCATACAAATTTATAAATACTCTGCCCTGCCCACAACTGTTCTACTCTTGAATAAGGAGCTTTCCTGCCTTGAATAGGTTCTCCGAGTACTGAGTAGGTGCTGTTGCTCTCATGTAGGTAACTTTATCACCTGTGGCATATGGGTTGTGGGGGGAGAAGTTGCTGATGGATTTGTCACTCCAGTCCATCTTCAATTCATATTTTGTTTATGTTCAAAGAAAGAAAAATTGAAGGATAGTCACCAAGGTGACAAACCATTCTATAGTGGGATACTGGAAAAAGGTTTATAGAAACATTTTCTCATGCTGAATAGTTCAGGGGCTTTGTAATAGTTCAGGGTTTTGTCTCTCTCTTGTGAGGGAGGGAGTTCTGGAATGAAGTTTCTTTGCCCTACTTTTTTCCCCCCCTTTCATAGATGCTTGGGTTTTTTTTTGGTCCCATTTCCTAATGGCTTCCCTCTGTGTAGTTTCACGTGTCAGAAGTCTATGTAATCATGTCTTATAATGCTGAGGACTGGCACAGCTACATTCCTGCAACATTCAGTTTCTGGTCCGTGAAAAGCTGACTGAGATGTGGAAGGCTTAGTCAATGGGAAGCTGGCATGAAGGGTTTTCAGACCATGAAGGCTGGTGTCAATAGCTTTCATGACAGCGGCTCCTAAGGAAGGTTGCAATTTTGGGACTCATCTGATGTGGTCACAAGGCGTGCTGGGAGGAGAGGGGACATACTTGGTGCTTACTCTGTGTTTGCTCTTGGACATTCTTCTGGGAAACACCTACTGCCTTCTGCTTTCTAACTGCCCTCTGGCCTTGGGCTTCTCCGCTCCCTTGCAGAGGGAATGGAAGGTGCTACATATTGGTAAGCTACCACCTAACTGTATTTCCTTTCCACCTAAGCACCTGGTCCTTTTTTCACAGGATTTCAATGCTTAGATTTCTCACTACTACTCACAACTACTCTCAATTACGGGATGCAATTGTGTGTCCCAGATGTTCATTAGGTCTTTGTCTTCCACTATATTTTTCTAATCCTGCCTGCAAAATGGTGTTTTTAATGTCAGCTCCAGTTCCCCATACTCAGTATAAAACTGACACAACTTGAAAGAAATTTTGAGTTCTTTTGGCTTGTTCACGTGGCATGGTCTCCCAAAATGAGTGACACAGGCAAGGTTCCATCGCAGTGAATGCTTACAGTAGGGGCATAATTCATCTCCTGGACGACGGCAGAAGTGTTTATGTGTTATGGTAATGGCCAGAGTTCTCAGTTCACATTTAGGTTCCTCTCTACCACAGCTAATATAAATAGAGATGAGAAATCTTTCTTATGCAGACTGAAATTTGCTGATCTGTTTCTGCTTAATTACAGTAAAGAGAAGTCAGGGGTATCTGTGATCCACACTCCCGTGTAGTTACACTCTATCATCTCTTCTCAAAGAAGTCCAATTTTGTATCTCTAGACTGAAAAGGCACTTTTTTTCTTTTTTTTTTTTTTTCTTTTCTCCTATGGGCTTGCCTAGTAAGATATTCATATTTAATATAAAGCTTTGAAGTATTGTTATGGTAATGTCAGGTAACTGCTCTTCAACATAGATTGACAGCTAGCTATTAAATAAGGGTAGGGAAGAATGTGGCATCTGTGTACTGAATGATGCATGTGGTTTTTTTAAAATGTTTTTTTATAAGCAGAGACACGGCAATTGCAGGTTTTCTATGCCTTTTTGATTTAACAGCATTTCAGAGTCCTTTGCCAAACCACAAGTAAGAGCTGTGTTTAGATCAAACTGCAGTCTCAAAATATTTTCCCCCACCCTGTTTCAAGCACAAAGGATTTGATTTCTAATTGATTGCAAAATGGGCTACTGGAAGGTATCTTCTGCATATGTCCATTTGAGCCTCCGAAACTAGTAGAACTGTATTGGTTTCTAAAGTCACTGACTTTCTGACCAGTTTTCACTAAGGTTTAAATTGGCAGGTACCTGACAGCTGTAATGAATTCATCTGCAGTAACAAGCTGAGCTCTGAATTGCTACTAGTTGGCACTGGCAGGGATACCAAGATGAGCTCACAGAGCTCAGTACACACGCTCCTTTTCACAGTAGAAATGATATGTTCTGTCAACCCAAACAATTGCTAGCAGGAAAAATAATATTTTTCCATGCCTCCTTGCTGCAGGTTTTTGGGACTGCCATCTTTTTCCCATGCCTGGCTTTTAATATATATGTTTTCACGTAGCAAAGGGTATGGTGAGAAGCAGGAAAGGCGCCTCGTAGAAACAGTGGCCCCCTTGGGACAGAACACAATAATGAGAGCTCTGTGATGTCTGGAGTTGCAGTGTGACAAGTTATTTTCTATGTCTCTCTCCTTTGGTTCCAGCAGCCTCCTGCGAAGAGCCAGCTGCTGCTCATGTACCACTTGCATAGACTGGCTCTTCACTCTGTACAAATCCTCTAAGCAGAGGAATGCAAATTCCATTTTTTTTTTAATTTGTTTAAGAAAATGGTGAACTCTTGAACATTTTTCTCTTACAATTTTAACTGAACTTGATCTAAATATAAAGATTGAAATCTGCATCAACTTTTTTCTCCTGGTTGTGGTTGAGAAAAGGAAGACAAAAACGTCAGACTGACTACTTGTTCTCGCAGCTTGTCCAGCCTGACAGGCTGGTGGGAATGCCCATCAGTCTCCCACCCAGCTCTCAGGCTCCTTGGGGCAAAATCTGAAGTGGGTCTAGTGTGGTGTAACTTGCATTCCAGCCAGAGAACAATTGCTTACTAAAGTACTCCTGAAAGTTGTTTGTTGAGTTTTCCTTGTTTGTAGCAACGTTAACATAGCTTATGAAGCCACCTTTCAACTCTGTGTGCAAGTCATACCTTTTCAGGTTCCACCATGCAGAGCTAAGCAGGTATAAAAGTAACTTTAAGAAAGTCTCTCTCGATTTATTTATTTGAGTGAGACTATGCTATAGTATGGGAATCTAATTAAGTAACACTGCATAGGTCATTGCTGAGTCTGCCTCAGGAGAATGGCTGCTGAGAAGTCTCAGGCCCATTGAAGTCAATATTTCTTTCCATATGTTGCTTTGAATTTGGCATTGCTTGTTGATGCTGTACTTGAAAAAAATTACAGATCCAGAGAAGCAAAACAAGAATGCTGAGAAATTTTCAAAATGCAGAAAACCAGGGTATTGGCTCCACTTTTTTTCTTAGAAAAACAGATGATAAATATGACCATGCTTAAAAAGTCATTATGGAGAGGACAGTGATCAATCCTTTCTTCAGTGAAAACAGCTAAGATAAGGGGAAATCGACTTTGTTAGCAACAAATTTAATTAATGTTGGTTATTAGGAGAAATAGTTTTCTGAGAGATGCTTCCAAAAAGCTACTCGCACAAGCAGTTGGTGCTCTCCTTCACAAGAGAATTTAAACTGTAAGTTAGATAAACCTTTGCTTGGAATGGTCTTGGGATACTTGTGCCTGTTTCCTGAAACTTTTCAAATTTTATTCTGGTCTAGCATTCCTGTGGGCTTCAGCTTTAACCCCGTAACTTCCCCAAAGAGGAATCCCCAACATATGCCGATAGCAAATTGTCCAAATAAATACCATTAACACAAAAAGACATTTAGAAGGACCTCCCAAGAGTCCTCAGCCTTCTGTGGTGAAGAGGGTGTCAATGTCTACCAACAATGCTTAGAATGCCTGTAAAGTTTATTGGAAAATAAAGCAGTGATGGTATCTAATCTGTTAACCCTAGCAGAGGATCTGTTCCTTTGCTTCAGATTGCAGGCATACCATGAAGTGCTGAGATTGGCATGAGTAGTGCACATTTTTATTTGAGGGGAACATAAATCCTAAGTATCTTGTTTGTGTATAATTACTCTTGCCCTGCGGTTGCAGCATCTTGTGCACACAGCTGCATTGTGAACATTTTTCCAAGTTTATTTAGCACTGAGTGCAAGTACTTTACATGTCAGAGCTGGGAACGCTCCTGTTTCAGCTGACTCCACTCCTTTGGGGTGTTGTACAGCGCTTAGGTGACTAAGCGAGAGGCAGTTGCACAAGCCTGGGGAGACAGGGAGCTTATTTAATCACATTAGAGAAAGAGAGAGTATGCACCCAGGAGCAGATTGAACTAATCTGCAAAGAGAGAGAGAGTGAGAAAGTACGTCTTAAGGAAAGGATTTGGAGGTCAATGGATTGGCAAAGTCAACACACCTTTAACAGGGGTTTTCTACATACTTTATTAATTTACATATGTCCACATTTAAGAGCCAAACTAAGGGCTGCAACTCTTGTAAACACACAGTTTGTGATCTAAAACTATCTTTCAGGAAGAGAGTTTTACTTGTTTGTTTTTTTTTCTTCACCCACCTCAATTTTTAAAAGATTAGCAAATATGTCAGTAGCAGTGGCCTGAGATGTGATTAACCAGTACCCTGGTATTTTCATGTCCTCTTTAAATTGATTGTGTCTTTTTGTTACATGGTACAGAGGCCAAAATGAGCCTGCCGTGTGGCAGAGATGCCACCTGGAAATAGGGACCCAGCAGCTACGTGCTGGTTCTCTAGACTTTCTAGCCTCAGTATTACTGAGGATACAGTGGACAGGTTGAGAGGCTGCACTGTTTGTTACTTTATAGAATAAACCTGTAGCATCTGTCCTTGGTGGAAACAGGCACAGGGTAAAGATGTGATCCGTGTGGTTCTTACTAAATGCCAGTAACAGTATGTCTGAAATGCTTATGTGTACATTGTGAAAGCATCTAGGGCACCTATTTACAACCCTTGCAGCTTACTTTTTTTTTTTTTTAATATTTCCTGGAGTAATATTTTTGTCATAAATGATAAATTTTATTCTTTAATCAGCCTTTTTATAATAGCTTCTTCTTAATGGAAGTACATCATATGGCAAGTCCAGGTGTACCCATAGTGCAGGTCACTGTGTAGTTTTGTATTCCTACTGTAAGAATGACCAGTATAGGATGCAGGATGAGAACAAGGAAGAAATGCCTATAATATACATTCATCCTTAGCAGTGCTTCCGGTTATGGTTTGTAGTTGTTTTTGTTTTGACAGTCAAAGGCGGAACATAAATGAAACCCAGCTTTCGTCTTTTCAATGTAGAGCTTTGAGGGAAACATTTTTGTGAGCGTGTGCACAGAGCTATACACACACACAACTTCTTGACCTCCAATCTGCAGGCAGTCCAGGAACATTGTGATTGATTGAGACTTGGTGTGGGAAAAAATTTGATCATGGTGTGACTATATGAGGTGACCGATCTCTTGAATGACGTCAGTAGGCTGTAAGACCAGCCACATGAGCAAGATATCATGTTTTAATATGGCTCAGACATTGGACCCTTGTTGGAAAACAGCATTGTTAGAGCAGGTATGAAACTGAGTCATGTGGGGCATTCAAAGAGCTGGAATTCAGAATTTGAGTTATGGCTCATTTCAAATCAACACCAGTTCCTTGTAAAACAGAAACAGTGACAGAGATATGGTGATAACAATAGTGTAACATACAGCTCTTGATGCAGTTTTTTCTGAGTGATAATATACAAAAATCCCCTCCTGTCCCTTTTCTTTGTGGTGTCAAAAGAACCAAGCAGATAGCTGTGTAAAACAATTGTCATGAATGTTCAAAGTAGATGAATCTCCATTTCAGGTTTTATTGCAGCCTTGCAATTTGGGCTAGGTTCTCTGAACTTTGCTAACCTTGGCAGATCTACAGGAAAAGCCTGCAAAATCCTTGAGTTCAAAGCAGGTAAAATATATGACACCTTTTGAAAGTTTGGCTTTGAGTGTTGACTTTATTTGAACTCGTGTTAACCAAAGCCAATAAAAAATGGTTTGCATGAGCTCCCGCAAGGTGAAATTCCAGCAAGTAGGAGAATATGAGAGTAGACAACCTGTTTGCCAACCACAGTTATTTTTATTTGTGTTAAAGGGAGAAAGTTGATAGAGTTTTAGTACTTTTATGTTTGATTTAAGGTAGGAATAAGGGAGATTATAGCGTAAGGATATTATGTAAGAATATTAGCCCTCTGTGAAGATCTCCCAAGCAACCCGGACTATATATATAAATCAGGTAATAATGCAAAAGAACTCTTTCTTCGCCATTTATATTTCACTATGCTAATATCTGTAAATGCTGAGGAAGAGGATAAGGTGGGGAGCAGAGATCAAACTATTAATGACACCTTTGAAAAATAAATATATGAAGCAGAAATAAAAATCTGGCCAAAATAAATTGTTGTTTGCAGTGGTAGAATCACTCTATGGACTCCATATTGTGAGTGGGTTATGGGCTCTGCTTCTGGAGGTACAAGGCTGATTTCTTCCCTTGATGATAGCTAAAATCTGGGTTAGCGTCATGCTACGAGGAGGAGCTGTGCTTGTACTAGGCAAGAAATGAGCATGAATAGTCAAGAGCCAAGGGTAGGAAGTGGTCCTACAGATATGAAATTAAACATATGGTAACCAGGAGGGTACTGGGTGGGGAGAAGGACTTTTTTTTTAGCTGAAAACTTTAACAAGGAACGAAGAGGATGACAACTGAGGCACTACAGAGCCAGCAAACCAATTGTGGAGATTAATAGGAAAGTTGTGGGTTGCACATTATGCCTGAGCATAATTTTTTCACAGAAACTAGCCAGGCATGGCATGTTACTGAATGGAGATGCCAGAAGAGTAAAACAGTAGACTTCATTTCCACCTGGAAAAGGTGGGGTTAGTTTAAGTGAATATCTAAGAATGACAAAGAAGATGGGACATGGGGCTAAGTAGTTATTTGTAGACCTGGAAATGGTCACTGAAGGGGAGGGTGGGAATTAGGGGAGTAGCGACTAAGAGGAGCACAGGTACTGAAGCATACCTAGCTTGCAAAAGACAGAAGGTAAACAGTGTGATGTTACTGTAAGCCTTTAATGAGATAAATAAGGAGAGATAACATGAGTTAAATAACCAACCTAATAGAGCCAAATAAATGCTGGGAAAGTATGATTGCTGAGGCAGTGTGGTGTATCTGCCAGTGACCTCGAGAACTGGATTTGGTAGATAAAGATCTTGCTATTGTTATTAGAGGTCTGTCATTATGGGAGGCTTGACTTCCTGGATTATGCAGGTGAACAGATAGCTAAATTCAGATATTTCTGAATCAGTAACCAATAGAGTTCCTTGCCAGTCACTGAAATAGCAAGAGGCAATACTGTTTTAGATCTGACACTGTTAAGTTGTATAATGAAGTAGAAAATAACCTTGGTTTAAGGGATTTCAATTTCAATTAAAATGAATGATAAACAGTTGCAGATCTATAGCTAAGCTTCTCAGTTCCAGATGGATGGCATTTGATATGTTTAGGGAACTAGCCTAGAGCCTGAAGAGCTCAAGAGAACTGGATTTTAAAGGGAAGTTGTCCCTTCTTTGAGGCAAAGGTGCAAAAAATATCTGGAACAGATGTATCTTGCAAAGTGGAAAACATGGAAGAAAAGTTACCAGACCTGACTGAATAAGGAGTAGAAAAAATAACAGGTCAGCAAAGAAAGCCACATGTAAGAGGTCAGGAAATGTATGGGTAAAATGAGAAATGGCAGAAGTCGAGTTTTACTCTGCAAAAGAGTTTTAAATAGCAAAAGGTCCTTCAGACATATAAATAAAATAAAACAAAATAAAAAATAATGATAAAAAATGGTCAAGGCCCAAAAACTTGTTAGATACTTTGCTTCTGTTTCTGTTAGATGCAGACACTGAATACATGGGCGTAGAAGGTTTTTTAGTGGAATTCAAAATAGTTTCAGCTGAAGTGGGGGAAAAAAACTCAAGGAGCTCAATGTTGAGGAAGGCTAGAGCCTTGCTGTCACAGAATTTGGAAAAGACTGATACATGTGGTTGCAGATTCAACAACGGTGTTTTCTGTTGGACTTAACACATGGCAGAAGACACCATTCAACTGGAGGATATAGATTCATCTTTAAGAACTGGCAATGACATCCTGTGCGTGCTGCCAGTAGTGTGCATGTTATTGGTAGCAACTATTCTAAAAGAAAGAGTAGGTCAAATGGGAATGGAAAAAGGGAATAAAACACAAGGGTAGATCTAGCATTGTCTAGGTAAACCTAATCACTACCTTTGATAAAATCACTGATATTTCTAGCCATGGAAATGCAGTCCCTCTCATTTAGCTGCTAGTATCGTTTAGTGTGTGAAACAGTGAGAGAAACTGGGAAATGTCAGAAAAATGGTGTGTGGTAGGAAAGCTAAAGGACAGATTTAAGTGAAAAGAAACCTCTCAGACTGGAAGGAA
Source organism: Anser cygnoides (assembly GCF_040182565.1). Lineage (NCBI taxonomy): Eukaryota > Metazoa > Chordata > Aves > Anseriformes > Anatidae > Anser > Anser cygnoides. The sequence continues at coordinate 84,005,646 of NC_089874.1, forward strand.
GTTATTGAAAGCTCTCAAGGATTGGTCTCAGGACCAATCTTGTGTGTTAATTAACTAATGACTCTCATACAGAAAATGGAAGTGTGCTAACGAAACTGGCTGCAACAGTGGGTGGTAATGTCAGAAGGACTGAATACCTGGACAGCAGTTCAAGTTATAAAATGAGAGACACTGGGAGAAAGAGATGTAAGGTCAGTGATAATAAAAGTAAATGCAAAGCTCTTGCTAAAAGAACTGCTGTAAATGTGGGGCTTACCAGCAAAAGTAGCTGAAGGGGAGGGAAACACTGATGTGATGAATATCTGATGAACTATTACAACCTGCATGTTATGTATATTTGTGAAATAGACTTTCAGTTCCTAGAGTGTAGCAAGCAAGCTATTTTTAGTATGCACATGTACTAGTACTATTGTACTCAGTTACACTGTCTGATTCCTAGGATGGGATACCAACCGAGGGATTTTTTCAGTGACAGGCATTTCTGATTTGTGTTCAAATATGAATACAATCATTTGCATGCATTACTCATCTTGCTCCATCTCCTTTGAAGCTGAGCTTGGGATTTAAAAGAACATAGAGCTGTCCAATGTTTCTTAATCCAAAACTTAATTTTGACTGTCATTGGCAGGTTGTATTTTTAAGAAGTTTGCTTTGAAATGTCAAATCTTATTGTAACTGAAATACTATTATCTGCTATGGGATTTGTCAAGCCAATTCACTTGGGTGATCTTGGCATGAGAAGATGTACCACTGTTGCCAGTGGACAGTAGTCCCTTGGGCTCCGGCCAGAGGTAGATAAGGACTGAAGAGCTGTAAGATTGGATCCTTTGTTTTCTGCCTCTCTCACAGCTGCCATGCCACTCCTCTTCTCTGCTCTCTCTTTCTTCTTCCCTCCTTTCTTCTTCCCTCCTTTCTTCTTCCCTCCAAAAAATAAATGTTTGGTTTTCTTTTCCAGGAGTAGCTGGCAAGACAGTATGTGAGATTGACAATATCTAGAGGTTTTTTTTTTTTGGTCTTCCATCACATTTTGAGACTCTTAAATAGAAATTGTCTGCCTACATCTTTCTCTCTGGGCAGCATAGTCCCTCTCCCTTGGCATAAGACAACACTTTATACCTAGTACTTTCCAGCATTGGTTGGAAAAATGGATTCTGCTACATTCTGGGAATTAGTATCTATGCACACCCCTTTCCCCCCCGGATGGCGATGATGTGCAGCATGGTAAATCTGTTCAAGACTCTGCAAAGCTCTACCTCACAGTTATTTTTGATTTTTTCCTTTAGATAAGCGGTTGATTCTGTTCACCACAAACATTTTTGTGTTTGAGCATGAGTGGTTTTTCTAATAGTAAGATTAAAGTGATCAAGCCTGGCTTGTGATGCTATATACCTTAGTGCCATGTAGGCTATTAAATTGTGTCATGGGAGGGGAGAACTAAGAGTTTTTTGATCTTGTGCTTTGAAAGAGGAAGGACATTTTCTGCTTTGGTTTAGATGATACCTGGAAAAGTCTGACTCTTTCTCTGTTTAATGTGTTTGTTCCCAGTCAGGTCAGCCACCATTGCAGGCAGAGTAGATGTAGTTGAGAGGAATGCAAAGGATTTCAGTTGAGAAGAGATGGGTGGGGGCCTTGAGAGTCCGTGAATTCATTAAAATTCCATGTTGTATTGCAGGGTAAATGCGTGGGCCTTAATATGCAGGGCTCCAACAGGTAAATACTCGAATCTTGGATACAAGACGAAGCAAGTTTTTACCTGCCCTTCATCCAAAAAGCTTGTGAAGTACTCTACACCCACCCAAAAGGCAGTGTTCACCACTACCTGAATGTAATGTAAACTGATAGACGCAAGCACAGGTTAGGGGCAGCAATTCACCTTTAGATGGATATCTGCCACAAGTGTGTGCATGTATTTACACCTAAGAAAACTCACTCTCAGTTTTGAAGAAAACAGACTTTCTTTGTCACTGTTCTCTTTGAACACACATTGCTTTGCTGACAGCATCCATTTGCGCTGTGGATTATATAAACAACTCTCAGTACCTGGTGCTGCCTTCTCAAACTCCGATAGTCACAAAACATCCACCAGGCAATTACTTCCATGGATCAGAAACGCAGAGATTAGGGGCCAAATACTGCCTGAGGACACCCAGCCTTTGTGCACTCTGGTTGAACTCTGTGAGGCAATTTGGCCCTTTTCAGGCACAGTCTGCTCCATATACTGCAGTCCTCTCATAGCAACGCTGGTAACTTTGCTCAGAGCAATTTCACCACAGACCTGACTCTGCAGTCGCCAAGCCAGCGGCAGTGCTCATCATGACATGCAGGAGGAGACTGAGGGAGCTGTGGCTTTCTCCAGCCATTCTCATAGTCCAGATGCATTAAAATCACTCAACCAGTCTCATAGTCCAGATGCATTAAAATCACTTGGGGCCAGACCTGCTCTTCTCAGGGCCTGCAAATATGTGAATGTGCAGAGGTGGCTAGTGACTTTGTGGTGGGACAAAAACGTGAGATGTACCCTCGGGAGAAGGTGCCAAGCTGTACCTACGGTAGGTCTCAGAGCTGCACTTCCGTGGTTGTCCCCACCTTGTGGGATATCCAAAGTCTTGTCCTTCAGTCAGCCTTCCTCCTCTTTAGTTACTTGCTCCTTTCACTGGACAACTCAGCTGGAGGATATGAAACCACATAGCCTAATCCTTCATTTATTTCTCTTTTAAAAATAAAACAAAAGGTTAAAAAAGAGCTGTGGTTGCAGGAAAAAAATGATTTCTCTACTGTAACAAGGGAATGAAAACGTCAGCACGAAGAGAAAACACTGAAAGTAGAGAATTGTGTTATTCTTAGGAGAGAATGTTGGGATTAAGGTTTAAAAATCTTTTTTCCTTTTTTTTTTTTTTTTTTTTTAAGCGTCCAATTTCTATGGGCTTTGGTTACTTCAGGGATCAGACATTTGTAAGACATTTTCTTGATCTAACTTTTTTGCAGGACCTGAGTATTTTGAAAGACTTCCTGCACATACATGCCAGTTATTTGATCCGATCATTGTTTTAATAAAACTATTATTTAACTAACCACGAGTTAATTTCTTTGGTCCTCTGGGAGCCAGCCACAAATAGTAGCAAGTTATTGTTTAACCTGGCTAAAACTGAGCTCCTTGTCTTCCCTGCTAACTCCCAGCATTGACAAAACCTCTTACAACTGCATTTTTTTTTTCTTAACGGAGTTGGCCTTTTATTTAAAACAATAACAGAACAATAACAAACAGCCCACACCTTGAGATCCTGAAAACTCTTCTTCATGTAGCCTTTTTCTAATACCTTTTAACTTGCTTTTGTGTCCAAGATGGTGTGACTAGATGCTCCCTGAGGACAGAAGAGACTGTCTGAGGTCTGTTGTGTACAGCAATTGGCACAGAGAAGCAGTAATGATAACTAGAGTGCCTGGCCTTTACTTCAATGAGAGGATATTAATTCCTTTTAGCACCCTGCCAGATGGAATTATTTTCCTCTTTTGGAAAATTCTTTGAGAATTATTAATCAACCCGCAAGAGCACTTTTTAAAACTATTCTGGAAAATTTCAGAATGTTGGTTCAGGATTGGGCAATTTTGATTTGAATTATCTTTGCCATCATGTTTCCGTGAGTGTTTCCTTCTGTTGTGTACCAGCACACAGCAGCAGAACCCAGGAACCAAAGGTGAGGTGGCAGCTACAGCCTTGCCATAGTGGCTGTGTGGCTGTGGACAGGCATGGTCCACCCTTCTGTAGCTGGCAACTTTTCTGTTTTGAAACCATTAAGAGTAGCTGCTCCTTGGCACAGAAGTTTGGTGATGAGAAGTGTTTCAAAACTTCCTTCTGTGTTTGCAATGACGCTTTGAAACTGAAAAGATGCTCACGCAAACATGCCAGTGAAAGAAGAGTGATGCTCGTTGGGAGCGATTGCATGAGACTATTATGTTCCATGGTGATGTGTTAGTAAAATATGCGTGATGTGTACAAGAGGCTAGCAAACACATTCCCCTGCACACAGGCATTATCCTCAGTGTTTACTGCTCCCTGAGTCAGAACAGTGGGGTGTAGCTTTGTTTTGTAGAGACATTGGAGCTGATGCTCCAGTGTAACGGAGGCCTGTACAGGCCCAGATATTTACTCTAAGTGAGAAACAAGCCAACCATTTCCAAAATGATGAGACAGCCATCATGCAATCTGTGAGTGTTTAGTGTAGCATAGGAATCCGTGACTTCATTTTATGCAGGACAAGATGTGCAGGGTAACCAAGGTCTCTTGGGAAACATCCTTTCTAATAGCATGTGCTCCAATGCAAGCAAATGCAAGTGGGGGCATCTAGGAACAAGTACTTGGCCATGCCTACAAAGCTGCCTGATGGTATGAGAAGGGAGGAGATACAGCTTGGAGGACGTGATTTTGCAGAGGATTTCAGATCAGTGGGCAAGTAGCTTCAGAGGTCTTCCTAGGCTGATATCATGGCCAAAGGGATTAAGGCAGCCTTTGAATGTGTTAAAAATAATTAAAAACAAACAGACAAACAAACAAAAAAACAGCTTACTGCTTATTTTTAGCTGTGTGAAGAGCACTTCACTGCTGAAGACCAGATGGAATGTGATGTCTTCTCCTGAAACTCACAAGCCAAAAGGAAGTTGAGAAACAGGAAGGAGGCAGAAAAGACTGAGAAAAGAGCTGTTGGAATGGGGAAATGGGAAATCCGTGTGTATTATTTATGTTCCTCTAAGGCTGAGGTCATCTGATAAACAAAAACTTTCAGGATGGTGCTGAAATCTCCATCTCTAGAAGTGGCCAAATCAAGACCATGAGACTAGCTGTCTTCTCTGAGACCAGCTGTCTTCCCCAACAGAGACGCGTTGCACTTGGGCTAGGTTTTTTGGCAGCAGAGAAAGTTTTCTCAATCTCTTCTGAAGAATGTCACTTGCAGTAAACACTTTGGCTCAAAAATACGTCAGATCTGTAGGGGGAGCTAGTCAAATTATTTACACTAGCTGAGTCAGACTGTGTCTGGTGCAAAAGCCAGGAAGTGCTTACAAATAACTGCATGATAAGGCATTTACAGGCCTTATAGCTCTCCGGAGTCAGACACTGGAGAAAAGGCTTTTCTGTTGTTGTTGGTCAAACCTAGGCTGACCTTGGTTCTCTGTAGTAGGTTAAGCTGATCAAGGAAATGAAAAAAAAACAGCAATGATATACAACTTGTCCCAGTCCTACCAGGCTTTAAATAAACCATAAACACTCCCTGGAATGGCTTATGAGTAGGCAAATAAAACAAAAACAATTTAAAGGTGATAAAACTCTGTTGACATGAATACCATTCAGGTAAACCACCTTGGACATATTTCAAACACAAGCCAGCACCTATTTAACTTCATCCCAGATGAATGAAACAGCTCACACATGAGGCTTTGCAAATACAAAAGGTCTTGTTTGCCTGCAGACTCCACTGCCTGACAGCTCTCCTTGATGACAACAGTATGCTATTTTGAACCAGTTTGGGAAGTTTTGCCTCCATGGAGGCAGTTGTGGAGCCTTGTCTGTGAGGCCTGAGGATCGCTGCCTCCACCCCCTGCCATCTGGAGCCAGTACAGGTTATGTGCCAGAGGAACCTGTGCCACTAGACCTGCTCTCCTTGGATCTGGAGGCAGAAGTAAGAATTTCTGGAAGGCAGATAATCTATGTGAGAAGAGAGGAGCAGATCCCATTGTAACTCTGAGGGCCTCCCAAGAGCTACTTGGGGGACCCAAAGCCTTTCCAGGTTGAGTATCATTTTTAAGTGTTACTGCATTGTTACAGATGAATTACAGAAGGAGAAAGTAGGGAGGAAGATGTTCTTTCTTCAGCTCCAAAGAGCAGTCCTATCATGGAACCCACGTCTGTAAGATTCTCTCTTGGTAGGGTGGAGCAACCAATGCAATTTCCCACTCTGAAGGAGCAATAATATTTTGCTTTGCAGCAGCTTTCAATAAATTGCCTCAGGCTTGCCCATGTCTCTGTTGAGTGCATGTCTCTAATTCACACCAAGGAACTACCTACATATGGGAAAGCATTGCTGTATTTTAGCATTCTTTCTCTTCAAGTTAGAGTCACAGAAGAAGGGGGAGTAGGTGCCAGCTTGAAATTTGAGCCCTGATGCTATTATTTCTGTGGATGAAAATCTAAAGTATCTTCAGTACTGCTGGGGAATCAGTCAGTATATCATATATGGATATCAGGGGTTTCTCAGGATGCTTTCCTCTGAAAAATAGGCCTGCAGTAAAAGGACAGCGCAGTGAAAACTTTCATTGATAGTAGCTCATATTCATTGCTCTCTGCATCCATGGCTCTAGCCTTAACTACTATGAAACCCAAGTAAACAACCAGGAATTTATCATCCCTGTAGGTACCATGAAAAATGAAAAATAACAAGAGCATGCTTTCCTTGATAAGTAGAAATTCTCAGACTAATTATTCCTCGGAGACAAAAATGACTGATGAGTGAAGTTTAAGAGTAAAAGGGCAAGAACATTTTTAGACAATGAAGAAATTCATTCAAGTAGTTCATAGAGAGTTGGGTTGTTTTGCGCCTTTTGGTCTTGCTCACGTCTTCTCATCAATTTATTATTTGTCATGTTTGGAAGGGATACAAAACCAACCCCTGTGAGGAGAGCTATCTTTAAGATGAAAGCTAGAAATGAAAGTGAATGCTAAGTTTGCAAATGTACCTACAGAACAAACTGTGCTGGCACACTGGAACAGGTTTGGCTACGGAGGACATTTGGAGGCTTTTAGAAATAGACTTACATGAATACATCCAGGAAATGACCCCACTTTGGGGCACCAGAATAGTCTATATGACTTTTGGGGGTCCCCTGAAGGCCTATTCTTCTCTAACTGATAGCAGAGTAGTCCACTGATCTTTTTAGCACCAGAAAATCTCAACCTAAGGTAATGACATGAGTTTTTGTCTTTTTGCCTTTACATGTTCCAGCCTCATGGTAAAGCATTTTGTCCTTGCATACTTTATTTCCTTCTCTATACAATGGGGATACTTGGAGTGCTTCCCCAAACAGCTTGGACTGATGTCCCACATTGTGCTAATATCCTGATTGCACTGGTGTAATCAGTCCTGCTCATAGGCTGTGACCACTGCTCACCAAAACAGGGTCAGGGAGGAAGCCTTGGGATGCTGATCGCCCACATTGCTCCTTTCTCTGCATCCTCTTGGGCTTTGTTTGGGCTCACAGCACCTGGCTAGGACTCTCTGGCACAAGTCCCTGGCTAGGGTTCTGACTTCCCTGCCTCTGCTTCTCTCTCTCTCTATGAACTCAGCTTGGGCTTGATTCAGAAGTACCTTAATACAGTTCAGTTTTGGTGCAGCCTAGCAGAAGTCAGTGATTTGGACAAATGGAGTAAAGAACAAAATTTCTAACTGATTTGGCTTTCAGTTTGCTCTGTGCTTATTGGAGAGAAATATTTTTTCAGTATTTTTTGTCCTTGGCTACCACAAATAATTCTGACACATTATATGTTGAATTTATCTTTGTGTCTATCTAGTGTTAGTGGCTTGTTTAATTCGGATGTTCCTTGAAAGAGCTGATGTACTCTATGCACAATACTAACCTAAATGGGTAGAGTGGAAGTGAACTGGATACAAAATTGTGCCTAACATCAACTTGCAGTGAAATTAGCTGAAGCTGTGTAGCCGATCATCTATATATCCTGTGGCTTTGTTCATCTGTTCATCTTGGTTGGCTAGTAAGGGGTGGGAGTATTTATGCTGAAACACTGTTCTTGTTTCATTTCCCCCCCTTTGAGTTGTTGTATTCACAGACCTATGATAGAGAGTAGGACAGTTGGCAAAATATTTTTCGTGTGACACATTTAGACATTTTTAACCATAGCACAACATGCATTCTTTTGTGGATGAATGTATATAAACATGTTACATATATGTAATATCTATTAAAGGTATTTTAAATATATGTGCAATATAATATAGTATAAATTTCATATAAACAGACAGACACTTATTTGCATAGCTGTTTGTGAGCATCTGTGCAAATATGCAGGTGAAAAAAAACACACTTATTAATATCAGCATGCATGTGGAGAGAAGATATGAGTCAGGCTTATTTGTTCATTTTTATTTTGTGCCACTGAGAAAATAGCAGCTAAAGTGCACCGTGTTAATTCTCATATCCAATAGGCTGTATATAACGTAATCCAAATAAGTTGGTGTAATATGGCATCTGGATTCATAGGTAGGTTCCTTCTTGATTCTACTTTTATAAAGAGACATAGTTGGATGATTCAGTGTTATTCTAATCTGGATTTCAAATACCGATGTATGAGCATTCATACAGTTTGTGCGTTTATATGAGTATCCTAAAGCTTTGGTCTTGCTTATTATAGAGGAAGAAGCGGGGATCTACAAATATGAAAAGAAGATGGATCAGAAGATGGGAAGAAAGTGAACTAGCTCTCTCTCTTCTACCTTAAACTAGGCTGCTGTGAACACAAGAGGCTGTATATGCAGATCAGGGTTACCAAGGGACAGAGACACCTCTGGCTTAAGTTATTTTCCTTATTAAACTGGCAGTGGAAGAAGTAAGTGGTGTAAAATTCTCTACATCAACTCAAAAGCACTGAAAGATCATCCGTGCCCTAGAAAATTAAATTGGCTTTATGGTCAGACAATGCCCAGCAGTGTAATCCAGAGACACGGGAGGATTTGTATTGTAAAGTACTCGAATTAAAGGAGTGCTTGTATTCTGGGAGTTTGATTCTTCCCACCACAAATGGTGTTTGGATCTGGGATTTTTGTTTGGACCTGCCTGTGCCTCTTACAAAACCAAAACAAGCAAGCTGTCATTTTTACAAAAGCCCAGATGTACTTTTATTTTTTACAAAGACAGACAAATATCAGTACCAAGGTACTAAAAACCATAACTACTAAAATGTGTCATAGCTTTTTTTCTGTTAATTTCTCCCCCCTTTCTGTGTTTGCCTGCTATTTTTTTTTTTTTTTTTGTGCTGTTCAACTTGTTTGCTTGTAAAATCTTCCTTGGGGCCACATTCGTGCAGACAGACTAAAACATTTTTGACTCTGAAGGAATCCCCTGAGGTAAAATTTACTCAGATAATATCTCGGTTACTACCTAACCTGTTTGGGTTATTTTTGAACACTATAAAGCGGTAGCACCAACAAAGAAAAACTCTGCATGCTTCATACCAGTAGCAGCTCACTTCAAGTTACTTAGGAGCACAAAACCCCTACATTTTGTGGCTCTCTGGATTTCAGAAATGAGAAACTGAAATGTTTGAGGTGATTCCCCTCTGTGCTCCTGCCATCCAGCATTTTAGCTCCTTTGTTTGAAAGCAAAAAATTGTTTCAATTTACTTGATCATAGACAAAAGCAGGTAAAGGATGCCAAGTATACATAACAGCACAGAAGTAAGTAGTACAGAGACTGCAAAATGAATGAACTGGACAAGCTGTGCTGAGTAATCACTTTATAACCAGCTGTGATTAGGCATAGGGCCCAAACCAAAAGCCAGGTTCTGAACATGCCTGAGTTTTCTGATTCAGATCAAAACCTCATGGCTCTTTGTTTCTATAATATTGAAACGAGTCTCCGGTTCTTTAATTTGGAAATAAACTCAGATTTGGATTCCAAACCTGTAGCTTAGCTTCATCTCTAATAGCGCTGATGTTCCACAGAGTTTGATTTCCAGTCATTCCCGCAGATGTGTGTTGTAAGAAGGATGCTGTTCCAGTGGAGGCTGCCAACCTAGAAGCGTGGCTCCTTCTGCCATGTGTGACACAGGGGACTAAGACAAACAGTTCTGCTAGCACTGCACATTGGGGAGAAAGACGGAAAAGCGATAAGCAAGTTTTTTTTTTCCTTATAGATAAAATGTTTTTTTTTTCCTCTCTGCTGCTGCAAATTTAGGAGAGAGCATAAATCAGAATTTATCTGCTTTAGGATTGCAAGACAGGCCCAAAAGTAGTGGGAAAGTTTTTAAAGGGAAAGCAGTATAAAAGACAAGCTATTGGACATAAGAAGAAACCATGAAGAACAAGTCCAGACACATGAGTCAGAATGAGTTGAATTATAGCTATGCAACTCTTAAAAATAAATAAATCTCTATTAAGCTCTACAGACCTATTCCCTAAGAAGGATTTCTATTGTGCACAAGATTTCAGGTTGTGTTTAGGAATACTATAAAGCATAGTCTTGTCAGACTCCTCTATGGTGCTGAGGTATTTTACCCATCAGCTCACAGGTGAAGACGTCAAAGCCCTGAGAGGCTGAAGGACTTGACAAGGTACACCTGCTGAACTGTGCTGGGGCAGAGCCTTGTTCTCCTAAAAAACTCTCTTATGTCTTCTGCACAGTAGTGCTCTTCTCTGCAGGCAAAAAATGTGCCTTTTTAAGTGTAAAGTGTGTTCTCTTGTGTAATGATGGTGGTAGGAAAGTTTTCAAGGAGTGCTACTGTCTTGGTCCTGTGTTTGAATAGTGACAACAGGGCTCTGGAGGGAATGCCTTGGTCCTGCAGCAATCGAGGTAAGTAACGACTGGGTGAGATAATAGCTGCATGCAACAACAGAGCAGGTCTGGCCTAGTGAGGAATTCTGTGGAAAATTCAGAAATTCATATTTTGGTGGAAGTTGTAAGGAAAACCACAAACAGATGACAGCAACAACAAAACAAACCAGCAGATTGATCCTGCACTTGATTTAGTTAATTTTTAACTCACTTTAACTCCTATTGATTTAAAGGAGGGAGAACTAGCATCATGCATGCAGGAATTTAGAGACAGGGTTTATTTCCTTTCTCACAATAAAGGCTTTCCTCCGAATAAAACAGTGGAAGAATTCACACAGTAAGGAGCTGTTCCTCTAATAATCTGCTGGTAGAAATAGGATAAACTGTATATGTTGTAGTTCCATATAAAAAGAGATCTTCAAGGAGGAGTTTTGCTAAGAAAAGTACAGAGAAAATTCTAACCCAGAGCACTTTTAAAGCAATTTTATCTATCAAAGCCTATTTCAGGCAGAAATCCTTCCTGAACCAATGCTGATGCTATGTTTATAATCATGGCTGTATGTATCCTCTGTCAAATGTAAGCATTTTTTTTTTTCTTCTAATACATATATCTTTCTAGACAGAATCACAGAGGTTCTGACTGAGTCCCAATTCATTATATATATCAACATTTTTTCAGTTCTGAAATGTCTTTTTATTCTTGGGAGTATAGACTGGAAGCACCAGAACCTACTTTTAGGATTGAAATGAACTTAGTATGACTTCAAAGGTTACAAAAATTCTCAGATTTCACACTATTCCTATTTACTAATCTGTGAATTTGCATGTGAATTTAGGGACTTAAATGTAGGTGTCCATCATCAAAATCGAGGGTTGATACCAGTTAGCAGAGTGATGACATCCATTTTTCAGACAGGCTCCACCACTGTAAAGATTCACAGACCATCCTGTTGAAGGACTACAATGTGATCCAAAGCAGAAAAGTAATTTTTTTTTTTTCTAAGGTATTTTAGTTGATAATTTGTTTGGTGTAAACACCAAACTATCGCAATTTGCTGAACAATTAAGCTCTGATTCTGTAAAGCATGGAAGTACATATGTTTTTTAAGTTTCATTGACCTTAGTAAGTGCTTACATGCCTTGCTTATGTCTTAGTGAATCAAGACCTTATGGTTGCTTTTTATACTGAAACTGTGAATGCCCAATTGAACAGATACAACGGCAATCTGTGCATGCTCATGCCTTGTTTACTAATCAAAATGGGCTGCTTTGTTTAAATCTGAATTAAACTCAATCACTTTGGTTTATGCTTTCAGAAGCAGTCTGAGATGTGTGCAGACTGCACTAAGGACACTGAGGACACTGACATGCTCCTTTTTTTTTTTTTTTCTTTTCTTTTTTTATTTTATAGCTACCTAGATAAATTCAGGGTAAACTTCTCCTCCCTTTTGAGGAACTTGGGCAGTTCCTCAGATTACCGCTCCTTGGTTTAGCTGGGTGTGCCTTTAGTTTTTAATTAATGCTGTTAAATAAACAAAACAACTAACAAACAAATCCCAAAGAGAAATAAACCACAAGAACAATTTTGAAATACTCATAAGAGCTAAGCCTGAGTCCCAGCATATGCAATGTTATGGCCATGACTCTGCCCTTGACGTGTCCTTTTGCTCCAAGAGGAGGCATTTGTTCCTGGGCAGAGGGAGAAAGGTAACGTAAGACTCAGTGTGGGAAGTAGCGTGAGCTGCTCGGTGCCGACTGTGACTGCCCTCCTAAAATCTGGGGTGGGCGTTGGCTTCTTTTCTCAGTTTCTCATATAGTGAATGGAAATGCCAATATAAATTCCTGTAGGAATTAATTAGGAGTATTGGTGCTCTTAATTTCTGTCCTTTGGGAGGAACAGAAAGGTTCCCCCTACCTTCTGCTGTGGCAGGCTGGGAGGTGGCATAGTTAAGAGGCGCTGTGTTGAAAACAACTGAGGAGAGGCTTCTCCTTTGTTTCCCATTTCTTTCCAGGTGGATCATGGGCAGGTCCAAAATTGGTCCTTCATCTCCCACCAGTCCTGCATGGGCCAGATCCATGTCAAGAAAGACATTACAAAGGCTGAGTATGTCGTGTCTTAGTCCCAGGGTGGGAATAAATCCTAGCTGATAATCTGGTTTTTGTTGGTTACCAGACACACTGGAGTGATACATCAGAAGCAGTGTGCCTGAGCATTGCTGAGACTTGGTAGCAAAGTCCTGGAATAAAGGTGTAGGATAAAGTTTCCAACTTAATAACATTTAATTGGTTTAACTTAGAGACTTCTAAATGGTGCTAGAATGGATTTTCCTTTGTTTAGCTTCTTTTGGTGTGGCTTAGCAGATTTTAACCATCTAAAACTGACTCTTGGTTGAGGGGACCTTAGGTGGTACAGCACATATCCTTTAGCGGAATAATGAAGTGTTTACATTATGCAGTCCTATTGTGAGATCAATCAGGCTGCAACGCTGGATGTATAAACAGAATCTGCAGGTGGTCCCTGCGTCTCCTTGCCCAGAAGACATGCTTTAATCCTCAGGAAGTAGGCAGAGTAGAGGTTCCAAGAGGCAGCCAGCCCAAGCAAAATAAAAGAACAAAACCAGCCTGAACAATGCAATGCATGTCAAGCTTATAGCATGATCACTACAAATAGCAACTGACAGGAGACTTTATGACAACTCACCCATCAGCTAAAATTGCCAAACTTAGGATCCTAGGATTAATGAGCATCTTACTCAGGTGGTGCAAGCATGAAATGTGAGGCAGAAAGAGTGGATAATGCATCTCATGTGGCCTCCAAATGGCTTCCTGCCTTCCAAGCTGATTTGTTACCAGGCAAGTTCACTTGTGAAAAATCTCTCCATCTCTGCATCTGCTCTACTTTGCTTAGCTATTATAACCCGTAAGTAGTTCTGCCCCTGATGCTGTAAGCAGAATGCTAATTATTGAGTTACTTGGATCAAAAGGTGGAAAGCAAATGGGAGAATTGAGCATTCACACGTTAGTACCTTCGGTGTGGGGATCATGCTAATAACTCAGACACACAAGCACTTCAGGAGCGGGAGTGAAGTAGTGTGGTTCAAGCTGGTCTGAACAGAGATGTAAATGAATGGTCTCTCAAGAGGTTTTAGCAGTATTCTGCCAGGGCTCTCTGGAATGGAGGAAATTTTTGCCTGAGTAAGGGCAAAAAGGGCATGACTCAAATAAAAAGAGGTAAAAGAGGATTTTTTGACTATGGAATAATGAAACAAGTAGATGTCAATTTAGAGGAAAAATAATAATAATAATAAAAAGCCAAACCCATGTAGTTGAGTTGGCTTACCTGTAGTTTGCTATAGGGTTGTTTTAATTAGACTTGTGAAGCAGGGAAATGCCAACTGAGACGTTCTGGAGCATGAAAAAAAATATTTTCAAGCTGAAACATGGAATGATGAATTGAATTGTCCACACGGGTGCATTCTCTTCCTCCTTTTGAAGAGAGAACCTAAACCAGTTGAGTCAGGAAGAAGTGAAGGGTAAAGCTCAAAATGTCTGGAGCTCTCCTGTCTCTTAAGATTCTTATCTGAAGTGTGTTTAAGCCTTTGGAGAAGGACTTGCAATTTTAATCTCATGATAGTTTTTTTTTTTCTTTTTTCTCTCCACCCCAAAAGCGTTCACACGTTTCCTGATTCTGAAAGGACAAGTCATACCTCAGGAATGACTTCTTGGAGTGGTTGGGAGGTGGGGACAGGCTTATTAATTTATTTTTAGCACCTTCACGTTTCATTCTACCTCAAAACAGGAAGGAGATATTTGTAGTATGTGGAAAAGGAGAAACATGTCAGCTCTTTTGCTACTAAAGTCATGCAGGTAAAATATGTGAGGACGTGGGCAATTTTTATGTCTGACAATCAAATCCATCTTAACAGTGTGAGGATGACCTTTATATGGGCACTAAGATGTTGACCATATACCTCACAAGATCAAACTTGCCTGCTTCCTGAGGCAGGATTTTTGTTGACAAAATTAGAAATAGCAAAGTCTACATTGAGACTTACTTCCCTTTCAGCTACTCTTAGATCTCAGTGCCTAGCTCCGGTTCTGATATATCTTCTTCCCCTCTAACATTATTGTATGCAGGCCAGCAAGTATAACTGGAAGGTAACGTCAGTGCCATGTCCCCTCTTCCAGGGCAGCCTTACATCTCTTCCATGCTAGCCTATTATCACATTTATCTATCATATAACATCTGTTCAAGCTACTTTAAAGAAAATGCAGTGTTGGTTTCCAGTGATCTTATTCATTTCTGGATCATGCATATTTGGATTTGCTCCAAAGCCTGAGGAATGGTTAGACCTGAGATTCTCTAAATGGTGTCTTTCTTGAAAAACACATATTAGGAATTCCTCATTGCACAGAACTTAGGAAAATCTTGCATGGCTTAACCTGAAAATTACAGGCAACATTTTTCTTTAAAGTCCTTGCTATTTATTTACTTATAGGAATATTTATAGCAGCTGAGCAATATTAGTCTGTAGGGCAACTCCATAGGGTAGAACTTGGACTGTTTTTGTATTGCTTATGGCCTTTTGCTCTGATCCTACAGAACTGCGTGAGAGCTCTGCTTTTTGAGCTGTTCCATGGGAGACAGTGAAACTAAAACTTTGTAAAGTTAAAATCATGCCCTCTCTTTGTGAAGTTCTGACTTTAGCGTGTCACAGGAGCTAGTAGGCTGTTGACATGAAGAAGCAAGAATAATTGGGGTGCAAAAGATGATGGGTTGCTACTGACAACTATTACTGGTTTTCTTCATATATATATATTTTTTTTTCCTGCTGGTCATGGAGATTGTATGTCAGCAAGTCCTATGTAAAACTGGTATCGGTGTAACAGTTTCCATTAAGTTATATTACAGAAACATCCCTTTTTGGTCAGAATGGTTTAGGGCTAACAGGAGTGCTTGAACTGTGTCAGATGAAAAGGGGGTCTCAAAACAATGTCTTTATGAGAGTCTCTAAGAATGATCAGGCTCAAGAGAGCTGTCTAATCATCTCTAAAAAACTGTCCCCAGAGCTCATGTTCCTTTTGAAAATTTATATACAGGTCTCGTATAGTTTATGCTTAGCTTTTTGCTTCTGGTAGTCCCAGAGCAGCTGAGTTGTTATTGCACTTATACGGAAGGTCTTTGATGTGTTTGGAATTAATCTGTCAATGGTGACATGAGAATCTATTCTAAACTAGTGATGTGAACATCTTGTAAGTGCAGACACTTACAAAAATGACAGCAAATTATAAGCTGAGACCCCAGTTTATCATCTGCCCTACCCATTTATCGTGAAGTAAGATCTGAAGGAAAAGGAAATAGTGGGTTTAGAGATTTTTCTAGAATGAATTGCCTAGAGTCATGCATATCAGTACTTGGGAGAATTACTAGAAGGCTGCAGGAGAAGAATCACAGTTTGAGATGTACTAAAAGATGTACAAGAAGACAGCATAAAGTTAATTTGTCAGTGACTCTTCAAGTGAAAAGTCAAGGCAAGAAGGTTGTGTGTGTTGGTTGGAGAGTGCTAAGTGAGCAGAAGAATGGCATGGGCAGAGCTGAGGAAGTGACCCTTGGCAACTGCTTTGACCTATGTGGAGCACTGAGGTGGAAGCAAAGGTAGACTAGGTCACAAAAATGGTGAAGTAATAGCCAAAACAGCAGAAGATTAGGCTTCTTAAGGACTTCTATGTAATTTAGGAAGATTTTGCTTTGTTTACCTGTTTTGTATGTCTTTGCCGTGAAAATCTGAAGATGCTTGGCTTATTTTAGATAACTCAACTGCAAATGAGCAGCTAGGTATGATGTCACAGAGTTTTCCACAGCAAACATGCAATATACCAAAGCCATTCTAGTGCAAAGAGTTCTTGTTTTTTTTTTTGGTTGTTGTTCCTTTGTTTATTTTAGTAGCATTTTAGTGCTTATGTAGTTCTGCACTTCAGTTTTAAAAGACTGGGGTATCTCAGGCCATGAGGAAGAAGTCAGGGTATTCTTAACCTCAAAGACTGCATGCAACCCCTACGGTTTCCAAAGTGTCCAAGCTGCAGATTTGAAAAAACAGAAGGATAGCTGGTACAGTATATGTTGCTGTATGTTTGCCTTGTTCTTACGTACTTTCATAAATAGCTGCCACTGGCTATGAGATGCAGCTTTCTGATATCCTGTGCTATCAGATACAAGATAACAGCTGAAAGTTATGCAGCTTTTCTTCCATCTAAATGCTACTAATTTGTACACTCTTTGTGGAGGAAGCATGTTAAGTAGCATCACGTGTCTTTGCATAGTTGTCTTCCAGTGGACTGAGGAAATCACCAAATTCTTCCCAACTCCTAGGTATTATGGAGAAAACAAAGTAGAATAGTAGCAGATGCTGTAGGTAACTTCAGTCTCAGCAGTTAATCCTCTTTTTCTTCTAAATAAATGATCTGTGTAACAAAAGTGATTCTCACTACAGCAAGCTGATTACACAGCACCTGTAAGCCTTGCTGAGTTGCCTAAACAGATGAGAGAAAGAAGCCAATGTTTCCTGAACTGGTGAACCATGTGAGGAAGTGTGTATCTAATGTAGCAGGCTGGATCTGCAACCTAGAAACACCACCATGTGATGAGTCCTTACAGAAGCGGCAGGATGTGACTTTGAGATCTTTTGGAAAACTGAAGGTAGAGGCAATGTAGGACATGGGCATTAACTAACTGAGTTAATTAAATAAGACTCAGTATGAGGTGCTGTGAGACAAACACACTAAGTTGGTGCAGCTCTCCAAAATACCTTGTTTAAAACCAGGCCTGCAATTTTTAGGTGCTCACAAAATGTCAACATGCTCAGTCTGAATAAGAAACTTGGTCCACATATGTAAAACAAGTTCATGTATACGTACTCCCTTAAGAGCTATATAGGTACATATATATTCTACCAATGTAAGACAAATATGGAAAGATTATTCATAGAGCAGGACTGCTTTTAAATTGCCTGTGGCCTGAGCTGGATCCTACATGCATGTAACAATTAATCAAGAAAAAAGGGTAATATTTTTTCTACCCCATCTTACAGGTGCGGAAACACAGGCACATGGAACTGAAATGACTAACATGAGAGCACAAAACATATGAGGGACAGAGCACAAATTACTCTAGAGTAATTTGCCAAAAATCAAGTGAGCAGAAAACTCCAGCACTCTTGGTATGCAGAGAGCCGGAAACATCTATTGCTATTTGACCTGTAGTCAGTTTACTATTTTCTGCTTCTCAGTCAGACTGTTTATTTGTTTCAGCTGCTTTTCAGGATGACGATTTGTCTAAGAATGTGCTGGTGTTTAGCAGGAAGGGGGTGTCTTTTAACAGGCCCAACTACCTGAGAAGAAGTATTGAAAAGTGAACTGCATCACTGAGCTTAAAACTCACCCACTGCCTGACAAGCAAAAAGAATTCAGTCAGTGAGCAAAGTGTACAGCCTTGCATCTTGAGGTGTTACCTGTTTTATGACTGCATGGAAAGGATTCACTGTTCAGTTAAATACAGTTCTGATAGCAGGGCTGGGTCAAGGAGTAATTAAGTTTATCAGGATCTGCCATTTTCAGACTCTTCTTCATGCCAATCATTGTTATTCTTGTAGCAATTGTATTAGTTAAATGATGACTGCTCACGCAATATGAGATTTATGGCTTTTAGGAAACAAACATTACAGAAAATCAGTGTCATATTTTTAGGAAATGTGTGAGTCAGTCTCTGTAAGTACTGGAATTTGGGTATAGGAACTGGCTCTCCCACCAAAGCTCTCGAGGAAGAACCAGGAAGAGGATGGATAAATGAAGGTGATCAGGCAACCAATTAGACTGATGTCTTCTGACTTCTCTTGTCAGTCATGCTGACTGCCCTTTTTGTTTTCAGTCCAAGCAATTTAGGGAAGGGTGCTGTCACTTTGTAATGAGTGGAGGTCTGTTGTCAGTACAGTAGATGTAACTAGCAGTCACCACAACTTAAAAATATTCTTGCATCTGCTATGAAGTGAGAATAGCCTCCTGGTAGTTTCTGTTCTTGTTGCTTCTGATTACAGCAGCCCCAGAATCATTCCCCGCTTTGTGGGAGAAGGATTCTGCAGTGCAGAGGAATTTTGCAGGAAGGTTGTAATGGCTTCAGGCAATATTGCATTAATAACTCTCCTCCATCATTTTCCCTGCCAAATCTTAGCCTGAATCATGAGATACGCCCTGTTTGTCTACACTTCATGCAGCCCCTCCATGGCACCTGCAGAACATGTATTAGCAGCACAATACCCAGCATTTTCTTTGCCTTTAGACTGTCTGTCACAAGGTCAGGAAACAAGAGGGATGTTGCAGTCCTGAGCCTTGGAGAAGGATCCTCAGCAGAGGCAGCAGTATAGCACTGAGTGTTTTTCTCCTTCACAGGGCATGTGGGTCCAGAAGAGCGTCCTCTGTGTTCCTCTCTCAGCGTGAGATTCCCCTCAGCTGGCTCCAAGACTCGGATTGGCATCCAGAAACGGTCAGAGGTCTGGGTAAAATTTGATGTGGAAACTTGGACATTGCTAGCATTACTTCTTGCTTTGTGTTTTTTAAACATGTGGTGTAGATGGGTAGTCTGAGAGTCCAAGAGAAAGATGGTAATCTCTCCCTCTTTTTGAAGCAAATGGCTGTTCAGCAGGTTGGAGATATGCTCCAAGACTTCTGAATTAGAAAGAAAGGAAAAAGGAGTCTTTTTCTGCAAGTCTTCTTTGACTTAAAATAAATAAATAAATAAATGAAAATGAACAGATAATTAAATTAAATAATAATTAATTAAATACAAGTTAGGATGTGGCAAAAGATAGCATATTTCAAAGGTAGTTTCACTTGCCAGCTGGTGGTGATTATTCATGCTCTCCTGGTATAATTTTGTCACTCTGAAACACTTGGCATCTATAAGGTCTCGTATGGTACCAGGTAGTGATGTGCTGGCAAGCTCAGTGTTAACACAAGAATGCCTGTTTTTAGAAATATTTGGAACCTTTAGCTTTTAAAATATTTCTTGAATAACTACTCATTCAGACTTTGGGATCTCTCTCTTATTATTTGCGTATGGCAAAATTTTCTTAGATTACTGGAGGCTCAAAGAATATAATCACATTTACCTGAGTCTAATCAAAACACTACTATATAAGGTGTGCAATTTTCAGTAGACAAGGGCACCAAATAAAGTGATGAGCTCAGCTCTGGCTACCCTTGATTCTTTTTATCAACTCGGTAAGCATAATGCATTTACAGAAACATTGAGGTAGTATTGAAGTGAGTGTGTTACGTGCTATTTGACTTCCAGAGTGAGATGCCTAAGCCTGTTCTAACTTAGTACATGCTTAAAGTGAAAATGCAGGTTTGACAGTCATTATCATGGTTTGCAGTTATGTCTGAGAAACAAGTACATAGAAAACAGTTTTTCTTTCTTACAACTACTTCATCTTTTTCTGATGTAACTATATAGGACTCCATTTGCAGCTATTTGTATTCTGACTCACTGGCAATAGGAAACAATCAAAAAATAATAAATATATAATAAAGTAAATACCAATGATTATTTTAATGAACGTTTATTGATAGGACTAGCATTATTAGGTTCTCATGATCTTTCAGTCCCATTCATTCCATTAGCAATGTATTTAGTGACATGCTTTCTCTGTGTAATCCACTCTATGAGGGGAAAAAAGCTAAAAATTCACAAGGTCTATCTTTATGTATACAACAGTGCATGTGCAGAAGCCCTTTTACAGTTAGGTAGATGTTTTGATCTTTGTCAAACTTCCTTCATCTGCAGGAAGTCTGAGTTCAGGTTAACATTTGAGGTTGTTCCCATTGAAGTACAAAGCAGTTCTTCTTGCATACATATCTTTCCAGTAGATCAATCCATTAAATATGAGTTAAAGGGAATGCTTCAAGATAAGAGTAATGGAACCATCATGAATTTATCTTAGACTTTACCTGAATACAGAAATGAAGGCCAGGTTTAAAAAAGTAAACCAAGAACTAGTTATTCACATTAAAACAAAACAAACAAAAAAAAGGGGGGGGGGGAGGGAAGGGGATGCTGTGATTTATAAAATATCCTTTAGGTCTTAGTCTTGTGGCTTAGAAACTCACTGAGACTTCCATAGTTTTTCAGAGAATGTTAACACTGAATTAGGATTAGGGGAAAAAAGAAATCAAAATACTTTCTCTTCCCCTTTTTCACTGCAAATGGCTACTAAATACAGGAAACAATATTGCCCCTTTTTCTTGTGGGGGAAGCTGGGCGCAGATTTTTCCAGATCTATGCCTGCTCTCCTGGCTAGCAGCCATGATGTGGGGGTGGGGAGCATGCTTGCTGCTGCACAGCACCCCAAGTTTACAGCAGCATTAAGAAGTTACAGTAAATGTTTCTGTGAAACTTCTCCTCTCCCAATCTGAATGTGACTGCTGTTAAGACAAATCTTCCCTGCGTGACCTGAGTTCAGAGGTAAATTCTCCTTTGCACACATGATCCAATTATGTACTTCCAATCTATGTAAATGTGAAGATGAACATAGTCCTTTCTTCTATAAAAGTGATTATGGATTGTCACAAGTTGCCTCAGAATGACTAAGCTTTTGAAACAAATTATGCAAGTATAAATTACTGCAACTCCAGTAATGGAGTTGCACTGATTTATACCTGCAGTGCTATGGCCTTAAAGCATTCTTTTTTTTTTTTTTTTTCAGGTGGTTAAGCCTCTAGCCTACTCTTCAGACAGATTTACATAAAATTACCCTTAAAACATTAGATTGTAAGGACTTGAGAAATCAGTTTTACACTAGAACAGTGTGAAATTTCCATTACAATGGAGAAAATGTAAATATTTAATAGCTATTTTCATTACACAGATAGGTGTGGTTCTTATAGTGCTGTTTCCCCGTGGGGGGAGGAAAAAGCTGCATACATTTTTTTTTTAACTACAGAACTATGAACATGTGACGTGAAATCAGTTGAGAGATTTGAAATCCATTTTTCCTTTTATCTCTAAACAA
Source organism: Anser cygnoides (assembly GCF_040182565.1). Taxonomy (NCBI): domain Eukaryota; kingdom Metazoa; phylum Chordata; class Aves; order Anseriformes; family Anatidae; genus Anser; species Anser cygnoides. The sequence continues at coordinate 84,027,263 of NC_089874.1, forward strand.
AGCAATTAAATTAAACACATGTACATTAATATAAAGTTAAAGTTACAATTATGATCATGGAGTCTTTGAAATCGGTGGCAGAATTCCCATTCTGTAATGATGAAAGCCAACACTCAGTATAGGGAAAAAATAAAAGACTTGGCGAAAGTTTTTCTTCCTCCTGGGACTGTAAGAAGAAGCAGGCTGAAAGTGCTATCACTCTATAGCAATGTTAGACGAAAGGCACACTCCTACTTGCAATAGTATGATAGCTGATTTTCTGTTGAAAGTATTTTCTTATAGAAAATCAGCGTCGTTTTTTACCCCCAGTAAATGCATTTTTTTTTTTTAAACTGTGTTGCACTTTGCGCTTGTCGTGAAGATGTTGCCCTTGGGCTTCTGTAGCTCAGGAGAATTCTTGTTTTCCTGAATGAATCAGGTGCCTTCTTAGGCTACTTTTGCTGTTACAAAGAGTGGCCAAGGATGTGCCTCTACATCCAAGACCTAGTCTGATTGGGAAGCTTGATCTGGCCTACAGAAAAGAGGTCAGAGCAGTATTCTTGGGTTTCTAAGATGCAAGGATTGATCCTTCTGCTGGAGATAGCTCTTTGTACTGACTAGAGAGAGAGTCTGGGCAGCTAGTTTAAGCCAGACGGCTTTTAAAACAGTTAAAGATAGGTAGGACAAATCTCACTTAATGTGGTCTGGGTCTCTGCATGTGTTCCATTTTGTTGGTAATTCATTTCATTGAAAAACATGGAGCTAGAGTGTGGGAAATGATGTAGCTTGAAGGAAGGGGGATCTTGTGATTGTGTACTAAGATTTCACACATTTATATGGAAGGCTTTCACTTAGATTGTAGCTGGACAGAAGATGCAGAAGGAAATATGTGGATAACAGTGGCACAGCACTGGATTTCTTGGCTTGCTATCCTGGGGAAGAGCCCCAGTACCAGCCCTTTCTTGTGGCATTTGAGTGAGTCAAATGAGGCCAGTTTTCTTATATATTATTTGTTGCAAATTAACATTTACTCTGTGGTACCACCTTAAGGTCTGACCAGGTCAGGAACTCAGAATGCTAGTCATAAACATGAAACAAATGACTTTGCCTGTTTCAAAGGCTCATTAGAAATTTTCAACAAATTCTTTCTTTGTGTTCCAGCTCTCAAGTAAGTGTTTACTGGCAGGAAAGTTCAAGAAAGCCGAGAGTGTTTAGTACAGATGACGAATGCAGAACCATGAGTATTCCCACCAGAAGCCAACTTCTAGGACTTAATTCATTAGGGAAGAGAAACATAGTATTCCAGGTGACCTGTCTATGTAGCTTGAATTACAAATACCAGCTAGTTACAGCAAACTGTTCAAGTGCTCTGTCTGGACTTACTTATGAGTAAGCCACAGCCTGCTTGTGGGCAGACTACAACAGGGAGATCACTCTGATTATCATCATGGGCAAAACAGACTCAGCATACGGGAGGTTAATGTGTTATCTATTGATAAACTAGAGTAGTGAGAACTAAAAGCACCTTCCCTCATCCACCCTCTTCTACCTCCTCCCACCGAGCGGTGCAGGAGAAGGGGGAATGGGGGCTGTGGTCAGTCCCTAACACTTCATCTCCGCTGCTCCTTCACAGTCACTCTCTGCCCCTGCTCCACGTGGGGTCCCTCCCACGGGATGCCGTCCTTCCCAAACTGATCCCACAGGCAGCAGCTCCTCAAGAACTGCTCCCATATGGCTCTGTACCACAGGGTCCATCTCCCAGGAGCAAACTGCTGCAGCACGGGTCCCCCACGGGCGGCAGCTCCCCCCAGACCCCCTGCTGCTGCGTGGGCACCTCTCCACGGGCTGCAGCTCTGGCCCGGGGCCTGCTCCTGCGGGGGCTCTCCATGGGCCGCAGCCTCCTCCAGGCCACATCCACCTGCTCCACCGGGGGCTCCTCCACGGGCTGCAGCGTGGAGATCTGCTCCGTGTGGGACCCATGGGCTGCAGGGGGACAGCCTGCTCCACCAGGGGCCTCTGCACAGGCCGCAGGGGAAGTGCTGCTGTGTGCCTGGAGCACCTCCTGCACTGACCCTGGTGTCTGCAGGGTGGCTTCTCGAATGTTTTCTCGCCCACCTCTCCTATGTGCTGTTGTGCACGATTTTTAAACCTGTCTTAAATCTGCCTCTCCTAGAGGCCCAACCATCGTCGCTCAGCTGGAGCTGGCTCTGATCTAACATGGGGCATCTTCTGGTCTCTTCTCACAGAGGCCACCCCTGCAGGTCCCCGATGCCAAAACCTTGCCGCATAAACTTAATGTAACTGATGGCAGAAATAGATGCTGCTCTGAAGAATCCAGTCCCCAAGCTTCTACCCGCTTATTTGGGAATATGTGCTCTTAGAAAGATGCATAGCATCATAAAACTTCTTGGAGAACATGGTCTTTTATCCAGTCCTTATAACTCAGATATATATAATTTATGCATGTATGTGTATATATATATATATGCATATTCATATGTGTTTTATATACTTGTTTTAAATAAATATATGTATATAAATAACATTTAATATATTCAATATAAATGTCATATATAGAACATATATATATATATATATATGTACCTGTTTATTTCCTCTGTCCTTCTCAATCTTGCTATACCCTCTCTATGGCATCTGGATTGCATATCCAGTCTTTAGACTGTCTTTATCAGAATTAGTAGTTTTGTACTCTTAGCTTGTTATGTCTACCGCCATTCCTCCAGTTTTCCACCAGTCTTTTTGTTTTTCAAGAGTCATGGTGTAGCATAGCTAGAATAGCCATTTGTACAACAGCAAAAAAGGACCCCAACTTAGAAGAGGGAAGAGAATGAAGTTGGATTTAATCCATGCTAGTCTTTACCTCTGGTTGTAGGTGTGACCTTAGAAAGTATTTAGTATATAGATATACACACATGTAGAAACAAGTTGAAATACAAAATGAATTCACAACAGATAGATCATGCAAGACTAATCTGGGTTTGATTAGCTAATTGATGAGCTAAGGAACTGGTTGAAGCAGAGGTGATAACATAACTACGCTGGAGGTCCTGCAGGCTGCAGTTCAGTGATTTATCACATTCTGACTACTTGTGATCAAGAAAGAATAGAGGGAAAAAAAAGTAGAGGGGTTTACTAGGGTAAAACTTAAAAATGAATGAATAAATAAAATTTGTCTCACAAGAGCAGAGATACTTGGTAAACTTAGTGTAAAAAAAGTAAATGAAATCTCAAGCACTTGTCTGTTCGTCTGATGCATAGATGCCTGACGAGGAAAAGAGCTGTGTTTGGTGCCATGCATCTCCCAAGTGGTCCATGGGTGACTAGGTATCTACGTACCACAGACTGAAGTGTATAGCTAGCTGACCAAGTAAAATCATGTCAGGTTGTACAAGCTTGGGATCTTGCATTGTAGAGCTTGGAAAGCTACGAAACACACAGAAGAACTCATGCCCTACAGATAGCTATTACTGTATTTCGTCAGATCTTTCAGGCATGTTACAAACACTTTTCTCCTGGATGAATCTGGAAATAATTTACCAGTTTTCATCATGAGTTTAAGTTTTTACAACGCCTTTAAATCTCGCCTAAAATCAGAAAATAGTTTTGCTGTGAGGGCAGCCAATGACAATATTTCTTTCTATGAATGGCATAAGGAAACAGTTCATGAGTTCAGCCTGAACTCATGTTGTTCCTCCAGACAGTTTTGTGACATGTGACACAATGTGCCTCTGTAGCACATGATAGATGGTTAATCAAGTACAATTCTGGCAGTGATTGTGGGTATTTAGATGTTTATCCCACGTTCTCAGTGATGTGATTTTTCTCTTAATCTCCTGCATGGTGCTTGGGCACAAACACAGAGTCGTTGTGCATGGATGAGTAAATCCATGTGTACATGCACATACACGTGTGTGTTATCCTTTGTCTTTTGGGGAAAGCCAAACTATAAGACAAGGAGATTATTCAAACAATGATATGGAGATGGGCCAGCTTCTCTGGAAATCTTTGTAAAGCCTATCTTGAAATAAATATTGAATACATTAGGGAAGTAAGATATTCTTTCATCAAACTGTGAACTTAGGGGCCTTACTACTTTTTTGGGGGGGGACTGAGCAATTGAATTTATTCAAGAACCTTTTGTTCAAGGGTTTGAAATCTTCTGGGAATTTGGACTCTGTTTTGCCTTAGTGTAAACATCAACAGTCTTCTTTCAGGTTTGAGTTAATGAGGATCGCATATCATCATCCACAAAAGTGTAATTTGTAGGGGTTAAATCGATAGGAAAGAACAGTTATTAGTTGTCTTTTGACTCAGTTTCCTATCTACCCTGTGTTTCTGCCTACACAGTGATTTCACACATTGAACAAGCAGTGGAAATAGTGCTGCCCTGCAATACTGAGTGCTTATACTTTCTGGCATGATGCCATAGTGCAAGGTCCTCTCTGTTTCTGACAACATTGCAGAAAGTCAAATGTTGTCATAGTGTGCCTGATAACATGCCCATAAAGGGCCGTACCACTACGCCATTTTTTGTGTCATATTGAACATGGAAAATTTTGCCTTTAAAGACAATAATTGCGTGCATGTGGAAGAAGCATGGGGATCTGCATCTGCTCGCTGACAAACCTTGGAGATCGTATGCATGCTCGTGACTCATCCTGCTTGATATTAGACACTGTGTTTGTTTAAATTGCACAACATACTGATCCCACCATGTACCAACTGTTTCCTCGTGTTATCCGTCTGGATCTGTTGTCGTGCCTCTTCATGCATGCACATTGAACAGTGAAGCCAAGTGACACTGTAATCGCTAATTCCATCCTCTGATTTGGCAGGTCCCTCCTACATTATAGCTGCACAAAAATAAATAAATGACACTAACTTCAGTCCATACATTGTCAGCATGTTTAATGCTGTGGGTAAGCAGTTTGTTTTAATAACTCGATTTGGAGGAATTGCCTTTCATTTCCTTGCAGATCAGCCATCTGAATATTCTGCTTATGTGCTGTGTTTAAAAGTTTTCTTACAGGCAATAACCATCAGTCTTGAAGCTCAGCTGAGCTCTCAGGAATGTTAGGGGCTAGGAGCTATGGCTGGCTGCTGAGCAGAGAGATCTGTTGTCAAATGGTGCAGCAGGCAAGTGTCTAAAATTCGGGCCCGGCCAAACCAAATTAAACCTCTGTTTCTAAAGGCAGTTGAAGTGCTGGTGCCGGGAGTCCATTGCCGAGCTGTGTAGCA